>NC_092168.1:43693052-44025552 GCF_045791955.1 Oncorhynchus clarkii lewisi | reverse complement strand
CCACCACACCAGGACCAAGCGGCGTGGTAACAGGCAGGAGCAACAAAGAGAGGAATGGACATGGGAGGACGAATTGTTCGGAGAAGGACCCTGGGATCAGCCAGGAGAATATCGCCGCCCTCTCACTGGAGGCGGCGAGAGCTGAGAGGCGCTGGTATGAGGAGAAGCAACAGCGGCAACAGGAGCAACAATATCTGGACTACACAACTTGGGAGGAGATAGACAGGTGGGCGGTCGACCCAGGGAGAGTGCCGGAGCCCGCCTGGGATTCGATGGAGCAGTGTGCAGAAGGTTACGAGAGAATGAGGTTGGCGAAGCAAGCACGGCGGCGCGGAAGGAAGCCCGAGAGTCAGCCCAAAAAATTTCAGGGAGAGTGTGGCAGTCAGGAGTCAGACCTAAGCCAACTCCCCCTGTTTATCGTGAGGAGCCAAGGAGGAGACCAGAACCAGAGCCGGTGTTGGATGTGAGCGAAGCAGAGACTGTGAAGGAGTTAATGGGGAAATTGGAGGAGAGAGAAATGAGGGAGTTGCTGTGTTGGTGCTTTAAGCATGGAATTCGCCCAACGGAGCGTGTCCGGGATTTGATGGCACCTGGGTCAGCGCTCCATACTCGTCCTGAGGTGCGTGTTAGTCGGCTGGTGAAGTTGGTGCCAGCCTCACGCACCAGGCCTCCTGTGCACATCCCTAGCCTTGCACTGCTCTCAAGATCTCCAGTACGCCTTCACGGTCTAGCCCATCCTATGCCACCTCCACACATCAGCCCTCCGGTGGCAGCTCCCCGCACCAGGCTTCCTGTGCGTGTCCTCGGCCCAGTACCACCAGTGCCAGCACCACGCATCAGGTCTACAGTGCGCCTCGCCTCTCCAGCGCTGCCGGAGCCTTTCTCTTCTCCTGCGCTGCTGGAGCCTCCCGCCTGTTTAGCGCAGTCAGAGCTTTTCTTCTCTCCTGCGCTGCCGGAGTCTCCCGCCTGTTCAGCGCAGCCAGAGCCTTCCTCCTCTACAGCGCTGCCAGAGTCTCCCGCTTGTTCAGCGCTGCTGGAGCCTTTCTCCTCTCCTGCGCTGCCGGAGTCTCCCGCCTGTTCAGCGCAGCTAGAGCCTTCCTCCTCTACAGCGCTGCTGGAGTCTCCTGCCTGTTCAGCGCAGCCAGAGCTGCCAGCCTGCATGGAGCAGCCAGAGCTGCCAGTCTGCATGAAGCAGCCAGAGCTGCCAGTCTGCATGGAGCAGCCAGAGCCGCCAGTCTGCATGGAGCAGCCAGAGCTGCCAGTCTGCATGGAGCAGCCAGAGCTGCCAGTCTGCATGGAGCAGCCAGAGCTGCCAGTCTGCATGAAGCATCCAGAGCTGTCAGTCTGCATGGAGCAGCCAGAGCTGTCAGTCTGCATGGAGCAGCCAGAGCTGTCAGTCTGCAAGGAGCTGCCAGTCTGCACGGAGCTGTCAGTCTGCAAGGAGCTGTCAGTCTGCAAGGAGCTGCCAGTCTGTAAGGAGCTGCCAGTCTGCAAGGAGCTGCCAGTCTGCAAGGAGCTGCCAGTCTGCAAGGAGCTGCCAGTCTGCAAGGAGCTGCCAGTCTGCACGGAGCTGTCAGTCTGCACGGTACTGCCAGTCTGCACGGAGCTGCCAGTCTGCACGGAGCTGCCAGTCTGCACGGAGCTGCCAGTCTGCAAGGAGCTGCCAGTCTGCACGGAGCTGCCAGTCTGCACGGAGCTGCCAGTCTGCACGGAGCTGCCAGTCTGCACGGAGCTGCCAGTCTGTAAGGAGCTGCCAGTCTGCAAGGAGCTGCCAGTCTGCACGGAGCCGCCAGAGCTGCCAGTCTGTAAGAAGCCGCCAGAGCTGTCAGCCTATATGGAGCAGCCAGAGCCGCCAGTCAGCGTGGAGCAGCCAGAGCCGCCAGTCAGCATGTAGCAGCCAGATCCGTCAGTCTGCCAGGATCCGCCAGTCAGCCAGACTCTTCCAGATCTGCCAGTCAGCCAGATTCTTCCAGATCTGCCAGTCAACCAGACTCTTCCAGATCTGCCAGTCAACCAGACTCTTCCAGATCTGCCAGTCAACCAGACTCTTCCAGATCTGCCAGTCAACCAGACTCTTCCAGATCTGCCAGTCAACCAGACTCTTCCAGATCTGCCAGTCAACCAGACTCTTCCAGATCCGCCAGTCAACCAGACTCTTCCAGATCCGCCAGTCAACCAGACTCTTCCAGATCCGCCAGTCAACCAGACTCTTCCAGATCCGCCAGTCAACCAGACTCTTCCAGATCCGCCAGTCAACCAGACTCTTCCAGATCCGCCAGTCAACCAGACTCTTCCAGATCCGCCAGTCAACCAGACTCTTCCAGATCCGCCAGTCAATCAGACTCTTCCAGATCTGCCAGTCAACCAGACTCTTCCAGATCCGCCAGTCAGCCGGGATCTGCCAGAACTGCCAGTCGGCCAGGATCCGCCAGTCGGCCAGGATCCGCCAGTCGGCCAGGATCTGCCAGTCAGCCAGGATCTGCCGAAACCACCAGCCAGCCAGGATCTGGTAGATTAATCAACCTGCCTGAGCTTCCTCTCACTCCTGAGCTTCCTCTCACTCCCGAGCTTCCTCTCACTCCCGAGCTTCCTCTCACTCCCGAGCTTCCCCTCACTCCCGAGCTGCCTCAGTCCCGAGCTGCCCCTCAGTCCCGATCTGCTCCTCAGTCCAGTGGGGTTCTGGGTGAGGACTACTAGCCCATGGTCGGCGGCGAGGGTGGACTATCCAAGGACGCGAGGAGAGGGGACTAAGACATTGATTGAGTGGGGTCCACGTCCCGCGCCGGAGCCGCCACCATGGACAGACGCCCACCCAGACCCTATTGTTTTGAGGTGCGTTCGGGAGTCTGCACCTTAGGGGGGGGTTCTGTCACGCCCTGGTCGAAGTATTTTGTGTTTATCTTTATTTATTTGGTCAGGCCAGGGTGTGGCATGGGTTTTTGTATGTGGTGTGTATGTATGGGGATTGTAGCTAGTGGGGTGTTCTAGTTAAGTCTATGGCTGTCTGAAGTGGTTCTCAATCAGAGGCAGGTGTTTATCGTTGTCTCTGATTGGGAACCATATTTAGGCAGCCATATTCTTTGGGTGTTTCGTGGGTGATTGTCCTTTGTGTCGTTGTTCCTGTCTCTGTGTTAGTTTATACAAGTATAGGCTTTTTCGGTTTTCGTTACGTTTATTACGTTCTGTGTTTTGTGGTGTTTGTATTGATTCATGTTTACGTTTGTTTATTAAACATGGATCGCAATCTACACGCCGCATTTTGGTCCGCTTCTCCTTCACCAGTAGAAAACCGTTACAAATACACTGCCAAGCAATGCAAGCAGATGTGGAATTAAACCTCAAACAGTTGTGTCTTTTAAATCAATACTTTTTCAATAATACCAATAGACATGATCAGATCCTCTTTCCTATTCAGGTTTCATATAATGCACAGCCACATGCAAATCCATGAACTCCAACAATAAAACATTGAAAAACTTAACATGTCTACCGGCAATGTCATTATTTTTGTCACCATCCATTAATAATTGAATTGCATTATTTTCTTTGTACATGCACCGAGCTTCCATTGGCTGGAGCCAATCAGTGGTGAATGATAAATACCCAAATAAAACATATGTGAAAAGATGTGGTCCAAGTTAAGCTTAGATGTTTTTATTTTGTATGATACAACAACCAGGTCTTCCTGAAATTTGCCATAACTAGTAAACCGTACATCCTGACTCTATATGGGCTTCCAAACATGAACCTGCGACAACATGGGAGGGGTGGGACCACATGGGAGGGGTGAGACCATATGGGAGGGGTGGGACTACATGGGAGGGGTGGCCCTAATAATTTCTATTTTGTTATTAAAATCATTAACCCATAAGAGAACACCTGACCAAAGCAAGGCATGACCCATATCAAATTAAAACAACGTTATTCTTAATGAGAAATATAATCTAATAAACAAATGCTTGCTTAACTAAAGACATGAAAACTGGCTCCAACATTGTACATCCCTAAACTACCAACAATAACAATTATATATTGTTATATTCTCAATGACCTTACTGCCAATATGAAAGTTTATTCCATAGCAAAATACAATGTTGGAGACAGTTTTCATGTCTTTTGTTATGCAAACATTTGTTTATTATGTCCGTTACGTTTATGCTGGGTCAATTAAGGAAGACATCCTCTTCTGCAAACCACTGGAAACCAGGACAACAGGAGTGGATATTGCTTAAGTACTGGACAGCTTTGTGCCATCACATGGACTTTGATGGTCAAGATGTGTAAATGTATAGCGTGTGTGACATGCTTACAACGATGACAAAAAAAATACATTTGAGAGTGCACTGACCCTGGTGCTAGAGGGGGTACGCAGCTGGAGGTTGAATGTTTGATGGGGTACGGGACTATAAAACGTTTGTGAACCACTGGTCTACACTAAAGAATATGAGTTTAGGCATAAGTCAAATGCATGGAAATAAAAATGGTTAATACATGTGACATTTTGGAGAGATTTTTGGACACTAGGACTGCCTAGGCCATGTTATGGATAAATGTCTATAAGATAGATTGGTGTAAGATATTTGCTCCGTTTTCCGGGGTCCATGTTGACAAGATGTTGGTGATTAACTGGAGGGGACTATTGACCAAATGGGATGCAAAC
Source organism: Oncorhynchus clarkii lewisi (assembly GCF_045791955.1). Classification (NCBI taxonomy): domain Eukaryota; kingdom Metazoa; phylum Chordata; class Actinopteri; order Salmoniformes; family Salmonidae; genus Oncorhynchus; species Oncorhynchus clarkii. Next base: position 44,020,892 of record NC_092168.1, on the reverse strand, counting down.
TCAAAAATGAATACATTGTGTAAGGTGGATACTTTTGTTTCACAGTATATTTGTTTTAGACTACCAAGAAACACTGTGTGCCCAGGATTTAGCCCACTGCATTAAAAGGCTGTTAAGGGGGTAAAACTGTCTGTTGAAGTCGTAAGTAAAGGGCCCATCTTAAAGAGTACAAAGAACCCTTTTTTTATATTGACTGAGATATTCCCTGGACATTCCATTCTCGGACATCCTAGGATTCCCCCACCTGAGAACTATTTTTAAAGGTTAAAGGTTAGACAGGTTTAAAACAATTGTTTCAAAGACAATAGGGGCACCCCCTTGTGTAAATATAGTTCACCTGTGTGTAAAGGACCCCTCGATGACTAACCTTGACCATTAAAATATTTATTAAAGACGAAACAGGTTTAAAAGAAACACCAAACACGCTCGCACACACACCCCAACGGACCAATTTATCTTGTGTAGAGAGAAAGACATAAACAGATCAGGAAGACAGACAGACAGACAGACAGACAGACAGACAGACAGACAGACAGACAGACAGACAGACAGACAGACAGACAGACAGACAGACAGACAGAGGCGGAAGGACGGACAGACGGACGGACGGACAGATAATTCTTAAAAGGTAAATTATATTTTCTTTTAAAATATTTTTATTGTCTTCTAAATCTTTAGTACAGAGATGCATACCTATTAACATTAATTAAAGTTTACAATGCAATAATACATTATTCCACAAATGTTTTTTACTAAACCTTTATATAAATCATACATATTATTATTAAACAATACTACACTTTAATACCCAATATATGTTTATATGTAGGAAAGACTTAATTATTAATTTGTTTTGCTCTCTCTCTCTGCTTGTAACACCCATAGCTTGTAACCTGACTCCAACCATGCAGACTGGCCTCAGACACACAGAGAGAGAGAGCTGTCATTCAATGAAGGTAAATACAATTTTCTTTCAAACCTATTTTCTTCTAACTCTTTAGTACAGAAATGCATACATATTACAATTTTAAAAGTTTACTATGCAATATTGAACTAGACATGTTTTTTAAAACTTTTATATTAATCGTACATTTTATTAATAAATACTACACTTTAATACCAATTACATTTTTAAATGCATAAGTATTTTTTTGTAGGAATGACTTATTATTATTAATTTGTTTTGATCCGTCTTATGTCTTGGGGGTAAAAGCTGTTAAGAAGTCTTTTGGACCTAGACTTGGCGCTCCGGTACCGTTTGCCGTGCGGTAGCAGAGAGAACAGTCTATGACTAGGGTGGCTGGAGTCAATGACCATTTTTAGTGCCTTCCTCTTACACAGCCTAGTATAGTTGTCCTGGATGGCAGGAAGCTTGGCCCCAGTGATTTACTGGGCCGTATGCACTACCCTCTGTAGTGCATTAAGGTCAGATGCCGAGCAGTTGCCATACCAGGCAGTGATGCAACCAGTGCTCTCGATGGTGCAGCTTTAGAACTTTTTGAGGATCTGAGGACCCATGACAATTTTTTTCAGTCTCCTGAGGGGGGAATAGGCTTTGTCGTGCCCTCTTCACGACTGTCTTGGTGTGTTTGTAACATTATAGTTTGTTTGTGAAGTGGACACTAAGGAACTTGAAACTCAACCTGTTCCACTACAGCCCCGTCGATGAGAATGGGGGCATGCTAGTTCCTCATTTTCCTGTAGTCCACAATAATCTCCTTTGTCTTGATAACGTTGCGGGAGAGGTTGTTATCCAGGCACCACACGGCCAGGTCTCATCGTTGTCGGTGATTAGGCCTACCACTGTTGTGTCGTCAGCAATCGTAATGATCGTGTTGGAGTCGTGCCTGGCCATGCAGTCATGAGGGGCCCCTGTGTTGAGGATGAACGTGGTGGATGTTTTGTTGACTACCCTTACCACCTGAGGGCGGCCCTTCAGGAAGTCCAGGAATCAGTTGCAGGTGTTTAGTCCCAGGGTCCTTATCTTAGTGATTCTAATGGTTTTCTTCCTGGGAAGGAGAGGAGGATCAAAATGCAGCGTGGTTATTTATAAACATCTTTAATGAAAGATGAAAACGTGAACACTATACAAAATTAGAAAACGTGGAAAAACCGAAACAGTCCTAACTGGTGCAAAACCCAGAGACAGGAACAACCACCCACAAGATACCTAAAGATGTCTGCCTAAACATGGTTCCCAATCAGAGACAACGATAAACACCTGCCTCTGATTGAGAACCACTCCAGGCAACCATAGACTTACCTAGAACACTCAACTGAACACAACCCCATAGACTACAAAACCCCTAGACAAAACAAGACACAAAAATCACCCATGTCACACCCTGGCCTAACCAACATAATAAAGAAAACACAGAATACTAAGACCAGGGCGTGACAGTACCCCCCCAAAGGTGTGGACTCCCGGCAGCACACCTAAACGCATAGGGGAGGTTCTGGGTGGGCGTCTGTCCATGGTGGCGGCTCTGGCGCGGGACGTGGACCCCACTCCAACACAGTCTTAGTCCGCTTACTTAGCGTCCCTTGAGTGGCGACCCTCGCCGCCGACCTTGGCCTAGTAACCTTAACAAAGGGCCCCACTGGACTGAGGGGCAGCTCCGGACTGAGGGACAGCTCGGGACTGAGGTAGCTTGGGACTGAGGGGTAGCTCAGGACTGATAGGTAGCTCAGGACTGAGAGGTAGCCCAAGACTAAGAGATAGCTCAGGCAGGTTGACGGCTCTGGCAGATCCTGGCTGAATGGCGGCTCTGGCGGATCCTGGCTGAATGGCGGCTCTGGCGGATCCTGGCTGAATGGCGGCTCTGGCGGATACTGGCAGACTGGCGGCTCTGGCAGATCCAGGCTGATTGGCGGCACTGGCAGATCCTGGCTGACTGGCGGCTCTGGAAGATCCTGGCTGACTGGCGGCTCATGACAGACGGGAGACTCTGGCGGCTCATGACAGACGGGAGACTCTGGCGGCTCATGACAGACGGGAGACTCTGGCGGCTCATGACAGACGGGAGACTCTGGCGGCTCATGACAGACGGGAGACTCTGGCGGCTCATGACAGACGGGAGACTCTGGCGGCTCATGACAGACGGGAGACTCTGGCGGCACATGACAGACGGGAGACTCTGGCAGCTCATGACAGACGGGAGACTCTGGCAGCTCATGACAGACGGGAGACTCTGGCAGCTCATGACAGACGGGAGACTCTAGCAGCTCTGGACAGACGGGAGACTCTAGCAGCTCTGGACAGACGAGAACCTCTAGCAGCTCTGGACAGACGGGAGACTCTAGCAGCTCTGGACAGACGGGCAGCTTAGGTGGCGCTGGGCAGACGGGCAGCTCAGGCAGCGCCGGACAGGCGGGAGACTCCGGCTGCGCTGGAGAGGAGGAAGACTCTTGCAGCGCTGGACAGGCGAGGCGCACTGTAGGCCTGGTGCGTGGTGCCGGCACTGGTGGTACTGGGCCGAGGACACACGCCTCAGGGCGAGTGCGGGGAGCTGCCACCGGAGGGCTGGTGTGTGGAGGTGGCACTGGATGGACCAGACCGTGAAGGTGTACTGGAGATCTTGAGAGCAGGGCTGGCACCAACAACCCTGGCTGGATCTTCACCCTAGCCCGGCAGCTGTGATGTAGTGTACCGGGCTAAGCACGCGTACTGGGGACACCGAGCGTTCCACCGCATAACACGGTGCCTGACCAGTAACACGCCCGCCACGGTTAGTACTGCTAGGAGCACTGTAGCGCTGAGCTGACACAGGACGTGCAAGGCTAGGGAGGTGCACAGGAGGCCTGGTGCGTGAGGCTGGCACAATCTTCACCAGACGACTAGCACGCACCTCAGGACGAGTATAGAGAGCTGACCCAGGTGCCATCAAATCCCCGACATGCTCCGTCGGGCGAATGCCGTGCCTCATGCACCAACACAGCAACTCCCTCATAACTCTCTCCTCTAATTTCCCCATTAACTCCTTCACGGTCTCTGCTTCGCTCACCTCCAACACCGGCTCTGGTTCTGGTTTCCTCCTTGGCTCCTTATGATAAACAGGGGGAGTTGGCTCAGGTCTGACTCCTGACTCTGCCACACTCTCCCTGTTCCCCCTCCCAATACATTTTTGGGGCTGACTCTCGGGCTTTCATCCGCGTCGCCGTGCTGCCTCCTCAAAGCGCCGCCTCTCCGCTTTGGCTGCCTCCAGCTCTGCCTTTGGGCGGCGATATTCCCCTGGCTGTGCCCAGGGTCCTTTCCCGTCTAGGATCACCTCCCACGTCCAAGAGTCTTGATTCTTCAGCCGCTGTTGCTGCTGCCAGTTACCACGCTGCTTGGTCCTTGGTTGGTGGGTGATTCTGTAACGGTTTTCTTCCTGGGACGGAGAGGAGGACCAAAAGTTATTTATAAACATCTTTAATGAAAGATGAAAACGTGAACACTATACAAAATAAGAAAACGTGGAAAAACCGAAACAGTCCTAACTGGTGCAAAACACAGAGACAGGAACAACCACCCACAAGATACCTAAAGAATATGGCTGCATAAATATGGTTCCCAATCAGAGACAGCGATAAACACCTGCCTCTGATTGAGAACCACTCCAGGCAACCATAGACTTACCTAGAACACTCAACTGAACACAACCCCATAGACTACAAAACCCCTAGACAAAACAAGACACATAAATCACCCATGTCACACCCTGGCCTAACCAACATAATAAAGAAAACACAGAATACTAAGACCAGGGCGTGACAGTGATGAGCTTTGAGGGCAGTATGGTGTTGAATGCTGAGCTGTAGTCAATTAATAACATTCTCATGTAGGTGTTCCTTTTGTCCAGGTGGGAAAGGGCAGTGTGGAGTGAAACAGAGATTGCATCATCTGTGGATCTGTTAAATTGAAGTGGCTATAGGTTTTCTGGGATAATGGTGTTGATGTGATTCATAACCAGCCTTTCAAAGCACTTCATGGCTACAGACGTGAGTGCTACGGGTTGGTCGTCATTTAGACATTTCACATGCTGACCACAGTGCTCGCGTCGCGTGCAAATATTACGTTTCCACATAAATGTTATTCAATCATTGTACCCACACTGCTCGCACGCGCCAACCAGTGTCTGTGTTTCCAGGCGTTAAAATAGAAGTTGCTTCGATTTGTGGTTCAGAACGCGCTCTAAGTCCTGCCGCACCCATCTCCTCATTGGTTTATAGAAGCAGATTCCCACGTGCACATCTCCTCATTGGTTCACCCATGTCTGTGATTGAAAGACGAACTGAAGTTGGTCAGCATCATGGTAATACTGTTAGATGCCAATGGCCATATACAGTCCAAAGAAGAAAAAGCCTGGAAGGAGGAGAGATGACTAGAATCAATTCTGTTGACCATTTTATGTGTGGATTAATTGTCGGAGTGGGGGACCTTGTGCATTTCAGGTAAAATAACAACTCAGCATTTAAATCACAAGACAAATTAGCTAGAAACAACAAGCTAGCTAAATAGGACAAATTAGATAGCAACTGCAAGCTAGCTAGCTAAATTGCCTTATATGTTTAATGCTTTTCAACCTCTCCCCAAATTAATATAATTGGTTCAGAGTTTGTTTTGATATTTCAACCTGCGTGTTGTGATCACTTTTGGTGTGGGGGGGACAAAATCAATTTGCGCACAATAGCGCACCATCGTGCACAGGTGCGACCGGTTTGGGTGTTAGTGTTCTTAAGGACAGGGTTTATGGTGGTCTGCTTGAAACATGTTGGTATTACAGACTCAGTCAGGGACAGGTTGAAAATGTCAGTGAAAACGCTTGCCAGTTGGTCAGCGCATGCTCAGAGTACACGTCCTGGTAATCCATATGCCCCTGCGGCCTTGTGAATGTTGACCTGTTCAAAGGTCTTACTCACATCAGCTACGAAGAGTGTGATCACACAGTCATCCGGGACAGCTGATGCTCTCATGCATGCTTGAGTGTTGCTTCTCCAGAAGCGAGCATAGAAGTAATTTAGCTTGTCTGGTAGGCTCGTGTCACTGGGCAGCTCGAAGCTGTGCTTCCCTTTGTAATCTGTAATGGTTTGCAAGCCCTGATTTATCTGACGAGCATCAGAGCCGATTTAGTTTGATTCAATCTTAGTCCTGTATTAACGCTTTGCCTGTTTGATGGTTAGTCAGAGGGCATTGCTGGAATTCTTATAAGCTTCATTGTTAGAGTCCCACACCTTGTAAGCAGCAGCCCTACCCTTTAGCTCAGTGTAAATGTTGTCTGTAATCCATGGCTTCTGGTTGGCGTGTGTACATACAGTCATGATGGGGGCGACGTCCTCAATGCACTTATTAATAAAGCCAGTGACTGATGTGGTGTACTCCTCAATGCCATCGGAAGAATCTCTGAATATATTTCAATCTGTGCTAGCAAAACAGTCCTGTAGTCTAGCATCTGCTTCATCTGACCACTTTTTTATAGACCGAGTAACTGGTGCTTCCTGCTTAAATTTTTGCTTGTAATCAGTAATCAGGAGGGTGGAATTATGGTCAGATTTGCCAAATGGAGGGCGAGGGAGAGCTTTCTACGCGTCTCTGTGTGTGGAGAAAAGTATCTAGAATATTTTTTCCTCTGGTTGCGCATTTATCATGCTGATCGAAATTAGGTAGAACTGATTTAAGTGATTAATTGTATCTCTAATTCTGCTTTTGTGACTCTATCGCTGGGAAAAATGGCTGTGTGTTTTTTGGGGGATTTGGTGGTGGTCTAACATAAATATATGTTGTGTTTTCGGTGTAAAACATTAAAACATTAAAAATCGGACACGATGGGTAGATTAACAAGATGTTTATCCTTCATTTGCTTTATTGGACTTGTTAATGTGGGAAAGTTAAATATTTAAAAAAAAATATTTTTGAATATCTCGCGCTGCCTTTTCAGCTGAATGTTGGGGGGGTGGCGCTAGCGGAACCCCTAGCCATAAGTTTAATAGAATGTGGATAAAGTCAAGGGATCTGAATACATTCTGAATGCAGTTGTCTGAATGTAGTTGAAGACGGAAGTTAACATACACTTATGTGTAACGGCTTTCGTCGTCAGATGAGGAAGAGTATTCGGACCTGTCACGACTCCTACCGAAGGTGGCTCCCCTTCCAGCACTACCCTGAACTCTCTGCTTCCTGTGCCTGACTTCGCACCCACTACACCCAATTTGTTACAGGACCAAAGCGCAGAGTGGTAAGTGTTCATGTTTGTTTATTGAACTGAACACTAATACAAAATAACAAGAGAATAAATGAAACCGAAACAGTCCGTAAGGTGCAAACACTAAACAGAAAATAACTACCCACAAAACCCATGTGGAAAAAAGCTACCTAAGTATGGTTCCCAATCAGAGACAACGATAGACAGCTTTCCCTGATTGAGAACCATACCAAAACATAGAAAAAGGACATAGAATGCCCACCCAAATCACACCCTGACCAAACCACAATAGAGACATAAAAGCTCTCTACGGTCAGGGCGTGGCATTATGTTGGAGTCATTAAAACTTGTTTTTCAACTACTTAACAAATTTCTTGTTAACAAACTATATTTTTGGCAAAACTGTTAGGACATCTACTTTGTGCATGACACAAGTCATTTTTCCCCACAATTGTTTACAGACAGATTATTTCACTTCCAATTCACTGTATCACAATTCCAGTGGGTCAGAAGTTTACATACACTATATTGACTGTGCCTTTAAACAGCTTGGAAAATTATTTAATGGCTTTAGAAGCTTCTGATAGGCTAATTGACATCATTTGAGTAAATTGGAGGTGTACCTGTGGATGTATTTCAAGGTCTACCTTCAAACCCAGTGCCTCTTCGCTTGACATCATGGAAAAATCAAAAGAAAACAGCCAAGACCTCAGAAAAAAGTCTGGTTCATCCATCCACCATAAAAAGCCAGACTACGGTTTGCAACTGCACATGGGGACAAAGATCGTACTTTTTGGAGAAATGTCCGATGAAACAAAAATAGAAGGGCCAAAGCAACAAACAATTATGTCATACATTACATCATTGTGTGCTTACTTGTGTATGTGTTTGTGCTTTTGTGTGCAGAGAGACTCCGGGGAGGGGAGTGGCTGTCAGTAACTCAGGGATAAATAGAGGGGCAGAGCTCAGAATTTGGCAGAAGGCTGACCTGACAGGATCGAGCACAGGACCAAGCAGGAGTAGGAGGACATCAGCATTTAGATTTTGTTTTTCAAATGGAGGAACATGAAGATATTCAATACTGTTTTCAAGACAGAAACTCTTCTTGCAGAAAGGCTTTGCTATCGATATCTATCTACATAACACTGTACATCTTCTTCTCATTGATTTCAGCAGTAACAGTATTTTTGAACGTACTGGTGATCATCTCCATCTTTCACTTCAAGCAACTCCACACTCCAACCAACCTGCTCATCCTCGCTCTGGCTGCATCAGATCTCCTGGTGGGACTGATTGTGATACCAGTAATGACTGTAGCAATAATTGAATCATGCTGGGGTTTTGGGAAATATTTCTGTGCGTTTCTTCTCTACATTACTTGTTTATGTACTTCTTTATCTCTGGGCAGTTTGGTCTTGATATCTATTGACCGCTATGTTGCTGTGTGTTATCCCTTATTGTACCACTCTAAAATAACAATAACAAGAATGATGTGTTGTATATCAATTACCTGGTGTTGTTGTACCATATACAATGCTGCTATTATAAAAGACATTGTAAATGTACAGGTACCCAGTCGGTGTTTGAATGAATGTTTTATTGTCGTAGGAATAACCTGGGGAAATATAATTGACTTTGTATTTACAATGGTTGTCCCATGCTCTATTATTATAACACTTTATTTGAAAATCTTTGTGGTGGCCAGATCACAGGCCAGAAAGGTATTTTCAAAAGAGGCTGCCAGTGTGTCTGGTGTTAAAACTGTACAGGCAAATAAGTCTGAGAGAAAAGCAGCAAAAACTCTGTCTATTGTTGTTTTCAACTATTTCATTTGTTGGATTCCATTTCTATTTTCTTTTTTATTTGTTTCTTTTTTAAGTGACAATTTACTATCATTCATCCTCAGCTTTCTGCCACTTGTTAATTCCTTAATTAATCCAATAATTTATGCTTTCTTTTATCCATGGTTCAAAGTGACAGCTAAACATATTTTAACTCTGAAGTTAAGGTGTTCGTAGTTTCTGTATTTGTATTTCTAAGTTTAAAAAAAAGGTGTCACATAGTTTTGTTATACAATTGTTCTTTCATGTAACAATACACTGACAATACATAGATGAATGTGGTGTTGATACAGAATGATTTGGCTGGATTGGATTGGAATGACTTGAATAAAGTTTAAGAAGGCATAAATAAAAAAAGGAGAATGCATAAGAAGGTACAAGCTTGTTTTATAAAATACACTGTAGTCATTTTGGGTTGTATTCTCCAAATTCCGAAGCCTGTGGTTGTTCCATGTTATTTAATGATAAATAGTATTCAATTATTCTAAAAGTACATTTTGAGGAAGTCATGAATCATTATATATATTGTCTAACATTACCCTCTAGTGGCTACATAGTGACACAACACCTTTAACAAGTGCAGTGAAGTTGAAATGTTCAATACAGCATGATATTAGACGACGTCCAAGTCTATCTCAATGGATTATTGTGTAAGTAGTTGAGGGTAAAATGCAAGAATATGCAATTATGTGTAAGACTTTATAATGTTCAGTAATAAGCCATTTGTATTTACAGTTTGCTCACCATTTATTATTACGCACACATTTGTTAAATATTAATCACCTGGGTATTATGACATGTATAAATAACTACTATATGCAGTAATGATTGAACACAACAGTGGAGGAGACCACAGCAGATACTTCAACCTCAACATACTGGGTATGAACACTACCACTACTCTCACTCCATCACTGCTGCCATGTCAGGGGTCACACCAGAGCAGCTTTCTCAGAAGCTGTTGAGCGTGAATGAATATAGTGATTGGGTAACACACTAAATAATTAATAATGGATAAGTATATCGTTTATTCTTAATGTATATATCATTACTTCTTCATCTGTTTTAGCAAGCCAGTTCTTCACACATTTATAAACAGCTTTCATAGTATGTAATGATTTAGAAGATCATTCATCAGATGTTTAATAAATATCCTTATAAACCATCTACTAATCATTAGTAAAGTATTTTTCAGTCCCTAATCTAAAGTGAGGACTCTTCAAACTTTCTTAATACTTTATAAATGTTTTGAAAAGTGACCAGTGTCATTTCTCACAAAAAGATGGACATGCTATTGGTAGATATTCCAGCAGTACCTGATGCTCCTTAAGGTCTCAAAATGACCTAGAACATATCAATGGTTGAATAATAAGCACATCGAGGATGTTAAAGGAAATATATCCATTTTTTAAATTCAAAAACAGTCACATTGTTATGGTAGTGTGTAGTAGTAACGTGTTTTGTCTGAAAATGCTAGCATTCGTGTTTGTTGGCAGTGACTTTCAAAACCAAAGTGTGGATTACAGTCACTCATGAGAGCAGTTCATAGAACCCTTACAGGGTAATAGAACCGATACCTAAATACATAATTTAACTGAACATTATGTTGTTAAGTGAAGTTGTCGAAATACTTATGACTTCTTCAAATGGGGGGACTAGATACATAAGGTGCATTCATTTTTAAATGGTAAAACAGATATGTATGAAAATACTCTCAAATAAAAGGTGACATTATATAATGTCACCTCATATGAAACAAAAGATTTCCAAGTTTAAAAACAGTTTCACTGCAGAGTGTTACACCCATTGGTCACTGGTTGAATCAACGTTGTTTATTTTTATTTATTTTAAATTTTACCCCTTTTTCTCCCCAATTTCATGGTATCCAATTGTTAGTAACTACTATCTTGTCTCATCGCTACAACTCCCGTACGGGCTCGGGAGAGACAAAGGTTGAAAGTCATGCCTCCTCCGATACACAACTCACAGCGCGCATCCAACCCGCCGCACCAATGTGCCAGCCGCACCAATGTGTTGGAGGAAACACTGTGCAACCTTGGTTATCGTGCACTGTACCCGGCCCGCCACAGGAGTCGCTGGTGTGTGATGAGAAAAGGATATCCCTACCGGCCAAGCCCTCCCTATCCCGGACGACGCTCGGCCAATTGTGTGACGCCCCACGGACCTCCTGGTCGCGGCCGGTTACGACAGAGCCTGGGCGCTAACCCAGAGTCTCTGGTGGCACAGCTGGCGCTGCAGTACAGCACTCTTAACCACTGTGCCACCCGTGAGGCCATCATGTAGTTTATTTTTTAACCAACATGGAGTAGAAGTCTGTGCCCAGTGGGCAGAGATTGTTTTCTGTATGTAGTGGCCATAGGATGGCAGTATAATTCACAATATCTTGACTCATGTGGAAGAGAATTTTGTCTGTTCTATAAAGTCAATTTCTATCTGAACTTTCTGTGTAAGGTGTAAAGTGTGTCTGTAACAAACTGAGAAGAGGCTATCTGTCCGAACAATACCAAAGCCTTTTATTTACAGGAGACTCAATGAAATAAAGGTTTTATTATGGGTGTTGAAAAAAATATGCACAAAACATGTCAAATCAAACTTTCCTTCAATTTTCTCCACATACCACCCACACTCTTCAAGTTAACCCTAACAGTCCTGAGGCTCCAGCAAAAAAATGGTCTGCAGGACCATGGTTGGTGCCGTTCAGTCTCTCGTTGAGATGCAATGGGCACTCTCCCCATGGAGGAAGTTTGCCAAGTAGCCCTGTGGAGGGATTATTCAAATTTCTTAATTTTCATCTCTATGTATAGTCCACCTCCCAACTGATTGTGCCATGGTTGCTGCTTCAAGTTTCAGCAACACAAAGCTGTCATGGAAGTTACTTGAATCTGGCTCATTGTGAAGTCAATAACTCTGATAAAAATCCCTCGTCACGGGCAATGAAACATGTTGTTTTGTGGCCTTCAGAGAGGCAAATATCAAAGGTGTGAGTGTGATGAAAATGATCTCAGAGCAGACAGTGGCAACCCATGTGGTTACTGTGGCGTAGGCTAGTGTATAAGGAAAGTAGCCTACCTTAACTCCTTAACGCAAGAAGACGGGGTAAATTGTCTAGAACGGAACAAATTATGTAGAAAATTCTGCAAAACGGTGAATGTAAACTAAGGACAAAACATGCTGCCCTTCCTCGTGCCCACTAAAAATCCACACAACCCTCCCCCAAAGCAAACATTTTTTATACCACTCCACTATTTTTGACCCCTCCCCAAGTCATTTTCGAACTCACTAATTGTGCTGTCAATTGAAGTTTGTATCTGAAACTTTTGGCAGGAATCATTTCAAATGTTGGGTCTTGAATGTATGGTGGTACCAAGCACACAAAAACAGAATTGAACATTTTATGAGATAATTATCAAGTTAATAAAAAATAATGATCACGTTAACACAAGATAATTATCACTTTAATATGTGATCCTGAAATGATCTCATATTAACTTCTTAAATGTCAATTCCCCAATATAGGGGACTTTCATTTTCATTTCGATTCTGTATTTAATAGTCACATGTACAGGGTTGCAGGATTGGAGGGTACAGTGAAAATCACAGGCTCTGAGCTTGAACATGCTCAGTTAAATAAAATAATGAAAATGGTAACAAATAAACAATATAATTTAAATGTCATTATAAATGTCCATTGGGTTGGAGGCAGAGTAAAAACTGTTGAGGAAGTGGGGGAGCAGCATGACCATTGAGCGAGAGTGGGAACCAAGTTAAATAAAAAAAAACATTAACAACTGCAACAGTGATGAATGTCGTTGGGGTGGGGGCAGAGGTCCCTGATGATCTTCCTGGCCTCCCTACGACACCTGGTGTTGTACAGTGGCTTGTGAAATTATTCACCCCCCTTGGCATTTTTTGTTGCCTTACAACCTGGAAATAAAATTCATTTTCGGGGGATTTGTATCATTTGATTTAAACAACATGCCTACCACTTGGAAGATACAAAATATTTTCTTGTGAAACAAACAAGAAATAATGCCCAAAAAATAGACAACTTGGTTGTTTGAGATAATTAAGTTGACGGCACACGTCAAATGTATGATATATGACCCTAAGGTCACGCGTTAGAGGGTCTGCTAATTTATGCATATATTGAATCTATTCCTTTGAAGTTTGAACATTTGAAAGAGAATGGCCCACACCCCCTATTGTATTGCCCTTAGGGTTGTTGTCTATGAAGCAGGAATGTCTGGGAGGGGGATTGTGTGTGTGTGTGTGTGTGTGTGTGTGTGTGTGTGTGTGTGTGTGTGGGTGGGTGTCTCTGCATGGGGTGTTTGAAACAAGGTCCCTTCACATTGTGCACATTTCAAGCTTTCAACAACAATAAAACAAACATTTAAATAATGTTTCTCGGCCTAACACACTGTTGAGTTTCCTATTTAGTTCTCTTTATATGTACATGCCACGAGCTTCCAGGTGGCTCCAGCCTATGGATGTCCGGTGCATGTACACCGGGGGGATTTTGAAAGAGGGAGATTAGAACCCAAAAATTAATAGGGGTTAAGAAAGATCCTTAAGGTCATTTCAGATTCAGGTTTAGGGTGTAATAAGCATGCCCCGGAGAAAAAGGCTTTCGGAAAAGCAGTGTGCGTGCGTGTGCTGGCGTGTGCTGGCGTGTGCTGGCGTGTGCTGGCGTGTGCTGGCGTGTGCGTGTTTCAAAAACAAAAAGGGTAGGGGGTGTGTTCAACAATGCCCAGGCATCTGCAGTCAAGGCCCTCTCTCTCTGCAGGGGTTGTTTGAAACCAAGGTTTGCACTATCTTGCAAACGGTATGTACAGATAACTGCCTATCCCCCACCAAAAAAGTGTGACGGCGTCTCTTAAAATGGGGACTTTCGATTCATTGACACATATGCCTTTTCAAATCCTAATTTCTCACCCCCAGAGGATGTGGGGGCTAAAAAGTCAAACAGACCCCAGAAAGAATACACTATATCTAGACCGACCCCCGGGGTTAAACATTGATATTTCTAATCAGCGCAGGATGCCCCCACCCCGGTCTATAAATTTACATCGGACACCCCCAAGGTGCTAACCCTGAGGATGTAGGAAATCAAAAGGGCCTCGTCTTACTGTCTCGACGCCCCTCCTGTTGTTTGAAATCACTACCTTTGTAATCTAAACCAAATATACAGGGTGTTGCATACAGGATATCGCCCGAAAAAAACGTCAACCCATACCCTGTAAACTCGTTTGGTACCATCTCTCCTTTTGAGCCAAGACATCGAACGAGTTTGCGCCTACAAACGCACAGGCCAACAGGCCAGGACAGATAAAAAGCTCATCCGTGAATCCCTCCTAATGGCACTTTCTGAAGGTGAGTTAGTGAAAATAATATATTTTAAGATTTGGAGTCGGGGAATTGTTTGACTATTATTTGAATATTAAACAGGAGTTATATGTGTTTTATGCCGATGACATACATTTTTTAAATGTCAAATGCCCATATTCTTGTCATTTAAAAAATGTATATATATCGTATAACATGTTAATATTATCTAACGTCCGCAGGATATCAAACATTGGGACAACTGCACCCGGGGATAAATGCTATGGAACAGCCGTCGATAGAATGGAATTCCTAGGAGCAACAGGAGGACACAGAATGCTACGATATATCTACTGTATGTATTTTTTATGATAAAATGTACAACAGACATCCGAATCCCCTACACCCCTGGAGGACATGGTCGAAACGGAAGGGGTATCTCGGAACATGAGGTGTAAAACAATGAATTCGACATGAGGTGTAAAACAATGAATTCGGCATGAGGTGTAAAACAATGAATTCGGCATGAGGTGTAAAACAATGAATTCGGCATGAGGTGTAAAACAATGAATTCGGCATGAGGTGTAAAACAATGAATTCGGCATGAGGTGTAAAACAATGAATTCGACATGAGGTGTAAAACAATGAATTCGACATGAGGTGTAAAACAATGAATTCGACATGAGGTGTAAAACAATGAATTCGACATGAGGTGTAAAACAATGAATTCGACATGAGGTGTAAAACAATGAATTCGACATGAGGTGTAAAACAATGAATTCGACATGAGGTGTAAAACAATGAATTCGGCATGAGGTGTGAAACAATGAATTCGACATGAGGTGTAAAACAATGAATTCGGCATGAGGTGTAAAACAATGAATTCGACATGAGGTGTAAAACAATGAATTCGGACGATTTCACCGCTTTAAACGACATTTCGGAGGTCGTTGATTTGCGGTTGTTTGAAATTGGCAGACAACAGGTTACCAACAACTCCGAGACAGAAACAACTTTAAGTCATGATATTCTAAAACAGAAAGACAACGATTTTTTACAGATATTCAGAAACAGATGGACAATTACTTTTTTTTTATTTAAACATATTTTTTAGGCAATATGTCAAATGGACGTATTCTTATAATTTAAAACGTATCTATTTCATATAAATACATGTTAACACTTTCTAACCTATGTACGATACCCAAAGGCTACCGGGCATAATTGATTGGGAACCGACAGCGTTAGACAAGGATTCTCAGAAGCAAACTGTGCCCGGTCCTTTACGTAGCCCTTCACCATCACACTATTTTCAGCTTAAGTCCCCAAAAATTTAATCCATAAAAATAATTATACATTAAAAACAAAAAAGTGTGCTGTTTTTGTGTTTACAGTGGACAGGGGTACATGCATCATTAGGGACTCTGAACGACTTCGGAAGAGCAGATGAAACAGATGTTTATCTACGTTTTTGTACTAAAGGCCTTACCCTAACTCCAAACACCAGGCAGCAGCCCAGGATAAAACAATAATCAGTGAATCCTTCTTTCCTCATGTGTACCGGCCATTGGTGGAAGAAGGTGAGAACCGAGGTGCAGCGTTGTACGTGTCCGGCCTTTTATTAAATATAACTGAACACTAAATACAAAGTAACAAAAGGCACAACCGAAAGCTCCATCTGGTGCAACTCACACTTAACAGAAAATAACAGGCTACCTAAGTATGGTTCTCAATCAGAGACAACGATTGACAGCTGCCTCTGATTGGGAACCATACCAGGCCAAACACAGAAATACAAAACATAGAACAAAAACATAGAATGCCCACTCCAACTCACGCCCTGACCAAACAAAAAAAAATATTGCATATACATTTTTTAGCATCTCAATATTGAGTTATATGTTGGAATGTCTAATAAACAAATATATTGTATACAATAATAATTTTGAAGAACATATCAAGACCATTTCAAGGACAGCTTTTTTCCATCTACGTAACATTGCAAAAATCAGAAACTTTCTGTCCAAAAATGATGCAGAAAAATTAATCCATGCTTTTGTCACTTCCAGGTTAGACTACTGCAATGCTCTACTTTCCGGCTACCCGGATAAAGCACTAAATAAACTTCAGTTAGTGCTAAATACGGCTGCTAGAATCCTGACTAGAACCAAAAAATTTGATCATATTACTCCAGTGCTAGCCTCTCTACACTGGCTTCCTGTCAAAGCAAGGGCTGATTTCAAGGTTTTACTGCTAACCTACAAAGCATTACATGGGCTTGCTCCTACCTATCTCTCTGATTTGGTCCTGCCGTACATACCTACACGTACGCTACGGTCACAAGACGCAGGCCTCCTAATTGTCCCTAGAATTTTTAAGCAAACAGCTGGAGGCAGGGCTTTCTCCTATAGAGCTCCATTTTTATGGAACGGTCTGCCTACCCATGTCAGAGACGCAAACTCGGTCTCAACCTTTAAGTCTCTACTGAAGACTCATCTCTTCAGTGGGTCATATGATTGAGTGTAGTCTGGCCCAGGAGTGGGAGGGTGAACGGAAAGGCTCTGGAGCAACGAACCGCCCTTGCTGTCTCTGCCTGGCCGGTTCCCCTCTTTCCACTGGGATTCTCTGCCTCTAACCCTATTACAGGGGCTGAGTCACTGGCTTTACTGGGGCTCTCTCATGCCGTCCCTGGAGGGGGTGCGTCACCTGAGTGGGTTGAGTCACTGATGTGGTCATCCTGTCTGGGTTGGCGCCCCCCTTGGGTTGTGCCGTGGCGGAGGTCTTTGTGGGCTATACTCAGCCTTGTCTCAGGATGGTAAGTTGGTGGTTGAAGATATCCCTCTAGTGGTGTGGGGGCTGTGCTTTGGCAAAGTGGGTGGGGTTATATCCTTCCTGTTTGGCCCTGTCCGGGGGTGTCCTCGGAGTGGGCCACAGTGTCTCCTGACCCCTCCTGTCTCAGCCTCCAGTATTTATGCTGCAGTAGTTTATGTGTCGGGGGGCTAGGGTCAGTTTGTTATATCTGGAGTACTTCTCCTGTCCTATTCGGTGTCCTGTGTGAATCTAAGTGTGCGTTCTCTAATTCTCTCCTTCTCTCTTTCTCTCTCTCGGAGGACCTGAGCCCTAGGACCATGCCCCAGGACTACCTGACATGATGACTCCTTGCTGTCCCCAGTCCACCTGGCTGTGCTGCTGCTCCAGTTTCAACTGTTCTGCCTTATTATTATTCGACAATGCTGGTCATTTATGAACATTTGAACATCTTGACCATGTTTTGTTATAATCTCCACCCGGCACAGCCAGAAGAGGACTGGCCACCCCACATAGCCTGGTTCCTCTCTAGGTTTCTTCCTAGGTTTTGGCCTTTCTAGGGAGTTTTTCCTAGCCACCGTGCTTCTACACCTGCATTGCTTGCTGTTTGGGGTTTTAGGCTGGGTTTCTGTACAGCACTTTGAGATATCAGCTGATGTACGAAGGGCTATATAAATAAATTTGATTTGATTTGAATAATATTATTTTGTCAGAAATTCAAGCCGTTGATACAGTTGTGTACTCTATCGTCCGCCCTGCTGATCGTGCTCTATCTGAACTACATTATGCTTTCATTATTTTGCATCAAATCTTTATTGACCTTAAATTATTATAGAATTTGTGTAAAACTAAGTATATGTTGTTTTCTCGAGTGTACGAAAATTATTCTAATGATTGAAATGTATGTTGTACTAGTATATACATTAAGCTGACTTTAAAAAAACAGTTAGTTAACCACTTTTCGGATAGGGGACGCTCGCGTCCCACTTGGCCAAAAACCAGGGAAATGCGGCAAATTCAAATAAATTGATATAAAAATCAAACTTTCATTAAATCACACATGTAAGATACTCAATTAAAGCTACACTCGTTGTGAATCCAGCCAACATGTCAGATTTTTAAAAGGCTTTTCGGCGAAAGCATAAGAAGCTATTATCTGATGATAGCACAATAGTAAACAAAGAGGATAAAATATTTCAACCCTACAGGCGCTACACAAAACACAGAAATAAAATACAAAACATGCCTTACCTTTGACGAGCTTCTTTTGTTGGCGCCCCAAAATGCACCATAAACATCACAATTGGTCCTTTTGTTCGATTAATTCCGTCCATATACAGTGGGGAGAACAAATATTTGACACACTGCCGATTTTGCAGGTTTACCTACTTACAAAGCATGTCATTTTTATCATAGGTACACTTCAACTGTGAGAGACGGAATCTAAAACAAAAATCCAGAAAATCACATTGTATGATTTTTAAGTGATTCATTTTCATTTTATTGCATGACATAAGTATTTGATACATCAGAACAGCAGAACTTAATATTTGGTGCAGAAACCTTTGTTTGCTATTACAGAGATCATACGTTTCCTGTAGTTCTTGACCAGGTTTGCACACACTGCAGCAGGGATTTTGGCCCACTCCTCCATACAGACCTTCTTCAGATCCTTCAGGTTTCGGGGCTGTCGCTGGGCAATACGGACTTTCAGCTCCCTCCAAAGATTTTCTATTGGGTTCAGGTCTGGAGACTGGCTAGGCCACTCCATGACCTTGAGATGCTTCTTACGGAGCCACTCCTTAGTTGCACGGGATGTGTGTTTCGGGTCGTTGTAATGCTGGAAGACCCAGCCACAACCCATTTTCAATGCTCTTACTGAGGGCAGGAGGGTGTTGGCCAAGATCTCGCGATACATGACCCCATCCATCCTCCCCTCATTGCGATGCAGTCGTTTTGTCCCCTGTGCAGAAAAGCATCCCCAAAGAATGATGTTTCCACCTCCATGCTTCACGGTTGGGATGGTGTTCTTGGGGTTGTACTCATCCTTCATCTTCCTCCAAACACGGTGAGTGGAGTTTAGACCAAAAAGCTTTATTTTTGTCTCATCAGACCACATGACCTTCTCCCATTCCTCCTCTGGATCATCCAGATGGTCATTGGCAAACTTCAGACGGGCCTGGACATGCGCTGGCTTGAGCAGGGGAACTTGCGTGCCCTGCAGGATTTTAATCCATGACGGCGTAGTGTGTTACTAATGGTTTTCTTTGAGACTGTGGTCCCAGCTCTCTTCAGGTCATTGACCAGGTCCTGCCGTGTAGTTCTGGGCTGATCTCTCACCTTGCTCATGATCATTGATGCCCCACGAGGTGAGATCTTGCATGGAGCCCCAGACCGAGGGTGATTGACCGTCATCTTGAACTTCTTCCATTTTCTAATAATTGGACCAAAAGTTGCTGCCTTCTCACCAAGCTGCTTGCCTATTGTCCTGTAGCACATCCCAGCCTTGTGCAGGTCTACAATTTTATCCCTGATGTCCTTACACCCTCTCTGGTCTTGGCCATTGTGCAGAGGTCGGAGTCTGTTTGATTGAGTGTGTGGACAGGTGTCTTTTATACAGGTAAAGAGTTCAAACAGGTGCAGTTAATACAGGTAATGATTGGAGAACAGGAGGGGTTCTTAAAGTAAAACTAACAGGACTGTGAGAGACGGAATTCTTACTGGTTGGTAGGTGATCAAATACTTATGTCATGCAATAAAATGCAAATTAATTACTTAAAAATCATACAATGTGATTTTCTGGATTTTTGTTTTATATTCCGTCCCTCACAGTTGAAGTATACCTATGATAAAAACTACAGACCTCTACATGCTTTATAAGTAGGAAAAACTGCCAATTCGGCAGTGTTTCAAATACTTGTTCTCCCCACTGTATATCCAAAATGTCAATTTATTAGACGCGTTTGATCCAGAAAAAAACAGCTTCCAAAATGTGCAACGTCACTACAACATATTTTAAAAGTTGCCTATAAACTTTGCCAAAATTTTTCTAACTACTTTTGTAATACAACTTTAGGTATTTTTAAACTTTAATAATCGATCTAATTGAATACGGCTCTATCTGTTTTCAATAGAGGACGAGAGGAAAGTAACGCTACTTTTCATGTCTTGGCCAACTCTCAACAGTGTTACGCAGTCCCTAGATATCGTTGCACAAATGAATAACCTCAACCAAATTCCAAAGACTGGTGACATCCAGTGGAAGCGGTAGGAACTGAAAACAGGTTCATAAGAAATATAATTTGCCAATGAGAACTCAGTGAACAGACAGAGACCTAAAGATGCTGAAAGTCCTCTGGGTTTTGCCTGCTACATAAGTTCTGTTATACTCACAGACATGATTCAAACAGTTTTAGAAACGTCAGAGTGTTTTCTATCCATATCTACTGATAATATGCATATCTTATATTCTTGGCATGAGTAGCAGGAAGTTGAAATTGGGAACACTATTTATCCAAAAGTGAGTAACGCTAAAACAAATAGTGCATTAACTTCTTAAGGTATACGGGTATACCTTAAGAAGTTAATGCACTATTTGTATTAGCGTTATCCACTGTTTTTTCAAAGTGGAAGAGGACAGAGTTAGTTTCCTGGGGTTTGGAAGGTGTGATGTGCGATGGCTTCTCAGCCTTGTGCGGAGGAGACGCTGTTGTTACAGCGTTGATTCAGGTGTGTTCCTGAGAATGTAGTTAAGGTGGAGGAGGTTCTGCACACTGTCGGTGAACAGGTAGGAGCTGAATTTATACATTCTGCTTCTAGAGTGAACAGAGCTGCGGTTGTGTTCATGAAAATAGTACATTTGGTTGGTAGGCTCATTGCTAGTGGAACATTTGTAAGGGGTGTGTTGGTGCCAGTTTCACCTCTTTCTACCCCTTCGACCAGGGTGGTAGTCGCAAATTCACCTCAGTTTATTACGGATGATCAAATCAGGAAAGAGCTGTGTCATTTTGGTAAGTTTGCTAGCGAGTTTCGTGTACTGTCGGCAGGTTTTCAGGCAGATGCCGTTAAGCACGTTGTTTTGTTCCGGAAGCAAGTATTCATGTTTCTGAATAACAATAAGCAACAGCTAAATGTGCATTTTAAAGTGAGGCATGGGGAGGGGCTCTAAGCAGGGTTTGCCAGTACAGATAGTCTATGGGGTTTTGAGTGTGGGGATTTGGGGCCTAAGTGCTTTGCGTTCCCAAATAAAGCCCATAGACAAGGTGAGGGTACAAGCGCCAGGGGGAGAATCGAGGTCAACATGCAGGGGCAATGAGACGCGGACAGCAGAGGCTGGGCCTAGTCATGCAAGAGATGGTGGGGTATCTGAGGCTGGGCCTAGTCATGTTATGGAGGGTGGTGTAGATGAGGCTGGGACTAGTCAGGTTATGCTAGTGGATGAGGAGAGTATAGTGGGGAAGGGTGAGAGAGGAGGAGGAGGGTGTCAAGCGGAAAAGGAAAAAGGGGGAGAAGTTAGGTCGTTTTTGGGCGGCTCTGACTCTCCTGTCCAAAAAAAGGGACTTGTGTGAACTTAAGAACTGAAGGCCTGTAGTATTACTCTGTGCGGACTACCAGATATTTCCCAATGTCCTCTCTAACAGACTAAAGTCACATCTGGACTCGATAGTGCTTAATTAAGAAGCTGAATATAAAAAGTGGGTATTCTTACATAGAAATGGGTCAGGCTTTTTGCTCAATAGCACAAAGCAGATCATTCAATCTATGTTCTTACTGGTTCTAGACTATGTTGAAATAATCTAAATGAATGCAGTGGCCCCTTCATTAAAAACTTTAGATGCATTTGACCATAGATAATTTTGTTTTATAATGGGTACATGTTCAGTACACATCCCTGCATTCTCTATTATAAAAGTAGGTTGTCCTACTTTGAGGTCACGTAGGTCAGTTTGTTGCTCTTTTTGCCTTTATACAGATCTTTGACCTACTCTAAACTACCTCGGTTGTTAACATCTACAATGATCATTAGACGTACGCGTCAGAGTTATCATACCCAGTGTCGGGGTTTGTACAGAGTTGGGTAAATCAGCTCTTTGCCTTTAGGATCTTTCTTACCCCTTATTACTTTGGGGTTCTAATCTCCCTCTTTCAAAATCCCCCCGGTGTACATGCACCGGACATCCATAGGCTGGAGCCACCCGGAAGCTCGTGGCATTTACATATAAAGAGAACTAAATAGGAAACTCAACAGTGTGTTAGGCTGAGAAACATTATTTAGATGGTAGTTTTATTGTTGTTGAAAGCTTGAAAGGTACACAATGCGAAGGGACCTTGTTTCTAACACCCCATGCAGAGACACCCACACCCACACCCACACCCACACACACACACACACACACACACACACACACACACACACAATATCCCCCTCCAAGAGATTCCTGCTTCATAGACAACAACCCTAAGGGCACTTAAATAGGGGGTGTGGGCCATTCTCTTTCAAACACAGACCCCCCAAGTTCAACCAATCAATCATCATGACAACTTCAAAGGAATCTATGCAATATATGCATAAATTAGCACACCCTCTAACGCGTGGGAACAGGATGCCCATATATGGGCATAAGCACGTGATCAGTTCCCGCCAGGATGTCCTGACCGGATGCCCAAATATGGGCATGCACACGTCATCCTGACATAGGGTCATAAATCATACGTTTGACGTGTGCCGTCTACTTTATTCTCTCTAGTGTGCATAACTATTCATCCCCCTCAAAGTAAATACTTTGTAGAGCCACCTTATGCAGCAATTGAAGCTGCAAGTCTCTTGGGGTATGTCACTATAAGCTTGGCATATCTAGTCACTGGGTTTTTTGACCATTCTTCAAGGCAGAACTGCTCCAGCTCCTTCAAGTTGGATGGGTTCTGCTGGTATACAGTAATCTTTAAGTCGTACCACAGATTCTCAATTGGATTAAGGTCTGGGCTTTGACTAGGCCATTCCAAGACATTTAAATGTTTCCCCATAAACCACTCGAGTGTTGCTTTAGCAGTATGGTTAGGGTCATTGTCCTGCTGGAAGATGGTCCCAGCTTAACTTCTTATGGCTGGGGACGTATTGAGTAGCTTGGATGAATAAGGTGCCCAGAGATGCCCAGAGTAAACTGCCTGATCCTCAGTCCCAGTTGCTAATATATGCATATTATTATTATATTTGGACAGAAAACACTCTGAAGTTTCTAAAACTGTTTGAATGATGTCTGTGAGGATAACAGAACTCATATGACAGGCAAAAACCTGAGAAAATATCCAACCAGGAAGTGGGAAATCTGAGGTTGGTCGATTTTCAACTCAGCCCCTATTGAAGATACAGTGGGATATTTGTCATGTTGCACTTCCTAAGGCTTCCACTAGATGTCAACCGTCTTTAGAAACAGTTTGAGGCTTCTACTGTGAAGGGGGACTGAATGAGAGGGGAATGAGTCAGAGGTCTGCCAGCAGTCACGAGCTGGTCGTGCGCATTCACATGAAAGGTATCTCTCGTTCCAGTGCTTTTCTGAAGACAAAGGAATTCTCCGGTTTGAACATTATTCAAGATTTATGTTAAAAACATCCTAAATATTGATTCTATACATCGTTTGACATGTTTCTATGGATTGTAACGGAACTATTTTACATTTTGTCTGCAACTAGTGAACACGCTTCGTGAGTTTGATTTGTTTACCAAACGTGCTAACAAAAGTAGCTATTTGGACACAAATTATGGACATTATCGAACAAATCAAACATTTAATGTGGAACTGTGATTCCTTTTTTTATATAAATATGAACTTTATCGAACAAAACATACATTTATTGTGTAACATGAAGTCCTATGAGTCTCATCTAATGAAGATCATCAAAGGTTAGTGATTAATTCTCTCTCTATTTCTGATTTTTGTGACTCCACTCTTTGGCTGGAAAAATGGCTGCTTTTCAGTGACTTGGTTCTGACCAAACAATCATTTTTGGTGCTTTTGCTGTAAAACCTATTTGAAATCGGACACTGGGGTGGGATTAACAACAAGATTACCTTTAAAATTGTATAAAATATTTGTATGTTTTAGTATTTTTAATTATGAGATTTCTGTTGTTTTGAATTTGGCGTCCTGCACTTTCACTGGCTGTCATATCGATCCCATTAATTAAGTCTACCCCCTCCTTTTTCGAACATTCTGTTAAAAATCGCGCAACTTTTCAGCGTCCTGCTACTCATGCCAGGAATATAGTATATGCATATGATTAGTATGTGTAGATAGAAAACACTCTGAAGTTTCTAAAACTGGTTAAATCACGGCTGTGACTATAACAGATCGTGTGTTTCATTGAAAAGCGCAAGAAAAACTGCTCTCTGAAAGCTAAAAATTATTTCCATGCGTCACTTTCATGGGTTGTTAAAAGGGCACAAAATGTATTATCGACCTGCATGCAATTCCTACAGATTCCACACGATGTCGCCATTGTCGTCATTTTCAAGGGAGTTTTTTCTTGGTAAATCCAACTAACTGGATTCCGTTTCTTCCGGTCTCCACCAGGATGTTTTGAATGTGCACATTGGCAGCCATTGATTTGAAAACGAGGAGCTATTGAATATACATCGCCCTGTAATCATTTTGATAGATTATAAACGTTTACTAATACCTAAAGTTGGATTACAAAAGTATTTCGAAGTGTTTTGTGAAAGTTTATCGTCGACTTTTTTAATTTTAAAAAATGACGCAGCGTTTAAAAACAATGTTTTTTTCTGAATGACACAGCTTCCATAGAAAGCTATTTTGGGTATATATGGACCGATTTAAACGAAAAAAAGACCCAATAGTGATGTTTATGGGGCATATAGGAGTGCCAAGAAAGAAGCTCGTCAAAGGTAATGAATGTTTTATATTTTATTTCTGCGTTTTGTGTAGCGCCGGCTAAGCTATATCTTTGTTTACATCGCATTCAGGCATTTTGGGGTTTTGCATGCTATCAGATAATAGCTTCTCATGCTTTCGCCGAAAAGCATGAGCATTTCCAGGTGTCTACTTGAGACATCTGCGTCTCAAGTAGGAGCAAGAAGTTAAAGGGATCTCAGCCCTAAGAAGTTTAAATCTCTGAAAATACAAACAGGTTTCCATAAATAATTTCCCCGTATTTATCACCATCCATTATTCATTCAATTCAGAGCTGCCCCTCAGTCCAGTGGGGTCCTTGGTGAGGGTTACTAGGCCATGGTCGGCGGCGAGGGTCGCCAATCTAAGGACGCGATGCAGGCGGACTGAGACTTTGTTGGAGTGGGGTCCACGTCCCGCGCCGGAGCCGCCACCGTGGACAGATGCCCACCCGGACTCTCCCCTATGGGTTTAGGTGTGTGGCCGGGAATACGCACCTTGGGGGGGTGGTTCTGTCACACCCTGGTCTTAGTATTTTGTGTTTTCTTTATTATTTTGATCAGGCCAGGGTGTGACATGGGTTATTTGTTTGGGCTTTGTTGTAGGTAATGGGGTTGTCTATAATAGTCTATGGCTGCCTGGAGTGGTTCTCAATCAGAGGCAGGTGTTTATCATTGTCTCTGATTGGGAACCATATTTAGGCAGCCATATTCTTTGAGTGTTTCGTGGGTGATTGTTCCTGTCTCAGTGTTGGTTTGCACCAGATAAGGTTGTTTAGGTGTTCACGGTACGGTTATTTGTTTTGTATTGTTTATCTTTTATTAAACATGTATCGAAATAACCACGCTGCATTTTGGTCCGCCTCTCCTTCGACGGAAGAAAACCGTAACAGTTTGGAGTCATACCTTCTCAGGTAATAATCTGACAAAGATTTAGGGTGTCCAATTGCTTTCAGACTATTCAGGTTGTTTAAATATGTCCCAGTTTAGGTCACCTAGCAGGACAAATTAAGACTTAGTGTAAGGGGCCAGGAGAGAGCTTAGGGCAGGTAGGGTACAGGCCGACACTTATGGAGGTCGATAATACCCAGCAACAGTCAACAAAGTGCTTTTTGAATGCTTAATTAATGCTTAAAATCAGCAAATAAATGTTTTGGGGTACAGACTTGGTGGAGTCAACCGAGCACTGAAGGTGATCCTTGGTAAAGATTGATACTCCCCCACCTTTGGAAGATGTGTCGAGCCGAAAAAGGTTATAACCAGAAAGGTTAACATCAGTATTCAAAACACTCTTCGTTAACCACATCTCAGTAATGACCAGCACATCTGGATTGGAGCTGTGAACCCACACTTTCAATTGATCCATTTTAGGTAACAAGCTTCTAGTGTTAATGTGGAGAAAACCCAGGCTTTTACGAGAGCATAAATCAGTAAAGCAGATATCAGAGCACAAGTCAGAATTGGTGCTAGCAACTATAGATGGGCCAGGGAGTACATGCACATTTACAGATATCGTCAACAGTAATACATAAAGGTACGACAGAGGACAGGGAGTGCTCTGCAGTGTTGATTTATGACATTTGAATGTGCATTAGATGGCAACAAGATCATATTGTACAGTAATTTCATCAGGTAACATGAATCCAAAGAAGGTGAGGTGTGGCTACAAACAGTCTGTCCCACTGATGGGTAAACAATACATTCCATAGTCAACAAGCATGCTGGAGTCATGAGGAAAACAGAAAAATAGCAAAATGCACAAAAATAACAAGAATTAATCTTTCAACCGATATAACACACTGGTGTGTACCTAAATGTTTAATATCCATACATTTTAAGATTATTTGTTTGAATTGCGCCTTTCAGTTTCAGCGGAAGTTTTCCCCCTAGAGGGACACCTAGCCCAAAGGCTAGGTCTTATTTCAAGGTTTTACTGCTAACCTACAAAGCATTACATGGGCTTGCTCATACGGTCACAAGATGCAGGCCTCCTTATTGTCCCAATCATTTCTAAGCAAACAGCTGGAGGCAGGGATTTCTTCTATTGTGCTACATTTTTATAGAATGGTCTGCCTATCCATGTGAGAGACGCAAACTCGGTCTTGACCTTTAAGTCTTTATTGAAGACTCATCATTTCATTAGGTCCTATGATTGAGTGCAGTCTGGCACAGTGGTGTGAAGGTGAACTTAAAGGCACTGTAGCGACGAACCGCCCTTGCTGGCTCTGCCTCTAACCCTATTATGGGGGCTGAGTCACTGGTTTTATGGTGCTCTTCCATGCCATCCCTAAGAGGGGTGCGTCACTTGAGTGGGTTGAGTCACTGACTTGATCTACTTGTCCGGGTTGGCGCCCCCCTCGAGTTTGTGCCGTGGGGGAGTTATTCGTAGGTTATACTCAGCCTTGTCTCAGAGTAGTTGCACCCTCTACAACCACTGTGATTATTATTATTTGACCCTGCTGGTCATCTATAAATGTTTGAACATCTTGGCCATGTACTGTTATAATCTCCACACGGCACAACCAGAAGAGGACTAGCCACTCCTCAGAGCCTGGTTCCTCTATAGGTTTCTTCCTAGGTTCCTGCCTTTCTAGGGAGTTTTTTCTTCCCACTGTGCTTCTACATCTGCATTGCTTGCTGTTTGGGGTTTTAGGCTGGGTTTCTGCATGGCACTTTGTTACATTGGCTAATGTGAAAAGGGCTTTATAAATTAATTTGATTGATTGTACATAACATTTCTCTCAACCTGCCAACCAGGCCTGAAAACTAGCCTAATTTAACATATATATATTTTTAACCTTTAATTAACTAGGCAAGTCAGTTAAGAACAAATTCATATTTTAAAATTCTTATTTTAAAAAGCCTACCCCTACCAATTGTGAGTCACACAAATTACCTCTCAAAACTCGCTCACAAGGCCTGAAAGCATATTTGTTTTATATTAATTGCAACATTTAACCAATAAACCCTTTCACATTAAGTCATTGAGAGCATTAGGAAGGAATATTGATGTACATTAAGAAGCAAAATGTCTGAAGAGAAAATACAATTTGCATTATCACTTAAATGTACCATTCTCCATGTCAGTATCATTGTGGACTTTTTCACATAACACAAGCAAACTGGGTGGGAGTTTCAAAACTTCCATTTCAAATGTCAACTTGTGCAGCACTCGAGACCCAAGAACTGAACATGTGTAAAACCCTTAGATTGACAAGGTTTTGCCATTAGAAAAGAGTTTACTTTAAACCATCTCTGAGAGAAATTATCTAAAGCCGCTAGAGCGCCTTAAGTCATTTTCATTTTCCAGTGCTTTGTCGCTGTTCTAGCGTGTTAAAATGTTTTATGGAAAAAGGGTGTCTCCATAATGACAATCTAAATAGCCTACCTACAACTGGTAAAAAGATGACACCACGTGTGTGCATGATGCTCTGTCACCATGACTCAGCTTCAGTGTGCTCTCAACACACACACACACACACCCCTCCGGCCATCCCCCTCCCCACCCCCACCACTCACTCACTCACTCACTCAGTAAACAGCCTGCACACTGCGTGAAAGTCAAAAGCTACAGGTCACAGTGAAATGTATTTTTTTAAATATATAAAATATATATAAAGACAAATACCATGGCGGCCGCAACATTTATTTGAATTGACTATTCTCAAAATGATCTAGAACATATCAATGGTTAAAGTATAAACACAAAACAACACAGAGGAGGTTAAATTAAAAAATGTATTCTGAAACAGTCACACTGTAGTGTGCTGAAGGAAGTCATGTGTTTATGGTCTGCAAAATGACTTTACTAATAATAAGTAAATGGTTTATAATTACATTTATTAAACATCTTATGAACGTATTAATCATTACTACAAACTATAAAAGTTGTTTATAAATGTGTGAATAACTAGCTCACTAAAGCAAATGTGAATACTGACTGAATGACTGAATGATGAATGACTTATTGATAAACTATTTACTAACTAAAAGGTGTTACTATAAAGTGTTACCAATCTCTAAATTCATTCAGAAAAAAAACAGCATCTGACAGAGCTGCTCTGGTGTGACCCCTGACCTGGTAGCAGTGATGTAGTGAGAGTAGTGGTAGTGAGAGTAGTGGTAGTGTTCACACCCAGTATGTTGAGGTTGAAATGGCTGCTTCAGTCTCCTGCGCTGTTGTGTTTATCATTAATCCACATAGTAGTTATTTATAAAAGTGAGAATACCTAGCTGACTAACATGGGAGTAATGATTAAAAGATGGTGTGCAAACTGTAAATGCCTTACAAATGGTTTATTACTGAACACAGTTATAAATTATTACCCATAATTGCATATCCATATTCTTAAATTTTACCATCAACTGCTTACACAATACACCATTGAGTTAGACTTGGACGTTATCTGATATCATGCAGTATTGTTCATTTCAACTTTAGTACAATTGTTGAAAGCGTTGTGTCCCAATTGAGCCACTAGAGGGCAATGTTAAAAAACATAAAGACTGAGTAATGATGAATGAATGATGAATAAACTATTTACTAATCCATTATACATGTAATGAGACATTAATGATGTGTAGTCAAAATAAACATTATACATTCATTATTACAAAGTGTTACCAATCTCTATATTCATTCAGACTGAACAGCATCTGACAGAGCTGCTCAGATGTGACCCCTGACCTGGCAGCAGTGATGTAGTGAGAGTAGTGGTAGTGAGAGTAGTGGTAGTGAGAGTAGTGATAGTGTTCATAACCAGTATGTTGAGGATGAAGTGTCTACTGTGGTCTCCTGCACTGTTGTGCTTATTCATTATGGCATATACTAATGATCAGTAAATGGTTTATAAGTTCATTCATTAAAGATATTATGAATGATCTTATGAATCATTATTACACAGTATAAAAGGTGTTAATAAATGTGTGAATAACCAGCTAACTAAAACAAATGTGGGAGTAATGATACATGAATGATGAATAAACTATTTACTGATCCATTATACATTCTTCATTACAAGGTGTTATTATAAAGTGTTACCTATCTCCATATTCATTCACACTAAACAGATTCTGAGAGAGCTGCTCTGCAAAATATGTATGTGCCTTTGAAAGGGGTAGGGTACTAGGTGCCAGGGGAATTGGTTTTGAGTGTTTCAAGAATGGCAACGGTTTTATGTTTTTTACACTCAACAATTTCCTGTGTGTATCAAGAATGGTCCATTACCCACAGAACATCCAGCCAATTTGACACCACTGTGGAAAGCATTAGAGTGAAGATGGGCCTGCCTCCCTGTGGAACACTTTTGACAACTTGTAGAGGCCATGCCCTGACGAATTCAGGCTGTTCTGTGGTCAAAAGGAAGCGCAAATAAATATTAGAAAGTTGTAATGAAAGAGTATTGTTACATGAAAGAAGCAATTACAACAATTGTATAACAAAACCATATCAAACCTGTTTGTCAAACTGGGGAATAAAAACATAGGAACTATGAATGTATTAAATTCAGAGTTAAAATAATTTTAGCTGTCACTTTGAACCATGGATAAAAGAAAGCATAAATTATTGGATTAATTAAGGAATTAACAAGTGGCAGAAAACTGATGATTAGTAATGACACATTTTCACTTAAAAAAGAAAGAAAGAAAATAAATAGAGATGGAGTCCAACAAATGAAATAGTTGAAAACAACAATAGACAGAGTTTTTGCTGCTTTTCTCTCAGATTTATTTGCCTGTACAGTTTGAACACAAGACACACTGGCAGCCTCTTTTGAAAATACCTTTCTGGCCTGTGATCTGGCCACCACAAAGATTTTCATATAAAGTGTCATAATAATAGAGCATGGGACAACCGTTTTAAGTAGAAGGTCAATTATAGTAACCCAATTTAACCCTTCAACAATAAAACATTCTTTCAAACACCTACTTGGTACCTGTACATTTACAAAGTTTTTTATAATAGTAGCATCGTATAAGATACAACAACACCAGGTAATGGATATACAACACATCATTCTTGTTATTGTTATTTTAGAGTGGTACAATAAGGGATCACACACAGCAACATAGCGGTCAATAGATATCAAGACCAAATTGCCCAGAGATAAAGAAGTACACAAACAAGAGATGTAGAATTGAAACACACAGAAATATTCCCCAAAACTCCAGCATGATTCCATTATTGCTATAGTCGTTGCTGGTATCACAATCAGTCCCACCAGGAGATCTGACACAGCCAGAGAGAGGATGAGCAGGTTGGTTGGAGTGTGGAGCTGCTTGAAGTGAGAGATGGAGATGATCACCAGTATGTTCAAAAATACTGTAACTGCTGAAATCACTGAGAAGAAGATGTACAGTATTAAGTAACCAGAAGTCAATGGCGAAGTCTTTCTGCAAGAAGAGTTTCTGTCTTGAAAACAGTATTGAACATCTTCGTGTTTCTCCATTTGTAATAAAGGGTCAAAATGCTGGGGTCCTGCTCCTGCTTGGTCCTGTGTGTGACCCTTTCAGGTCAGCCTCCTGACAAACTCTGAGCTCTGCCTCACTATTTATCCCTGAGTTACTGACAGCCACTCCCCTCGGAGTCTCTCTGCACACACACACATGTGCATGTGAGCTCACTAATGAAGAAAATGTTAAATAAACAAACAATTTATGAAAACATGATGTAATGTATGACAGGATTGGATGTTGCTGTGCCCACCTATTCTGTACTTCAGTCTTACTGACTGTTAGATAAGAAAGTAGCATAGTATGGGTGATGTTTTGGTCACTCAAAGGCTATTTTACTTGGGAAATAGGATAACTGTTTAAGACTAACAGTTTTGGGTGATGTCAGTGCTCAGTTTGGACCATAATCCACAACCTCAGGAGACATGACAGTACGCCACATGTCAGCTGGCCAGTGTTTAGTCCTTTAGGTGCCTTTTAGCAAACTCCAAGTGGGCTGTTACGTGCCTTTTTACTGAAGAGGCTATTTCATCTGTCCACTCTATCACAAAGGCCTGTTTGCGACCTGGGATAGGAGTCTTGGTTGCTTCAAATGTCTTCCAATTAAGATGGATGGAAGGCAATGTGTTCTTGGGGACTTTCAATGGTGCAGAAATGTTTTGGTAACCTTCCCCAGATCTGTACCTCAACACAATCCTGTCTCTGAGCTCAAAGGACAATTACTTCAACCTCATGGTTTGGTTTTTGCTCTGACATGCACTGATAACTGTGGGACCACCACATTTGGAACCACCAAGACTCTTCCTAGAGCTGTCCAGAATCAGGGGAGAAGGGCCTTGGTCAGAGAGGTGACCAAGTACACGATGGTCACTCTGACAGAGATCCAGAGTTCCTCTGTGGAGATATGAGAACCTTCCTGAAGGACAACCATCTCTAAAGCACTCCACCAATCAAACCATTATGGTAGAGTGGCCAGACAGAAAACACTTGACAGCCTGGAATTTGCCAAAAAAACACGCAGACCATAAGAAACAAGATTATCTGGTCTGATGAAACTAAGATTGAACACTTTAACTTGAATGTCAAGAGTCAGGCACCGCTCATCACCTGGCCAATACCATCCCTACAGTGAAGCATGGTGGCGGCAGCGTCATACTGTGAGGATGATTTTTAGCGGAAGGGACTGGGAGACTTGTCTGGATTGAGGGAAAGATGAACAGATAAAAGTACAGAGAGGTCCTTGATGAAAACCTGCTCCAGAGTGCTCAGGACCTTACACTGGGGCAAAGGTTCACCTTCCAACAGGACAATAACCCTAAGCACACAGCTAAGACAATGCATGAGTAGCTTCGGGACAAGTCTCTGAATGTCCTTGAGTGGACCAACCAGAGTCCGGACTTGAACCCCATTGAACATCTCTGGAGAGACCTGAACATAGCTGTGCAGCGGCGCTCCCCATCCAACCTGACAGAGCTTGAGAGGATCTACAGAGAATAATGGGAGAAACTCCTCAAATATAGGTCTGCCAAGCTTGGAGCGTAATGCCGAAGAAGTCTCAAAGCTGTTATCGCTGCCAAAGGTGCTTCAACAAAGTACTGAGTAAAGGGTCTGAATACCTACATATGTAAATGTGATACTTCAGTTTTTTATTGATAATACAATTGCAAACATTTCTAAATACCTGTTTTTTTATTGTCATTATTGGGTACTGTGTGTAGATTAAACCAATTTAATAAATTATAGAATAAGGGCTGTAATTTAACATTTGGAAAGGGTCTGAATACTTTCCGAATGCAATGTATACCTTGTCTTATATCGTATCTCTTAACTACCTCATTTTGCAACTTATTTAGTCTAGTAAATAAAAACTTGAAATAGTTTTTTGTGGCATTGAGTTAATTTGCGAAAAAATTGGGTTTTTGCAATTCCAAAGCTTCTCGACTATTAAAAAGGAGAATATAGTCAAATTGACTGTTGATTACACTGGGAATATGGAATTAATGGTATAACGGTTAAAGTTACCGACTGACAAAGGTTAATCCTGGGTTTGTCTTTATCCAATGGTGCCCCTCTTAGATACATTTTCATAGGATAACAAAAATGATCAAATAAATCATATCAGTGAATTATTCCAGTAATTAATCAGTACATGATATTGAATATTAATTAACCAAAAGTCACAACATAATAAAATAATTTAATATAAAATATAATAATATGTAGACAATAGGGTGGGTGTCAGGCCAAAGTGCCCCAGCATTTATGTTGGAACTGTGTGGTGCGTGTGTTGGTAAGATTTTTTAAATCCTATTTCCTTAATGTTTTATTAATTTTCAGAGATAGGGACGGCAGGTAGCCTAGTGGTTAGAGCTTTGGACTAGTAACTGAAAGGTTGCAAGTTCAAATCCGAATCCCTGAGCTGACAAGGTAAAAAAATCTCTCATTCTGCCCCTAAACAAGGCATTTAACCCCTAGGCTGTCATTGAAAATAAGAATTTGTTCTTAATTGACTTGCCTAGTTCAATGAAGGTAAAATAAAAAAGATGTGAATTTAAAACTATGCCAATCATGGTTATTTTATTTCTAACCAGAGAATTGGGGTAATTCAAATAAGACTAAATGCGATATATTTCTGAAGTCGGCTAGAAGGAGGGACAGACAGACAGAGTCTGGGACAGACAGACAGGCAAGCCCTACCAGGACCTTGCCCTCAGCACAGTGGGATGGGTCTGGAGTTTCATCTCTCTCCAGTCCCCAGAGAGAACCAGACTTCCAGATGGCTTAATAATAAGAAGCTTAATGATAAGAAGGCATACAGTATGCAGTAGGTTACAGTATGCAGTAGCTAGACCTTCGGCAGACCTATGGTTGCAGGTGTAAATAAAGAATGCTATTATTACATGGAGAATGGAACGATGGTGTAACGGCTTTCTTCCTGGGAAAGAGAGGAACAAAGCGCAGCGTGGCGAGTGTTCATCTTCTTTAATAATAAATCCCAACTGAACACTTCAAATTACAAAACAACAAATGTGAAAACAGTCCTATCTGGTGCATAGACACAAAGACAGGAAACAATCACCCACAAACCCCAACACAAAACAAGCTTCCTAAATATGGTTCCCAATCAGAGACAATGACTAACACCTGCCTCTGACTGAGAACCATATCAGGCCAAACACAGAAACAGACAAACTAGACACACAACATAGAATGCCCACCCAGCTCACGTCCTGACCAACACTAAAACAAGGAAAACACACAAGAACTATGGTAAGAACGTGACAGATGGCCTCATTCTGTACAGTAGGTGGAGGGAGTATGGAAGTGCATCTAGGACTCCGTTTTTTGAGAATTTATAACGCATATTTTGATAATCTTTGGTTGGAGTCTGAGCAGTCCAGGATTATGAGGAAAAACATTTTGATCCATAATATTTATTCCACAGGACAAAACTAGATCCATCGTGGAATCACATCCAAAACTTATGTCCTCTCTCGATGACTTACAGATTGCTGTCATCTTGCCTATCTCCTGTTTATACTAATCGACCTGACCCTTGGAGAACTGCAAACTGTTCTTCAGGTCCTGGGCCTCTCTGGTCAGGTCCTCCATTATTTTATTAGTTGACTCACCCAGTATTTGGACATAACACTTGAAGCTATTTTCTTGTTGTAACAACTGATTGTAGAACTATATTTCATTGTTTCAAATATCATTAACCTGTGATAGAGAGACACCACTGTCCTCAATGGTACTCCCACTGCCTTTGGTATTTGCCATGGTAGCAACGTAGGTTACGCTGTAACACCTCACAATTTCAGACGGGGCAGGTCACAGGGAAGATTGGAAACAATAACAACAGCAACAAGCCGGGGACAATCCACAGTCACAGCCACAAGGGCTAACCGCGTCGGGGGTTGTGCTCAAGCCCTCAAGAAAACCCTTCTAGCTAGATAGGCATCTAGCTAGCAGCTAGGCTAGCCGCTACGCCAAGAAGCTCCTCAAACCTGTCCTTAGTCGGCAGGATCACTGGACAAATAATAGCGGTCCCAGCCACTGATACCAACCACATTGCGGGATCCAAACTCAAAAGGTAGCTAGTCTTAACCAAACTTTTTCAATAGACTTCAATAGGAAATTATATCACAATGATGAGAAGTGGAGAAGTGACCCAGCTGTTCGAGGCCGATGGTGTGCCCCGCTCAGTGGTGACGTCATTAAAGGACGGACAATCAACCACAGGCCAAAGTGAGGATCAGGTGCAGAACAAGGAGCATCTTCTGCAGATAAAGGACACCAAGGTTTGGCTTCCCCTTGTGTTATGCCGTGGCGGAGATCTTTGTGGGCTATACTCGGCCTTGTCTCAGGATGGTAAGTTAGTGGTTGAAGTTTTCCCTCTAGTGGAGTGGGGGCTGTGCTTTGGCAAAGTGGGTGGGGTTATAACCTTCCTGTTTGGCCCTGTCCGGGGTATCTTCGAATGGGGCCACAGTGTCTCCTGACCCCTCCTGTCTCAGCCTCCAGTATTTATGCTGCAGTACTTTGTGTCGGGGGGCTAGGGTCAGTTTGTTATATCTGGAGTACTTCTCCTGTCTTGTCCTGTGTGAGTTTAAGTGTGCTCTCTCTAATTCTCTCTTTCTTTCTCTCTCTCGGAGGACCTGAGTCCTAGGACCATGCGTCATGACTACCTGACATGATGACTCCTTGCTGTCCCCAGTCCACCTGGCCGTGCTGCTGCTCCAGTTTCAACGGTTCTGCCTGCGGCTATGGAACCCTGACCTGTTCACCGGACGTGCTACCTGTCCCAGACCTGCTGTTTTCAACTCTCTACAGACAGCAGGAGCGGTCGAGATACTCTTAATGATCGGCTATGAAAAGTCAACTGACATTTACTCCTGTGGTGCTGATTTGCTGCACCCTCGACCACTACTATGATTATTATTATTTGACCATGCTGGTCATTTATGAACATTTGAACATCTTGGCCATGTTCTGTTATAATCTCCACCCCGCACAGCCAGAAGAGGACTGGCCAACCCTCATAGCCTGTTTCCTCTCTAGGTTTCTTCCTAGGTTTTGGCCTTTCTAGGGAGTTTTTCCTAGCCACCGTGCTTCTACACCTGCATTGCTTGCTGTTTGGGGTTCTAGGCTGGGTTTCTGTACAGCACTTTAAGATATCAGCTGATGTAAGAAGGGTTTTGATTTGATTTTGATTTGATTTTGCACACAGGATGCTACTTGTGTGGGGATGAATGTTGCGGGAAAAGCCAACAGCGAGAATGACATCGACATACATGGTGAGACCAACGTACCGTAACATTAAATAGAAGGCTATCCTCTATGAATCTGGACTACATGTCAGAAAGTACAACTTCAAATCAACCTGCTAATGTATCTATAGTATGACGTCTTAATTTGTTCAAGTTTATCTGCCATTTTGGTCCACATTCTGAACCTGATCTATGATGTGTGTGTGTGTGTGTGTGTGTGTGTGTGTGTGTGTGTGTGTGTGTGTGTGTGTGTGTGTGTGTGTGTTAATTTACACTATGTGTTTTGTCCCTTGAGTCTGCCCCAGTAAATGTGGTCAGAAACAGGTCCCAGAAAACTTGATTGTGGTGGTGAACAACTCTTTGGCTGTAACCTTTGAGGCTGTAACCCACCCTCTTCCTGCTATCACCTAGCTGAAGGTTTGAAATACAGCAGCGCAGGAGACCGCAGCCGACACTTCAACCTCAACGTACTGGGTATGAACAGTACCAATACTCTCACTACGTTACTGTCAGAGTGCTGCCAGGTCAGGGTTCATGCCAGAGCAGCTCTCTGATGCTGTTGAGTCTGAATGAATATGTGACTGAGCAGATCGATTCAGTCCTATGTGCAAATGATTCAATGTTTTTTTTTTTAATTGGATAAAAGTAGAGAATCGCTCACACAGCATAGTTCACACGCTCTTAAGAATTAGTCCCACTCACTATTTAAGGATTCACATTTGAGGCCATGTGCTAAACAGAGTGAGTAAGGTAGTGTAGTAAACAAAGATTTCAAGACTAAAAGTGGTGGAAGTAGTAGCAAAAACACACTTTATCTAGTCGTGGACCTATATCCTAATCTGACTTTAGTGCAGGTCATGTTGTTCTTCACATTCTGTTTACTTCTGGCCCTTCTTTGGACACTGTGTTAACTAACCTCCAGACGAGCTTCAATGCCATACAACTCTCCTTCCGTGGCCTCTAACTGCTCTTAAATGCAAGTAAAACTAAATGCATGCTCTCCAACTGATCGATGCCGCACCTGCCCGCGCGGCTAGCATCACTACTCTGGGCGGTTCTGACTTAGAATATGTGGACAACTACAAATACCTAGGTGTATGGTTAGACTGTAAACTCTTCTTCCAGACTCACATTAAGCATCTCCAATCCAAAATTAAATCTAGAATCGGCTTCTTACTTCGCAAACACAGCATCCTTCACTCATGCTCACCGATCCTTGTCTTCGGCGATGTCATTTACAAATTCGCCTCCAACACTCTACTCAGCAAATTGGATGCAGTCTATCACAGCGCCATCCGTTTTGTCACTCAAAGCCCCATATACTACCCAACCAATGTGACCTGTATGCTCTCGTTGGCTGGCCCTCGCTTCATATTCATCGCCGAACCCTCTGGCTCCAGGTCATCTATAAGTCTTTGCTAGGTAAAGCCCTGCCTTATCTCAGCTGACTGGTCACCATAGCAGCACCCACCCATAGCACGCGCTCCAGCAGGTATATTTCACTGGTCACCCCCAAAGCCAATTCCTCTTTTGGCCGCCTTTCATGCCAGTTCTCTGCTGCCAATGACTGGAACTAACTGCAAAAATCACTGAAGCTGGAGACTCATATCTCCCTCACTAACTTTTTAAGCATCAGCTATCAGAGCAGCTTACAGATCATTGCACCTGTACATAGCCCATTTCTAAATAGTCCATCCAAATACCTCATCCCCATATTGTTATTTATTAAAAAATGCTGCTCCTTTGCACCCCAGTATCTCTACTTGTACATTCATCTTCTGCACATCTATCACTCCAGTGTTTATTTGCTAAATTGAAATTATTTCTCCACTACGGCCTATTTATTACCTTACCTTCCCAATCTTACTTCATTTGAACACACTGTATATAGACTTTTCTATTGTGTTATTGACTGTACGTTTGTTTATTCCATGTGTAACTCTGTGTTGTTGTATGTGTCGAACTACTTTGTTTCATCTTGGCCAGATCGCAGTTGTAAATGAGAACTTGTTCTCAACTGGCCTACCTTGTTAAATAAAGGTGAAATAAAAAATAAATAATAAAATAAACATTACCGTCTCTGGTAAACACACACTATGTCAAATAAAATCAAGTCGCATATACAGGATATAGAAGATGTATAGGGTATAGTGAAATGTATACTTGCTATAACCATCCACCAGCAAAACCTTGCCAATTGGCTGGGTCAATATTGTCTAGATGCACATTCATGAAATTCAACAGATGACCTGAATCGCCCTCAGACACACCTGGCTAACTTGATTTGTCATGTAATCATCTAGTGAAGTGGAGTCTTTTGTTTAGACATGTAGCTAGCTAGCTAGTTAAACAGTTAACCTATTGGTGCTTTCAAGACAACTGGGAACTTGGAAATATACAAGGTCAAAACATGACATCAGTGATCCTCAGTTCGAAAAGTCGAAGTGCTAGAAAGAGGCAGGAATTCCCGTGTTGGAATTCTGAGTTAGGGGACCGTTCAAACCGATTTTTCCCAGTCTGAGCTCGTTTTTTTCAGAGTTCCCAGTTGTCTTGAAAGCACTGAAGTTGGAAGGCAGAGATTTCCGAGTTCTGAGTTCCCATTTGTTTTGAAATGGTCAATTATCCCAACCCATACTGATTGTCATAGCTAGCCACGATGCATGAATCTCCAGGTAGCTAAGCTAACCAACTATGTTCAATGTTAGCTAGATATTTAACATTAGGCTATAACTAGCAATGCAAATTTATTTCTGAGATGATTTGCTACACAGATCATACATGTAACATTTGCTAGCAAGCCAGCAATGAAAACGACTTTCTGACCAAATTAGAAACGTATACTATATGAAAATGTAGCTAGCTAGACCCATATAATGTACATGGATGAGTTCTTCTCCCTCTCTGTCATGGATGCCATGGTTGCCATTAGTTTGAAGATGTAATCCGTAGACAGGTGTTTTATACAACAGCCTTCTGTGTTCTCTTTTTAAACCCCTCTGCATATTTGCAATCAAACGCTAGAATATTTCTCCTTAGCTATCATACTCTGCTTCCACCGGGCATCTCTGTCAACTTCTTCCATGACAAGAACACTGTTGATTGTCATTTCTTCGCCATCCTTTTCATCAGAAAACTCCACAATGTCTGGTTCAATGATTTTCTTTTACCGAAATCAGGGATTTCCTCATCGTCTGATTCATTTTTAGAATCAGAGCAGTCAACATGGCACAATCATCTTCCAGATACTGGAGAGCAGTAGCAACACATTTGCAGTTCTTCGTGATATCTTTCAAAAAAGCAGAGGTAGAAAGGATTATCTACACATACTGAACAGCTCATGTTATAGACAGACGCATGCTACATGGCAGACCAATCCAAACTCATCTCTAACCATCTCCAGCCCATCCAATTTCTCAGACAATCAAGGCGAGGTGGAATGTTACTTTTAATATCTCATGGATATAGGACAGACACTTCAAAACCTTATTCCTTATGATTTATTATTTGACTGTCTTTTTTTGCCATTTATGAATGTATCAGGTATGAAGGCAAGACCCAGATGCAGACGTCGAATTAACAATGTTTTAATAATCTAACAGGGGCAGGCAAAAGACAGGTCAAGGCAGGCTGGGGTCAGTAAACAAGAGGTGGGGCAACGGTACTGGACGGCAGGCAGGCTCAGCGTCAGGGTAGGCAGAGGTCAATAATCCAGGTGTGGGGCAAAGGTACATGTCAGCAGGCATGCTCAGGGTCAGAGCAGGCAGAGTGGTCAGGCAGCCAGGCTCAGAGTCAGGACAGGCAGGGGTCAAAACACTGGGAAAAGCAGGAGCTGAGACAAAAATGCTGGTTGACTTGACAAACAAGACGAACTGGCAACAGACAAACAGAGAACACACGTATAAATACACGGGGGATAATGGGGAAGTTGGGTAACACCTGGACGGGGGTGGCGACAATTACAAAAACAGGTGAAACAGATTAGGGGCGCCACCTGGCGTCCTACCTGGGCAAATACTTTGTTGACAGGGGTGCCGGCAGTAGAAGTCGAAAATGAGGGCTTGATCCAGGATAGCGGGGACCCAGCACCTCTCCTCTGGGCCATAACCCTCCCAGTCAACCAGGTACTGGAAACCACTTCCCCATGTTAGAACTCTCAGGAGGCATCTCACCGTGTACACCGGATGGCCATCGATGACACAGGGAGGAAGGGTGGGCCTGAAAACAGAAGAAAAATAGTTTAATAATAGACACATGGAAAGTGGGGGGAATACGGAGGGTACAGGGTTACAAAAGACGAACAGAGTGGGGCTAATGACTAGAGATGGGAAACAGGCCGATGAAACGGGGGGAAAGTTTACGGGACTCCACCCGGAGGGGCAGGTCCTGAGGGAAGAGCCATACCCTCTGCACAAGCCGATAGCGTACAGCAGGGGTCCGGTGGCAATCCACTTGTCGCCTATACATGGAAGTGGTCTTCAGCAGAGCGGCCCGGGCTCTCTTCCAGGTACAGCGACAGCGACGGATGAACATCTGGGCAGAGGGATTGCTGACTTCCTCCTCTTGCTCGGGGAAGAGCAGAGGCTGATATCCCAAGGAGCACTCGAAGGGCGAGAGACCCGTGGCAGAGCAAGGAAGGGTGTTGCGGGTGTACTCAACCCATACCAGTTATTGACTCCAGGTTGCAGGGTTGGCAGAGACTAGGCAGTGAAGAGTCATCTCTAATTCCTGATTGGCTTGCTCCGACCGGTCGTTGGACTGCCGCTGGAATCCGGAGGACAGACTGGCCGACCACACAATGAGCATGCAGAACTACTTCCAGAACCGGGATGAGAACTGAGGACCCAGGTCGAAGATCATGTCCGCCTGGATTCCGCCGAGGGTAGTTTGTGGAGAGGAATGAAGTGGGCGGCTTTGGAAAACCGGTCGACCACAGTCAGGATGGCAGTGTTGCCCTCAGACAGGGGGAGACCTGTGAACAAATCCAGGGATATATGGGACCAGGGATGGTGAGGGACAGGCAGTGGTTGGAGAAGATCAGAAGGAGCTTGCCGAGGAGTCTTGTTCTGGGAGCTGACCTTGCAAATGGTGACAAAAAAGGGCAACATCTGGAACCAAAGTAGGCCATCAAAAGCGTTGTCGCACAAAGGCCAGGGTCCGACAGGAGCCCGGGTGACAGGCAAACCGGGACCGCGGAGTGGACAGCATCAGGCACTAACATCTGGTTACTGGGCCCCCTCCTGGGTTCGGCTGGGACCGTTGCGCCTCCCGGACCTGTTTCCCTATACTACAGCTTAGTGCCGTCGCCAGGCACGAGGTGGGAAGGATGGCCTCGGGCTCCTGGGTGGTAACTGTGGTGTTAAAGCGGCGAGACAGGGCATCCGGCTTGAGGTCTCCATAGCCGTGGTCTCTGGTCCCGACAGAGAGTACAGCCATCCCTGTGCGGTGTGGTGCTAGGGAGAAGGTAAATTCCGCAGTCATAGGGGTGGTGCGGCAGAAGGGAGGTGGCCCGGGACATGCTGAACACCTCCAGATGGTCCTGGTACACTGTGGGAATGGCGGAGCGGCCCGGAGCAACTTCTAAGCCCCCAGGAAGACGTCCCGAGGCAGATTGCGCCGACTTCAGACAATGGGTGTGGCAGAACAGACTCCATGATAGTACCCGTACACCAGTTGATGAGGGGATTATGTTGCTGGAGCCTGGAGAATCCCAAAACCTTGGGAATCCGGGGAGACTTGATGAGCAGGAATTGAATGGTCTCGCTATGATTCCCTGACACGGGTAGGTTGATGGGAGTGGTGTTATGGGTGACCCGACATATAGAGCGCCCGTCCAGTGCTCTGACATCCATGGGGCTGAGTGGGGATGTTCAGCTTGAAAGCCAGTGTGGCGTCCAAAAAGCTCTCATCGGCCAAAGAGTGAATGAGGACCCAGAGAGATTGGACTGTTTTCCACACAGCAGAATGACACGAAAAGGGGTGCGAGTAAGGGAGCAGAAACGTTCTCCATATGGCCCACCAGAGTACTCGCTCCTACCGGTGAGCCTAGTCTCAAAATGACCAAATGTCCCACAATACAGACAACTCCTTGTGTTAATTCTGTGTTGCCATTCCACTGGCGATAGCCCAGCTCTGCCTTGTTGCAGAGGCTCGGGAAATAGTGCCTCGTCCGTTTCCGACGACTCTTGAGGAAGGTTGGGAACACTCGAGTGCCGTTGGGGATTTCCGGGATGAGGTGGAATCAATGGACGTTCGAATTTCCTCTCTTTCCGTCATTCCCGCAATCGCCCATCGATGCGGATAGTCAAAGAGAAAAGGGAGTCAAGATCCGTGGGTAACTCCCGAGCAGCAAGCTCGTTCTTAACCTCCTCCGAGACGTCGTGCAGGAACACGTCGAACAGTGCTTACTGGTCCATGCACTCTCCGCTGCCAACGTGCAGTCGGCCACCCGGAGCTGGATTAGCTTCAGGGCAGCTTCTCTCCTAGATAACGTGGACGGCAGCCATGCTCAGCGTCAGGGACAATTACAAAACAGGTGCAACTGATCAGTGTGTGACAGAATGTGTTATTCAATGTGTTTCTATGGGCTATGGTAGTAAAAGCCAAATTCACAATAAAATG
Organism: Oncorhynchus clarkii lewisi; assembly: GCF_045791955.1. Lineage (NCBI taxonomy): Eukaryota > Metazoa > Chordata > Actinopteri > Salmoniformes > Salmonidae > Oncorhynchus > Oncorhynchus clarkii. Next base: position 43,977,475 of record NC_092168.1, on the reverse strand, counting down.
ATGAAATTGAATTGGAATTGTTTATCTTCAAACAATCCCCCCCACACCCGCACAAAGACTTAGATTTGTAATAATGAATGACACAACCCCCCCGTCACTAAATTACTAAAATGTGTAACAATGAGTTGACTCATGCTCTTGTGATGAGGTAGTCCTGTCTGCTACTTTAAAATCAGTCTCACCCTCGGTCCAAGAGGGACTTTCCTTATGGACTATTGGGTAAGATTTTTTCACTCAGAATGTCGGGGTTCAGATCCCACAGTCACGATTCTTGACCTGTTCAGGGTGGACTTGTTTAGGGGAGGGCTGTACTGAAGCTGATACCTAATGGAAGTTGTACTCACTCAAATGACAATAGAGGTGTGTTCAGGTTCACTTTGAATGTTTATGCTGTATTGGGGCTTTATTAGGCCCCTGGAGTAAAGCAGTTGTGCCTCGAACACCTTTAATTGGTAGAATTCCTTAGAGTTTTGTACGTCAGTCAGAGCACAGGTTGAGTTTTGCTGATGTAATATGAAATAACAATGTTCTAGATGAATGTGTGTGTGTGTGTGTGTGTGTGTGTGTGTGTGTGTGTGTGTGTGTGTGTGTGTGTGTGTGTTTATGTTTGTGTGTTCTTGTTTGACACCTTTAATTGGTAGAGTGATATGTCATTATTTCAGAGCCTTGCATGTTAGTGCTAACAGACAATAACAAACTATACAGGAAATATGATTGCGTCAGAATACTGCAGGATGATGCCTGATAAATATTGTGTATCCCAATGATGTAACTGTCTCCCTCAACTTGAATAATTATTTCATGATTCAGGACATTTTGTCAAATGGAATGTTCCTATGGCATGCCATTAGTGCATACAGCATAAAGAGATGCCATATTACAAAGTGCCCAACTGTCAATTTTCATGTGCACTGGCAAAATGCCATATGCCATGATGTGTTCTGTAGTTCAGCAAGGCCATCCTTCCAAATGTTATTTTGTTGTCTTGTCACGACTTCCGCCCGAAGTCGGTCCCTCTCCTTGTTCGGGCAGCGTTCGGCGGTCGACGTCACCGGCCTTCTAGCCACCGCCTATCCACTTTTCATTTGTTTTGTCTATGTCTTACACACCTGGTTTCACTCACCCAATTACCTGTTTAGTATTTAACCCTCTGTTCCCCATGTTTTGTTGTGAGTGATTGTTTGTTGTATTTGTGGTCTGGATTGTGGGCTTGGATTTATCTTTTATTTTGATGATTTTGAGTAATGTTACTTTTATTTACTCATCTCTGCTGTCCTGTGCCTGACTCCTCTGCACCAGGTACACATAGACCCTTACATGTCTTGACTATTGGAAGTCTAACGAGCTTCAGTATGAGATTTTGCGTTTGAATGGAAGCGCTGGCTTCTAAAGCTAACATGATGCTCTACATTTTTCAAAAACACAACCCCTGTTGGAGCTCCATCTAAATATTTGATTGCTTTGATAAGTGGTAAGTTGTCACCAGTTCCAAGCACCTTTATAGAACCTAAGGAAAAGGTCATTCATTGCGCCATAAAGGTTCAATTAAAACCTTACGTTCATGGTTCTTTATCCCTTTAACGGTCTCTTCTTGAGAAACATGTTGAAAACATGTATCTTATATTCCTATCACTAACAACTCAAATAGGAATTTCAAATAGTTTTTTTCTTCAAGTTGATGTTTTTTTTGGAAATATCCAAACTCTACCAGGCAGTTGAGAAGCCAAAAGAGGGTAATTTTGACTAATCTCAACAATAAGACAAACATTAATTTAGGTCTGCTTCAATGGCTTATTTACAGTAGGTAAGCATTGTTATGATGACATAGGCCAACCCTTTATCCTCCAGAACATGTCTGACTGGTTGCCGATAAGAGCAGGAGCCAAAAGTCTCTCCCAGACAGCTTCTGTTCTCTACCAGGACAAGAGGGAGGTTAACCAGAAAGAACCATAGTGCCTGGGTACCACCAGCATGTTCCTGACCAGTGAACTTGACCACAAACAAGCCAATTACAGCTCTCCTCGTGGCAAGCAGCAACAATCAAACCAGTTACACCTCATAGTTCCACATGGAATCATACCGCAGGAGCACAGGAGAGTCCTTATGATCACAACCAACAAAGCTGAGATACCTTGAGCACTCACCATGAGAGATGTTGAAAGTGGTCATCTTGTAAGAGTCATGATGTAAGAGTCATCTTACATCATGGTGAGGAGGCAATGGAGACATACCGTTCTTGATGATTGCTCTGAAAGTTCCATCAGTCTTACTGCTGTTGCCTATTGCCTTGGGTTAGAGGGTGAACCATAGGTAATGAGCCTTTGCATTATATGTCACAATATACAGTACTACAAGTAAGCAGAGCTTCTGTCACTCATCATATCCCCTGAAGTAGACAGTGGCACCGGTATCAAGTCCACAATGCTTTCACAGCGGACAGTCTCTGCTTCACCGAGCACACTTCCCCTTTGACTTGCTTCAGAGTAGGTACCCACACCTGAAGGAATTGCTGCTGCCACAGATCTACAGGGCACAGCCTCTATTAGGGTCTGACCATCCACCCTGTTGGTCCCCATCAAGCCAGTCAGTACTGGCCCTCTGTGAGGCCATGTCGCTGTCCACATCGTGCTTGGTTGGGCTGTGCAAGGTCGTGCTGTGCAGGTCACACCCTAGTGTTCAACTGCTCCTATCAGCACAAAGGTCAGATCTTGAATAATTGCCTACTACCATGACCAACCCGTGGCCCTTTCCTGCTCTGCATGCTCCTCTGGTTTAAACATGACACAGTGGCTTTAGGTGGCGATATCAAAATCATTCTTCACCAGGTGCAACTTCTCCCCTCCGACAAGTCACTCAGGTTCGTTTGGACTGAAAAGCAGAGCCGAGCACGAGCATGAGCTATTTCTAAATGATTTGGCTGCTGTACTCTGGGAGCTGATTTATTTAGAGGATGATTTAAATCATGATTTGCTCATGGAGGTGATGGACCATCATGCCCCTAAGAAAGAGTACAGTTGGTGCTTGTCCATCTCCATGGATTGATGAACTCGGTGAGGCTTTTTCTCAAAGAAATATGGAAAAAGTCTTAGCAGCCAAGTCAAATTAGAAATGAATGAACAGAATATTACGTATTTATGCAGTTAAATTGAATCAAAAGAAGAAAAAACGTTATTTTACAACAATGCTTTTATTGATTGGGAAAATGATTCTAATAAGGTATGGAACACAGTTAAGGGCTTACTTGGTACATCTATCTCATCATGCCCATCTAGTGTGGAGGTTGATGGGAGAATAATAACAAAACCAGTTGATATTGCCAATCATTTTGCAGATTTTTTTTACAAAGAACATTTATTTACTGAGCAACAATGTAAACATACATTCTTCCAAACAAGCTATTGTTCAATGGATTGATGATCATATTATGAGCAACAAGATCTGCTCTTTTAGTCTGCAAATGGTGTCAGTGGAGGAGGTGTTAAACCTATTGAAGTCATTACCTGATGGTAATGTCACGCCCTGACCTGAGTATTCTTTGTTTTCTTTATATATTTTGGTTAGGTCAGGGTGTGACGAGGGTAGTATGTGTGTTTTAGTCTCATCTAGGGGATTTGTAGGTTTATGGGGTTGTTTACATTCTAGGTGTTTATGTAGGTCAATGGTTGCCTAGATAGGTTCTCAATTAGAGGCAGGTGTTTATAGTTGTCTCTGATTGGGAACCATATTTAGGCAGCCATAATCCTTGGGTTATTTTGTGGGTTATTGTCTATGTGATGTTGCCTGTTTGCACTCAGTGTTTATAGCGGTCACATTAGTTTTGTTGTTTTTTGTAAGTTTGTTTTCGTGTTCTTTCGTCTTACATTAAAATATGTATTCACATCACGCTGCGCTTTGGTCTCCTCACTACAACGATCATGACAGAATAACCCACCATAAAAGGACCATGCAGCGTGATAAGGAGGAACAGCGCTTTGTGGGATATAGGACTCGGGACGAAATACTTGTCGGTAAAACCTCCTGGACCTGGGAGGAGGTAATGGCAGGGGACAAGAAAAAAGCCATGGAAGCAGGTGGAGAGAGCACAGGAGGAACGGCGAAGGTATGAGGAGGCAGCACGACAGCGTGGCTGGAAGCCCGAGAGGCAACCTTAAAAATGTATTGGGGGGTGGCAGACAGGGAGTATGGCGAAGCCAGGTAGGAGACCTGCGCCAACTTCCTGTGCTTACCGTGGAGAGAGAGGGCGTTGTACCGGGCAGGCACTGTGTTATGCTATGGAGTGCACGGTGTCCCCGGTGCGTGTGCATAGCCCGGTGCGGTACATTCCAGCTCCTCGTATCGGCCGGGCTAGAGTGAGCATCGAGCCAGATGCCATGAAGTCAGCTTTACGCATCTGGTCTCCAGTGTGTCTCCTCGGGCCGACGTACATGGCACCAGCCTTACGCATAGTGTCCCCGGTTCACCAGCACAGCCCAGTGCGGCCTATACCACCTCGCCGCACTGGTCGGGCTACGGGGAGCATTCAACCAGGTAAGGTTGGTCAGGCTCGGTGCACAAGAGCTCCAGTGCTTCCTTCTCGGTCCGTTCTATCCGGTGCCATCTCCACGCACCAGCCCTCCGGTGGCAGCCCCCCGCACCAGGCTTCCTGTGCGTCTCCAGAGCCCAGTACTCCCTGCTTCTCGCACTCGCCATGAGGTGCGTGTTCCCAGCCCGGTACCACCAGTGCTGGCACCACGCACCAGGCCTATAGTGCGACTCGGCAGTCCAGTACGCCCTGTTCCTCCTCCCCGCACTCTCCCTGAGGTGTGTGTCCTCGGCCCAGTACCACCAGTGCTGGCATCACGCACCAGGCCACCCGTGCGCCTTCAGGGTCCAGCACTCCCTGTTCCTGCTCCTCGCACTCGCCTTGAGGTGCGTGTCCCCAGCCCAGTACCTCCAGTGCCGGCACCACGCACCAGGCCTACAGTGCGCCTCGTCTGTCCTGAGCCGCCAGAGTCTCCCGTCTGTCCTGAGCTGCTAGAGTCTCCCGCCTGTCCTGAGCCGCCAGAGTCTCCCGTCTGTCCTGAGCTGCTAGAGTCACCCGTCTGTCCTGAGCTGCTAGAGTCTCCCGTCTGTCCTGAGCTGCTAGAGTCTCCCGTCTGTCCTGAGCTGCTTGAGACTCCCGTCTGTCCTGAGCTGCTAGAGTCTCCCGTCTGTCCTGAGCCGCTAGAGTCTCCCCTCTGTCCTGAGCTGCCAGAGCCACCAGTCTGTCCTGAGCTGCCAGAGCTGCCAGTCGGTCCTGAGCCGTCAGAGCCGCCAGTCTGTCCTGAGCCGTAAGTCAGCCAGGAGCTGTCAGAGCCGTCAGTCAGCCAGGAGCTGCCAGAGCCGTCAGTCACCAGGACCTGCCAGAGCCGTCAGCCAGCCAGCAGCCGCCAGAGCCGTCAGTCAGCCAGGACCTGCCAGAGCCGTCAGCCAGCCAGGAGCTGCCAGAGCCGTCATCCAGCCAGGAGCTGCCAGAGCCGTCAGCCAGTCCGGAGCTGCCCCTCAGTCCGGAGCTGCCCCTCAGTCCTGAGCTACCCTTCAGTCCTGAGCTACCCTTCAGTCCTGAGCTACCCCTCAGTCCGGAGCTGCCCCTCAGTCCGGAGTTGCCCCTCAGTACAGTGGGGCCCTTTAGTAGGGTTGCCAGTCCTAGGTTGGCGGCGAGGGTCGCCGTTCCTAGGAGGCCACAGAAGCGGACTAAGACTATGGTGGATTGGCGTCCACGTCCATCACCCGAGCCGTCGCCGTGAAAAAGGCCGGAGTCCGCACCATTGTGGGGGGGTACTGTCACGCACTGACCTGAGTATTCTTTGTTTTCTTTATATATTTTGGTTAGGTCAGGGTGTGACGAGGGTAGTATGTGTGTTTTAGTCTCATCTAGGGGTTTTGTAGGTTTATGGGGTTGTTTACGTTCTAGGTGTTTGTAGGTCTATGGTTGCCTAGATTGGTTCTCAATTAGAGGCAGGTGTTTATCGTTGTCTCTGATTGGGAACCATATTTAGTCAGCCATATTCCTTCGGTTATTTCGTGGGTTATTGTCTATGGGATGTTGCCTGTTTGCACTCAGTGTTTATAGCGGTCACGTTAGTTTTGTTGTTTTTTGTAAGTTTGTTTTCGTGTTCTTTCGTCTTACATTAAAATATGTATTCACATCACGCTGCGCTTTGGTCTCCTCACTACGTCGATCATGACAGGTAAATCTGCCGGTTATGGTCTAATGGAAAAAAATTGCTTCACTGTGCTGCTCTCCAGATTGCAGTTCCACTGATATACATATTTAATTGGTCACTGGTAAAGGGAATGTTTGCAAATGTATGGAAGCATGCGAAACTGTGTCCTATTCCGAAAGACAGCAAAGAACCCATTACTCCTGCCAATAGTCGACCAATTAGTCTACTCCCTACACTCAGTAAGATATTGGAGGGTATTGTGAGTAATGTGGGAGTATATGGAAAATAATGATCTGATTACAGCCAATCAGCATGCTTATCGCAAAAACCATTCCACTACGACTGCATTGGTTGACATGACTGACCAGTGGCTCAATGCTATGGATAATGGCAAGTTTGTGGGTGTATTATTTGTAGATTTCAGTGCAGCATTTGATTTAGTGGATCATGAAATAATTTTGACAAAAATGAATGCATTATGGTTTTAAAGAGGTAGCATTGAATTGGGTACAGTCATATCTAACTGACAGGAAACAGTCCACCTATATCAATGGTTCATTTTCTTCCCCTAATGTGTTAAACTGTGGAATACCACAGGCCACTTCTTTATTTAATATATACCAACGACCTTCCCTATGCCTTAGCTGAAACTCAAGCTAATATATTTGCAGATGATACTACAATTGGTAAGTGTTCATATTTTTATTACGACTGAACACTAAATAACAAAAAACAACACAGAGAATGAACGAAAACCGAAACAGTCCTGTCCAGGTGCAGAAACACAAAACAGAAAATAACTACCCACAAAAACCCAGTGGGAAAAAGTTACCTAAGTATGGTTCCCAATCAGAGACAACGATAGACTGCTATCCCTGATTAAGAACCATACCCGGCCAAAACAAAGAAATAGAAAAAGGAACATAGAATGCCCACCCAAATCACACCCTGAACAAACCAAAATAGAGACATAAAAAGCTCTAAGGTCAGGGAGTGACAGCAAGACAATCGGTTCAACAGGTACAGCAAGCTTCACAAGGAGATTTGGAGAATATTAGGGAGTGGGTTTGCCAAAACAAACTTGTTTTAAACACCAAGAAAACCAAAGTTGGTCTGTTCCACTAGGAAAAGGCCAAAACAGCATGGGATACAATTAAGTATGGAAAGAGTACAAATTGAAGAAGTGGCATAAACCAAACTATTGGGAGTGCAGCTAGACAACTACTTATCATAGTCAAATAAATAATTTATGTAAAAAAAATATATTAAAACAGCATGCATAATCAGAAAGATAGATAAATATTTACCAGAAAAAAATCTTCAGCAAATAACACAAGCATTAATTGAGAGTCAGGTGAACTACTGTTCTGTGGTCTGGGGAAATGCATCATCAAGTGAAGTTAGGAGGCTGCAGAATGCACAGAACAAAGCAGCAAGGATTGTTTTAAGGTGGAGATATGGTTCTTCTTTTGCAGTCATGCGCAATGTTCTTGGTTGGTCATCAATCGATAAGATAATTTTAAAAAACATGCTTATTTTATTTCATAATATACATAATTTAAAACGGCCAAGTTCTATTCACAACGGTATTCAGTTGGTAAGAGACAGACATTCCGTAAATACTAGGAATAGAATGTCCACCATCTATGCCTTGTCCAGACAGAAAAGAGAAATAGGCAAAATAACATTTTGATTTAGAGCAATAAAGAAATTGAATAAATTAACTGAGAAAACCAGAAACCTTTCAATATATAAATGTAAACATTATTTTAAAACACAATACGTAGAAATGTTGTGGGACTATAGTAGATGAAGAATATACATTTTTTAGATTGAGTATTTATTGGGTCATTATGTTAGTATATTATGTATGTTTGTAATAGTGTGTTATGTGTGGAAATGTGTTCATATTATAAATTGTATTTTAATGTTTAAGGACTCTTGGAAGATTAGTCCCAACTAAAAGAGATCCAAATTAAATAAAATCAGGAGTCAGTCGAGCCTTTTATGTTGACAACGGTCTCACAAGTCTACCCACGAGGACTGAAGCAAAGTTGTTGGTGGACAGGCTGCTGCCTCTTTTCCGGGGGGTACGAGGTTAGGCAATGGGCCAATAACATACCTCTGTGGAACACCTTCCCCTAGAAGGTAGGTCAAAGAGCAGTGGGATATGGCTCTCCCAGACCTCCATCGATCCACAATAACTAATTATGGACCTGAGCTGTTAGCCAGTCACCCTCGGCTACGAACAAGGACCTGTCCAGAGAGAAGCCTTGAGGATAATTTACAGAGTGCTGGCCAGCCAATATGATCCCTTAGGCTACATCCTCCCTTTCATGACTCAGCAAAAGGTTCTTGTACAGAAACTCTGGATCAGTAGGAGGGGCTGTGATGACCACGTACTACCTGATGGGCAGATGGAAGACGTGTGCAAGTCTGTTCTCAGACCTCTCCACCATAACCATGCCCAGATGCTATGTGCCCTCAAAGGCAGACAACCAGATGGCAGAAAGGGAACTGCGCACTTTCTGTGACTCAGAGCGAGCCAATTTGGCTGTAGCTTATCTCTGTACCCAGGACTCCCAAGGCCACAACTGTGTCCAAACAGAGTCATCTCACTCTCTCACCTGAGTTCATCCTGGCTCCTGATGAAGATGACCCGATTAGGCACCTTCCTGTAGTGTGTAAGCCAACTCCACCTTGTCCTCCAGTGACAAGGGGGGGGGGGATCAGATCCTCATAGTGTTCCTACAGATGGCAATACTACCTCTGTAAGGAAGGATGCTGGAGAAGAGAAGCAGGTACAGGGAGTTGAAATTCAATTTGTAACGGACATGCAACAGGACAGGAACAGCGTCAAGAACTGGGTAACAAAAAGACAGACAACAATCAATGCAGCAGTGGGGAACAGAGCTGGAGACCAGACAAATAAAGGGGAGGTAATAAACAGGTGTTTGAGTCCAGATGAGTCCAATAAATTGCTGATGGGCGTGACAAGGGAAGGCAGGTGTATTGCATTTTCTAAAAGCGTATACACCATAAACTTCCCTACTGTCAACTTTCCTACACGCTGGCCAGCTGACATGTGACGTGTCATCATGTGACCTGAGGTTGTGACATCACTGACATCCCCCAAACCAGTTAGTCTGTACAGTTGAGTAAATATACCTTTTCTCTCATCTCTAACTCTCAGTAAGGCTGAAGGTCAGGCTAGGTGGGCACAGCAACATTCAATCCTGTCATACATTACATCATGTTTTGCAGAGCTCAGAGTTTGTCAGAAGACTCACCTGACAGGGTCACACACAGGACCAAGCAGGAGCGGGACATTTTGACCCTTTATTACAAATGGAGAAGCATGAAGATATTCAATACTGTTTTCAAGACAGAAACTCTTCTTGCAGAAAGGCTTTGCTGTCGACATCTATCTATATAACACTGTACATCTTCTTCTCATTGATTTCAGCAGTTACAGCTTTTTTGAACATACTGGTGATCATCTCCATCTCTCACTTCAAGCAGCTCCACACTCCAACCAACCTGCTCATCCTCTCTCTGGCTGTGTCAGATCTCCTGGTGGGACTGATTGTGATACCAGTAGTGACTGTAGCAATTATGGAACCATGCTGGGGATTTGGGGAATATTTCTGTGTGTTTCAATTCTACATCTCTTGTTTGTGTACTTCTTTATCTCTGGGCAATTTGGTCTTGATATCTATTGACCGCTATGTTGCTGTGTGTGATCCCTTATTGTACCACTCTAAAATAACAATAACAAGAATGATGTGTTGTATATCCATTACCTGGTGTTGTTGTATCATATACCGTGCTGCTATTATAAAAATCTCTGTGAAAGTACAAGCACCAAGTAGGTGTTTGAAAGAATGTTTTATTGTAGAAGGGTTAATCTGGGTTAATATCATTGACCTTCTATTTACAATGGTTGTCCCGTGCTCTATTATTATAACACTTTATATGAAAATCTTTGTGGTGGCCAGATCACAGGCCAGAAAGGTATTTTCAAAAGAGGCTGCCAGTGTGTCTGGTGTTAAAACTGTACAAGCAAATAAGTCTGAGACAAAAGCAGCAAAAACTCTGTCTATTGTTGTTTTCACCTATCTAAGTTGTTGGATTCCTTTTTTATTTTATTATTTAGTCAATTTAGATTCATCATCACTTTTCTTTAGCTTTCTACCACTTTTTAACTCTTTTATCAATCCAATCATTTATGCTTTCTTTTATCCATGGTTCAAAGTTACAGCTAAACATATTTTAACTCTGAAGTTAAGGCGTTCATAGTTCCTATGTTTTTATGCCTAACTTTGACAAACATGTTTGATGTTGTGTTGTTATGCAATTGTTGTAATTGCTTATTTCACGTGTCAATACACTGACATTACTTATGTTATTGTTGTAATCATAGATAACATTCTGTTGATACAGAATGTTTGTCTGAATTGGATTGGAATTAATCAGACAAGGCATATGAATAGATAATCTTGTTTTATAAAAGACTTTGTAGTAATTTTTGGTTGTATTTTCCAAATACCAAAGTCTGTGGTTGTTGCATGTTATTTAATGTGGACCCAGGAAGATTAGCTGATGCTTTTGCATTGGCTAGTGGGGATCCTAATTTATACCAAATACCAAATGTACATTTTAAGGATGTCATGAGTAATTCAATTTACTTTCTAATATTCCCCCCTAGTGGCGCAATTGGGACACAACACCTTCTACAAGTACATTAAAGTTGAAATGTACAGTACTTCATGATATCAGATAACATCCAGATCTAACTAAATTGTGTATTGTGTAAGTATTAGATGGTAAAATGTCAGAATATGCAATTATGGGTAACACTTTATAATAACATTCAGTTATAAACCATTTGTAATCATTTACAGTTTGATCACTATTTATTATTAGTTCCACATTTGCTAAATATTAGTCAGCTAGGTATTCTAACATTTATAAATAACTACTATATGCATTAATGATTAAACACAACAGTGCAGGAGACCACAGCAGACACTTCAACCTCAACATACTGGTTGTGAACACTGCCATTACTCTCACTTACCAATACTTCTCTGTGTTGTCATTATAGATAGATGTGTTGTTGATACAAAATGATTAGGCTGGATTGGAATGGCTTGGAGAAGGCATAAGAAGTCATTTTGGGTTGTATATTCCAAATACCAAAGTCTGTGGTTGTTCCGTGTTATTTAATGATACAGTAAATAGTATGTAATTATTCTTAAAGTACATTTTGAGGAAGTCATGAATCATTCTGTATATTGTCTAACATTACCCTCTAGTGGCTCAATTGGGACTCAATGCCATTAGCAAGTGTAGTGGATCTGAAATGTTCAATACTGCATGTTCGATGACGTCCAAGTCTATCTCAATTGTGTATTGTGTAAGCAGTTGATGGTAAAATGCAAGAATATGCAGTTATGTGTAACACTTTATAATGTTCAGTAATAAGCCATTTGTATTTACAGTTTGCTCACCATTTATTATTACGCCCACATTTGTTAAATGTTACTCACCTGGGTATTATGACATTTTTAAATTACTACTATATGCATGAATCATTAAACACAACAGTGCAGGAGACCACAGCAGACACTTCAACCTCAATATACTGGTTAAGAACACTACCACTACTCTCACTACCACTACTCTCACTACATCACTGCTGCCAGGTCAGGGGTCACACCAGAGCAGCTCTCTCAGAAGCTGTTTAGTGTGAATGAAAATAGTGATTGGGTAACACACTAAATAATTAATAATGGATAAGTATATAGTTTATTCATCATTCATGTATCATTACGCCCACATTTGTTTTACAAGCTAGTTATTCCCACATTTATAAACAACTTCTTTAGTATGTAATAATGATTCATAAGATGTTTAATAAATATCCTTATAAACCATTTACTGATCATTAGTAAAGTCGTTTTGCAGTCTCTAATCTAAAGTGAGGACTATTCATACTCGATTAATACTTTATAAATGTTTGAACAGTGACCAGTGAAATGTATCACAAGAAGTTGGACATGCTATTGGTAGACATTTCAGCAGTACCTGATGCTCCTTGAGGTTTCAAAATGACCTAGAACATATCAATGGTTAAACAATAAGCACACAACACAGAGGATGTTAAAGGAAATGTTGAATATATTGAACATTTTATTCCACAACAGTCACACTGTTGTAGTAGTGTGCTGAAGGAAGTAACGTGTTTTGTCTGAACATGACAACACTCTTGTTTGTTGGCAGTGACTACCAAGATCAAAGTGTGGACTGCAGTCACCCATAAGAGAAGTTCATAGACTGCTTACAGGGTAAGGGATCCAATATCTAAATACATAATTTAACTTAACATTACGTTTAAAGGGTTACCACCTTTAATACAATACAAGTGATTTGTTCCAAATACTTATGACCTCTTCAAATGGGGGGGGGGACTTGATTTATAAGGTGCATTCATTTTTAAATGGTAAAACAGATACAATATGTATGAAAATACCCTCAAATAAGAGGTGAGATTTTATACTGTTGCCTCGCATGAAAATGTTGAGCTCAAATCCAAAATGCTAGATTGTTTAAAGAGCCAAAGTTTATTTTATTGTACTTTTACCCCTTTTTCGTGATATCCAATTCGTAGTTATAGTCTTGTCCCATCGCTGCAACTCCTTTAAGGATTCGGGGAGGCGACGGTCAAGAGCCATGCGTCCTGCGAAACACGACCCTGCCAAGCCGCACTGCTTCTTGACACACTGCTTCTTGACACACTGCTTCTTGACACACTGCTCACTTAACCAGGAACCGCACCGCACCAATGTGTCGGAAGAAACACCGTCCAGCTTGCGGCACCAGGCACAAGGACACACTAGATCTGTATATGAAGTCAATTTAAATCTGAACTCCATGTGTTAAGTGAAATGTGTGCCTGTGCCAAACTGAGAAGAGACCATCTGTCTGAATAATACCAAAGCCTTTTCATCACAGGAGACTCAATGAATATAACGTTGTTATTATGGGTAAAAAGACTGTTCTGAAGTCCACTACACCAACCAGCCATGTAATTCATCTGCAGCCACAGTCATCCATCACCATGTCCTGGTTGGTGCGTAGGAATACGTTGTTGTCGTAGTAGAGCATTGAGACAGGTGACAGGCGGATGGGTACGCAGCAGGGCTGGGGTGTGCCGTGGGGGTCCAAAGAGTGTACCAGTGTCTGCAGGATAGCATGGTTGGGGCCGTTCAGGCTCTTGCTCAGTGGGAACGGGAACGGGCACTGACAGTAGTTGGCCAGGTAGCGCTGCGGAGCAAGGATCCACTCCTACCAGCCCACATCCTTGAGGTCGATTAGAGGCAGAGGGGCTTACACATGCTGCTGGGTGTAACCGGGACTGAAGAAGGTTCAGGGATACAGCGACCAGTGAAACTCTTCCATTTTGCCAATTGCTACCTCATGATTACCAGCAGCTGAGCTGAACAGGTTTGCTGGATAATTTTATATAATAATGGCAGTGGGCAGGTAGCCCTCAACTGGAACGGGACAGCCTTCCCCCGGGTGGTGGGATATGAAGGTGTCTGTGGTCAGTGCGTGGCCTGGATGTGGCTGCAGCTCCAGCACCAGTCCATAGTTATGACCCGGTTTAAGTCAGTTCTCTGCCAGCGCTGTGAGGTATCTTGGCTCTGGTTCTAGCTTAACCAACTGGGACAGCACTGGGACAGCACTAGCCTTCATTTGGCCTTGTAGCTTGATCCTCTCCCTTGTACAGTGACACACTGAGTGCCTGTGGCACCAGGAGGAACCTTGGTGTGCGGAAGACAGACATGTTGAGGAACAGATGTTTCTCCACACATCCGTGGCAGCTGCCGCTTCAGTCTGACACCAGTCTACCTGCAGGGGACAGACAAAACAAGACATATTAGGTTCACACTCTAGTAGGACCTAGATTTCAATTGACAGTATTTGGAATGTAACAGTCAATATAGGCCTTTATCTGCAATAAACAAACAAAATTTGTCAAATCTGACCATAATTCTATCCTCCTGATTCCTGCTTTCAAACAATAACTACAGCAGGAAGTACCAGTGACTCGCTCAATATAGAATTTGTCAGATGATGCGGATGCTACGCTACAGGACTGTTTTGCTAGCACTGACTGGAATATGTTCTGGGATTCATCCAAAGGCATTGAGGAGTACACCACCTCAGTCATCGGCTTCAACACCATAGTGCCCACAAAGCTCCCAAGGACCCTGGGACTAAACACCTCCCTCTGCAGCTGGTTCCTGGACTTCCTGACGGGCCACCCCCAAATGGTAAGGGTAGGCAACAACACACCTGCCACGCTGATCCTCAACACTGGGGACCCTCAGGGGTGTATACTTAGTCCACTCCTGTACTCCCTGTTCACTAATGACTGCATGGCCAAACATGACTCCAACACCATCATTACGTTTGCTGACGACACAACAGTGTTAGTCCTGATCGCAAACAACGATTAGACAGCCTATAGGGATGAGGTCAGAGACCTGGCAGTGTGGTGCCAGGACAACAACATTTGCCTCAATGTGAGCAAGACAAAGGAGCTGATCGTGGAATACAGGAAAAAGCGGGCCGAACAGGCCCCCATTAACATCAATGGGACTGTAGTGGAGCGGGTCGAGAGTTTCAAGTTCCTTGGTTTCAACATCACCAACCATCTATCATGGTCCAAACATACCAAGACAGTCGTGAAGAGAGCAGGACAAAACCTTTTCTGCCTCATGAGACTGAAAAGATTTGGCATGGGTCCCAAGATCCTCAAGGAGTTCTACAGCTGCACTATCGAGAGCATCTTGACCATTTGCATCACTGCCTGGCATGGCAACTGATTGGCATCGGACCTTAAGGCGCTACAGAGGGTCATGCATACGGCACAGTACATCACTGGGGCCAAGCTTCCTGCAATCCAGGACCTATATAATAGGTGCATGGTTTTGATGTGTTTGATACCATTCAATGAACTCCATTCCTGCCATTATTATGAGCCGTCGTCATGAAGGCAAAGGGTGGCTACTTTGAAGAATCTCAAATATTTTGATTTTTTAAACACTTTTTTGGTTACTGCATAATTCCATATGTGTTATATATGAGTAGGGGTGTCCAAATTTTTGTCTGGTAGGTAGCGGCAGGAAGCCTAGTGGTTAGAGCTTTGGACAAGTGACCGAAAGGTTGCAAGATCGAATCCCGAGCTACCAGAAAATCTGTCGTTCTGCCCCTGAACAAGGCAGTTAACCCACTGTTCATAGGCTGTCATTGAAAAATAGAATTTGTTCTTAACTTGCCTAGTTAAATAAAGGTTAAATAAAATAATTCAAATATGTATGGTGGACACAGCAACCCTGTGTCTCTAACCTTTGACATCCCTCTTCCTGCTATCACCTGCCTGAACGATGGAAACACGACAGACCAGGAGACCGCAGCAGACACTTCAACATCAACATAGTGGTTGTAAACACTGCGATCACTATATCACTGCTGCCAGGTCAGGGGTCACACCAGTGTCTTTTGGCATGTAAGATATTGACCCTGGATCACATTATCTATTAATCAAAATTAAATTCTATTAATCTATTAATCTATTAATCTATTAATCAAAATCAAATCAAATGTATTTGTCACATACACATGGTTAGCAGATGATAATGCGAGTGTAGCGAAATGCTTGTGCTTCTAGTTTCAACAATGCAGTAATAACCAATGAGTAATCTAACCTAACAATTCCAAAACTACTAACTTATACACACAAGTGTAAAGGGATAAAGAATATGTACATAAAGATATATGAATGAGTGATGGTACAGAACGGCATAGGCAAGATGCAGTAGATGGTATGGAGTACAGTATATATGAGATGAGTAATGTAGGGTGAACAGGCAGCGGCTCGGGTGGTTGTTGTTCTTGATGATCTTTATGGCCTTCCTGTGACATCAGGTGGTGTAGGTGTCCTGGAGGGCAGGTAGTTTGCCCCCGGTGATGCGTTGTGCAGACCCCACTACCCTCTGGAGAGCCTTACGGTTGTGGGTGGAGCAGTTGCCGTACCAGGCGGTGATACAGCCCGACAGGATGCTCTCGATTGTGCATCTGTAGAAGTTTGTGAGTGCTTTTGGTGAAAAGCTGAATTTCTTCAGCCTCCTGAGGTTGAAGAGGCGCTGCTGCGCCTTCTTCACGAGGCTGTCTGTGTGGGTGGACCAATTCAGTTTGTCTGTGATGTGTACGCTGAGGAACTTAAAACTTACTACCCTCTCCACTACTGTCCCATCGATGTGGATAGGGGGGTGCTCCCTCTGCTGTTTAATGAAGTCGTAGTAGAGCATTGTGACAGTGGACAGGCGTAGTTTTGTTGACGTTGAGTGTGAGGTTATTTTCCTGACACCACACTCCGAGGGCCCTCACCTCCTCCCTGTAGGCCGTCTCGTCGTTGGTGGCAATCAAGCCTACCACTGTAGTGTCGTCCGCAAACTTGATGATTGAGTTGGAGGTGTGCATGGCCACGCAGTCGTGGGTGAACAAGGAGTACAGGAGAGGGCTCAGAACGCACCCTTGTGGGGCCGAGCGGGGTGGAGATGTTGTTGCCCACCCTCACCACCTGGGGGAGGCCCGTCAGGATGTCCAGTACTCAGTTGCACAGGGCGGGGTCGAGACCCAAGTGTAGGTGTACTGGATTATGCCCCATGAAATCAGGATGTGCCAACTCAGGAAGGCCAAATAATAATGTTTTAATTCAGGTCTGTACATGTGAAAATGTATTGTTATTGGTCAAAAAACACAATAGAGAGGGTGTAGGATTGAGACTTGAGTGAGGATAGGGGGAGGTTTAGTCTGAAACCCTACTTCTTCATGAGTATCTTTATTCCCCCCCCCCCTCCCCCACACACACATCTGCTGAATAACTGAAATGGAAAATGTGTAGCAGAGGTAAGTAATCCATGGCACGAAGCCTCCAGTGATGATCCATGGCCCGAAGCCTCCAGTGATGATCCAGGGAAAGGAGCCTCCAGTGACGGTACCCAGTCCGGAGCCTCCAGTGACGGTACCCAGTCCGGAGCCTACAGCGACGGTCCCCAGTCCGGAGCCTCCAGTGACGGTACCCAGTCCGGAGCCTCCAGCGACTGTCCCCAGTCCGGAGTCTGCAGCGACGGTCCCCAGTCAAGAGCTTGCAGCGACAATCTACGGTCCGGGGATCCCGGCGATAATTTAACCAGTTTCCCAAAATGGCCCCAACCAGCTCTAATTGGTAGGATTCGCATATCTCCTTAAGTAAGTGGTACATAAAGACAAATGACGGCTTAACATCGTACCCATATGCCATTTACCAGACACTTTTATCCAAAGTGACTTACAGTATGTATACATTCAATGTATTGAACCCACTACCCTGGTTTTGCAAGTGCCATGATCTACCAACTGAGCTACAGAGGACCAGTTATTGTTGACTGTCCATCTTGAGTAACGGTAGCAACCTTTCACCCTCAAAATTGTCAGAATTAAGATAAATCGAGGAATCTGTTATTCATTTTGAATTTTACATCTAGCTAAGGTGTTTGGTGCAGTATTTCTCAATGTGCATGAAAATTATAGTTAGTGCACTGACTGATTTCTGAGAACATGTCTACAACTTCATCAGTCAAACTTTAGTAAATACATCACAAGGTATATGCTGTTTATCAGTGAGGAAAATTACTAGCTTGCTAGCTAAGTTCCATCTCTTTGTTTGTCAATGAAGCTAGCTACAGTAGTAGCACATTGAACAGGCAGGCCCCGTTAGCTAAATCAACTTATAAAGTCTCTGCCGGATGGCGACCGCTCCGTTTTGACAACGTTCTCATTTTCCATTACTGTATGCGTCTGTCTGGCAGTGTTTCATGTTACAAAACAGGTTGCGGCGTAACACAAGATGCTCACAAATGGGTTTTGAATTTGTAAATATTGACAAGTGGCAGTTGGGATGCAAGTGCACATCGTCTCAATTGTCATTTTGACCAAATCAGTGGCAGACTGGAGTGATCACTAATCAAACACATAAACAAGTGGCCACTCCATAAAGGGCTAGGGGTCAAGTGTTCTTTCAACATAATATTGGTGATGTGTTGTCTTATGTAAACAAGTGCGTGTTGTCATATGTTAACATGTCTGAGTTGCTGCAGGCCTGTCTCACTGTTCTGTCTCACTGGTTCTATTGTAGGATTGGTTAGAGCGCAATCTGTGCAGCTGTTTCTCCACGCATGACAATTCTGACGTTACCATCCGCTGTTAGTGTTCAGGATGGAAATCAAAACTCAACCCTCAAATATCCAAGTGATCTAGGAAAATACCAGCTTCCTTAAAAACTTCTTGACGCACCCATCCCGTTATCCCATTTCGTCAACATCCGCTGAATTGCAGAGCGCCAAATTCAAATTAAATTACTAAAAATATTTAATTTTCATGAAATCACAAGAGCAATATAGCAAAACACAGTTTAGCTTGTTGTTAATCCACCTGGCGTGTCAGATTTCAAAAAAGCTTTACAGCTAAAGCAAACCAAGCGTTTATGTAAGGACATCTCTCTAGCGCACAAAACATTACAAACAGCTAGCAGCAAAGTAGATTGGTCACGAAAGTCAGAAAAGCAATAAAATGAATTGCTTACCTTTGATGATCTTCGGATGTTTGCACTCACAAGTCTCCCATCTACACAATACATGTTCCTTTTGTTCCATAAAGATTATATTTACATCCAAAATACCTCCATTTGGATGGCGCATTTTGTTGAGTAATTCACAGGCTCGAGCGGTCACGACGGGGCAGACGAAAATTCCAAATAGTATCCGTAGACTTCGTAGAAACATGTCAAACGTTTTTTTTATAATCATTCCTCAGGTTGTTTTTACAATAAATAATAGATAATATTTCAACCGGACCGTAGCTTTTTCAATAGGAGAGAGAGAGAAAATGTCTGCTCCAAGCTGTTGCGCATGCAAAACTCTACTGGCACCCAGCCATCCACTGACGCGAAGTGATCGTTCTCGCTCATTTTTCAGATTAAAAGGCTGAAACTATGCCTAAAGACGGTTCACACCATGTGGAAGCCATATGAAAATGAATCTGGTTGATATCCCTTTAAATGGAGGGAAGCCATGCAATGGAACAGGGAGCTTTCAAAATAAGAGGCACTTCCTAGTTGGATTTTCCTCAGGTTTCTGCCTGCAATATCAGTTCTGTTATACTAACAGACAACATTTGGACAGTTTTGGAAACTTTAGAGTGTTTTCTATCCTAATCTGACAATTATATGCATATTCTAGCTTCTGGGCCTGAGAAGTAGGCAGTTTAATTTGGGTACGTTTATCATCCAAACATCAAAATACTGCCCCTTACACTCAACAGGTTAAATCTCACAAATATCTGTTTTGGAAGATATGACCTCTATTATGCTATTTACACCTTGTACAACATTTATATACTAGAATCAATGTTTCTGTCTAATATCTATGCAACATCGGCCTTTTTCAACTAGAGAAGTTGGTTTTTGAGTTGAGCTGCCTTTAATGGTCTCAAAATGACCAAGAACATATCAATGGTTAAACAATAATCACACAACACAGAGGATGTTAAAATAAATACATGTCATATTTTATTCCAAAACAGTCACACTGTTGTAATAGTGTGATGTGTAAATTCAGTCTATTGAGTAAATGGAAGTTTTTTGGCGATTTATAAATAGTGACAGTGTTTCCTAGCCTCAGTGCAGTGGGCAGCTGGGAGGAGGTGCTCTTATTCTCCATGAACTTTACAGTGTCCCAGAATTTTTGGGGAGTTTGTGCTACAGGACGCAAATTTCTGTTTGAAAAAGTTAGCCTTTGCTTTCCTAACTGCGTGTGTATATTGGTTCCTAACTTCCCTGAAAAGTTAAATATCGCGGGGGCGATTCGATGCCAATGCAGTACGCCACAGGATGTTTTTGTGCTGGTCAAGGGCAGTCAGGTCTGGAGTGAACCAAGAGCTTTATCTCTTTCCTGGTTCTAAATTTTTGAATGGGGCATGCTTATTTAAGATGGTGAGGAAAGCACTTGTAAAGAATAACCAGGCATCCTCTACTGACGGAATGATGTCAATATCCTTCCAGGATTCCTGGGCCAGGTGGATTAGAAAGGCCAGCTCGCTGAAGTGTTTTAGGGAGCGTTTGACTGTGATGAGGGGTGGTCGTTTGACCGCAGACCCATTACGGACGAAGGCAATGAGGCAGTGATCGCTGAGATCCTGGTTGAAGACAGCAGAGGTGTATTTGGAGGGCAGGTTGGTTAGGATGATTTCTATGAGGGTGCCCGTGTTTACGGATTTGGGGTTGTACCTGGTAGGTTCATTGATCATTTGTGTGAGATTGAGGGTTTAGATTGTAGGATGGCCAGGATGTTAAGCATGTCCCAGTTTAGGTCACCTAACAGCACGAGCTCTGAAGATAGATGGGGTCCAATCAATTCACATATGGTGTCCAGGGCACAGCTGTGGGCAGAAGGTGGTCTATAGCAAGCTCAACGGTGAGAGACTTGTTTCTGGAAAAGTGGATTTTTGAAAGTAGAAGCTTAAATTATTTGGGCACAGACCTGGATAGTAAGACAGAGCTCTGCAGGCTATCTCTGCAGTAGATTGCAACTCCGCCCCCTTTGGCAATTATATCTTGTCGGAAAATGTTATAGTTAGGGAAGAAATTTTTTTGGTGGTCATCCTAAGCCAGGATTCAGACACGGCTAGGACATTCGGGTTGGCAGAGTGTGCTAAAGCAGTGAATAAAACACAGTTAGGGAGGAGGCTTCTAATGTTAACATGCATGAAACCAAGGCTTTTACGGTTACAGAAGTCAACAAATGATGGATCGTGTCATGATGGATCGGCGAGGCTCCGTGTCGGCAGTAAAAGGGGTCCAGGCCAATTGGAAAAATAGGTATTGTGGCCCAAGGAGTGGCTGGTAGACCTCTTCGGCTAGCCGGGAGATGGGCCTAGCAAAAAAATACATTTAAAGCTAGCTATCTGCGATGATCCAGGTGAAAAGGTTCAGAGCTTACGGTAGGAATCTGGGGGTATGGAGAGAAAATAAGTCAGATTTGCTCTGGTTTGAATCACGCTGTGTAAAGATAAAAAAATATATATACACTTGACACGACAAGACAAAAGACAAAGACGTCTGACTGCTACGCCATCTTGGAAAAATAGGAAAATAAATCCCACATTAATCAGATAATATACTTGGCCATTACAACAGATCAAATTCGTAGTTACTGCGTTTTGCCTTTGTAGGTCAGCATAACTTTATGCCATCTCATCACCTTTCTTACTGTCAACTTTTTTACACACTGACTAGCTGACATGTGGTGTGCAATCATGTCTCCTGAGGTTGTGGAATATGTTCCAAACTGAGCACTGACATCACCCAAACCAATTAGTCTTAACAGTTATCCTATTTCCCATGTAAAATAGCCTTTCAGTGACCAATAAATCACGCATACTATATTTTCCCCATTAAAGTGCTCAACTGATAAAATGTACCTTTCCTCTCATCTCTAACTGTCAGTAAGGCTGAAGGACAGGCTAGGTGGCTACAGCAGCATCATATCCTGTCATACATTACATCATGCTTTCATTAATGATTTGTTAAACCAACCGATTGTTCATTTGTGTGCTCACGTGAGTGTGCACTCACCTTATTTGCGTGTGTGTGTGTGTGTGTGTGTGTGTGTGTGTGTGTGTGTGTGTGTGTGTGTGTGTGTGTGTGTGTGTGTGTGTGTGTGTGTGTGTGTGTGTGTGTGTAGTAGAGAGACTCTGGGGAGGGGAGTGGCTGTCAGTAACTCAGAGATAAATAGAGAGGCAGAGCTCAGAGTTTGTCAGAAGGCTGAGCTGACAGGGACACACACAGGACCAAGCAGGAGCAGGACCTCAGCATTTTTACCCTTTATTAAAAAATGGAGGAACATGAAGATGTTCAATACTGTTTTCAAGACAGAAACTCTTCTTGCAGAAAGGCTTTGCTATCGACATCTATCTACACAGCACTGTACATCTTCTGCTCATTGTTTTCAGCAGTTACAGTATTTTTGAACGTACTGGTGATCATATCCATCTCTCACTTCAAGCAGCTCCACACTCCAACCAACCTGCTCATCCTCTCTCTGGCTGTGTCAGATCTCCTGGTGGGAGCGATTGTGATACCAGTAACGACTGTAGCAATATTGGAATCATGCTGGGGATTTGGGAAATATTTCTGTGCTTTTCATTTCTATATGGCTTTTTTATGTACCTCTTTATCTCTGGGCAATTTGGTCTTGATATCTATTGACCGCTATGTTGCTGTGTGTGATCCCTTATTGTACCACTCTAAAATAACAATAACAAGAATAATGTGTTGTATATCCATTACCTGGTTTTGTTGTATCATATACCAGGCTGTTGTTATAAAAATATGTATAAATGTACAGGTACCCAGTAGGTGTTTGAAAGAATGTTTTACTGTAGATGGGTCAATCTGGGGTAATATAATTGATATTGTAATTACAATGGTTGTCCCGTGCTCTATTATTATAACACTTTATATGAAAATCTTTGTGGTGGCCACATCACAGGCCAGAAAGGTATTTTCAAAAGAGGCTGCCAGTGTGTCTGGTGTTAAAACTGTACAGGCAAATAAGTCTGAGAGGAAAGCAGCAAAAACTCTGTCTATTGTTGTTTTCAACTATCTCATTTGTTGGATTCCATCTCTATTTATTTTATTTTTTGTACAAATTTTTATTGACAATTTATTGTCATTGTTCATCAGTTTTCTGCCACTTGTTAATTCCTTAATTAATCCAATAATTTATGCTTTCTTTTATCCATGGTTCAAAGTGACAGCAAATCATATTTTAACTCTGAAGTTAAAGCGTTCATAGTTCCTATGTTTTTATTCCTAAATTTGACTAACAGGTTTGATATAGTGATGTTATACAATTGTTGTATTTGCTTCTTTCATGTAACACTACACTGACATTAGTTATCTCAGTGTTCTCGTCATATATTCATGTGGTGTTGATACAGAATGATTTAGCTGGATTGGAATGGAGTGACTTGGAGAAAGCATAAGCTTATTGTATACTAATTTGTTCTTAACTGACTTGCCTAGTTAAGTGAAATGATAATTTTTTTACAAAAATTATAAAAGAGATTGAAGTAATTTTGGGTTGTATATTACAAATACCAAAGTCTGTGGTTGTTCCATGTTATTTAATGAAAGTCCATTTTGAGGATGTCATGGATCTTACTGCATGTTGTTTAACATCACCCTCTACTGGCTTAATTGGGACACAATACCTCCAACAATATGCATGATATCAGATAAAGTCCAAGTCTAACTCAATGGTGTATTGTGGAAATAGTTGATGGTAAAAATGTAAGATTATGCAAATATGGGTAACACTTTATAATAATCTTTAGTAACAAACAAATTTGTAAGGCATTTACAGTTCTCACCATTTATTAATCATTATTCCCACATTTGTTAAATGTTAACTAGGTAAACTAGGCATTCTCACATTTATAAATAACTACTACAGTGCATTTGGAAAGTATTCAGACACCTTAATATTTTACACATTTTGTTATGTTACAGCCTCAATCTAAAATTGATTAAATGAAATAAAAAACAGAAATACCTTATTTACATAAGTATTCAGACCCTTTGCTATGAGACTCGAAATTGAGCTCAGGTGCATCCTGTTTCTATTGATCATCATTGAGATGTTCCTACAACTTGATTGGAGTCCACCTGCCTTTGGAATGGCACACCTGTCTATATAACGTTCCACAGTTGACAGTTTATGACAGAGCAAAAACCAAGCCATGACGTCGAAGGAATTGTCCGTAGAACTCAGAGACAGGATTGGGTCGAGCCACATATCTGGGCAGTGGTGGAAAACGTACACAATTGTCTTACTTGAGTAAAAGTAAAGATACCTTAATAGAAAATGACTCCAGTAAAAGTGAAAATCACCCAGTAAAATCCTACATGAGTAAAAATCCTACTTGAGTATTTGGTTTTAAATATTCTTAATTATCAAATGTAAATGTTATTCCTAAAATATACTTAAGTATCAAAAGTTAAAGTATAAATCATTTCAAATTCCTTGTATTAAGCAAACCAGACGGCATCATTTCCATGTTTTTGATTTATTTACGGATAGCAAGGGGCACACTCCAACACTCAGACATCATTCACAAACAAACATGTGTTTAGTGAAATGAGAGAGTGGGATGACCAGGGATGTTCTCTTGATAAGTGTGTGAATTATAAAATTGTCCTTTCTTGCTAAACATTCAAAATGTAACAAGTACTTTTGGGTGTCAGGGAAAATGTATGGGGTAAAAAGTACATCATTTTCTTTAGAAAGGTAGTGAAGTAAAAGGAGTCCAAAATATAAATAGTAAAGTACATATACCTAAAACAAGAGGTTAATCATCCAATTTTATCAAGACTTTTCATCCAATTACCTTTCCCCTTACTATGAACTGTATAACACCAGTGACACATCTTAAGTCCTCGCATGAAATTACCAAGTTAATCATCAAATTGTTAACATATGAAGAAAGAGTGCACACTCCCCATGTGCTTTTCAAAACAGTCTCGTCTCCGATGAACCTTTGACCAAGGAAGAATTTGGCAAGGATGTTGCATTTTTTCAAAGTGGTGGTTTTTATACATTTTAACACCAGTGACATGAAATTGAGACAATTATTACAGCTATTATTTGTAAAGTATTTGTAATATTTTCGGGATATTTTAGATTTTTGAGTAGTCCACTAAATAACTATAATACTTTCCTTTGTATTATGACATTTAAAGAGGGAGAAAAATATTTTTTTAAACTCAAAATATGACATTAAACCATGACTACTGACCAGAGGGACAAGCCAATTTCATGGTACTGACCGTGCTCTACTATATATATATATATATATATATATATATATATATATATATATATATAAATACACAAATGTTTGCAATATAGTAAGTGTCTTACATATGTTTTATTAATAATAAAACACTTAAATTAAAACAAATACAAATTATGTCATTAGCTCACACTTTTAAGTGTTTTCCTGGTGAATAAGGCCGGGACAGAAAAGCCTCCATTTTCGTAGAATGA
Organism: Oncorhynchus clarkii lewisi; assembly: GCF_045791955.1. NCBI lineage: Eukaryota > Metazoa > Chordata > Actinopteri > Salmoniformes > Salmonidae > Oncorhynchus > Oncorhynchus clarkii. Next base: position 43,952,070 of record NC_092168.1, on the reverse strand, counting down.
CCCTAAACACAACAGCGCAGCAGACACATCAACTTCAACATACTGAGTATGAACACTACCACTACTCTCACTACATCACTGTCAGTGTGCTGCCAGGTCGGGGGTCACGCCAGAGCAGATCTCTGAATTAATAAAAAGATTGGATAACACTTCATAATATCGCCTTGTAATAAAGCATTTGTAATGGATTAGTAAATCGTTTGTTCATAATGTATCATTACTCCCTCATTGGTTTCGTAAGCCAGTTATTTTCACATTTATAAACAACTTTTATAGTATGTAATGATGATTCACAAAATGTTGAATAAATATAATTGTAAACCATTTTCTAATCATTAGTAAAGTCTATTTGCACACCCTAAACTCATTACTTTCTTCAGCACACTACTAAAACAGTGTGACTGTTTCGGAATAAAATGTTCAGAATATTTCCTTTAACGTCCTCTGTGTTGTTGTGTGTTTATTATCAATTTACAGAAATCTTCCCAATTTATTAATTACAAAATGTAGCTAACATTAGATAGTTAATCTAGAGATTTTTACCTTTGCCTCGATTCAGCAATCTTGTCCAGATCATTATGACATTTGTAGTTCATAATGATAGCCACATTAGCAGCTAATTAGCATTTCCTTTTTGTTGGGTAAATACAGGTGAATATATTGATTAAAGTCACCTTGTCCTAGAGAGATGTACATGGTTATCAAAACGGATGCCAGGGTGGCCTGCACGAAACACCACCCTTATTTTAAGTGTTATTTTAAGTTATTTTAAGTGTTTCTAAAATCCTGTATGGGAAAAATGAATTGTGGAAAAAGGATTAGAACAATTTCCTTGTTTGACCATTAGTTTTTATGGGTATTGTGACTCATCTATCAGGGTTGCCATGTCCTTGGGTTTCCTGTAAAATTAGGCTACTTTGAAAACAATGTCACGGGTGAAAATGTATTGGTCAATGCCATGGCATTTGTGTTTATTTTTTATATTTTGTATATATGTCCCTGTGACCTGCTGCTGCTGACTATCAGGCAGTGTGCAGGCTGTGAGTGAGTGAGTGAGTGAGTGAGTGAGTGAGTGAGTGAGTGAGTGAGTGAGTGTTTAGGAGTATGGAGGGGGAAGGCCTGAGGGCTGTGTGTGTGTTGAGAGCACTGGGTGAGAGAGCACTGCTGCTGAGTTATGGCGACAGAGCAGTATGCACGAATGTGGTGTCAACTTTTTACCAGCTGTAGGCAGGCTATTTAGATGGTCATTATGGAGACACCTATTTCCAACCCTTTATCCATAAAACATATTAACACGCTAGAACTGATATAGCAGCAACAAAGTACTGGATGCTTTAGATAAATTAGCTCTGAGCTGTTTTATGTTAATCATCTGTATAATTTCTATTTGTTGAATTCACAGACTTCATAACAGGAAACCTGTTCTATCAAATTCATTCTGTCTATGGAAACGGAGAACATCAACACATTAACATCAACATGCCAGAGGGTATATCCATTGTACTTGGGGTTCTGGTGGGAGTTTACCTCATTTAGATTTTTTAATTCTGCTTTAACTCTAAAATCCCAATAAACACTGACAAATAAAATATTGTTTTATTGTTTTTATTGTTAAGCATATTACTACTACTAATAATAATAGGGGAGGGGGGAGTAGTTAAAAAATGAACCACAAAATGTTCATCAAAAGGTTCTTCAAGGATCCATTAAAAGGGGTTATTTGAATAACCATTTTAAAGAGTTATTTGAAGAACCCTAAAGGATCCTCCAGGAACCTTTACTTTTTTGACTGCACAGACAAAGAAGATGATTTTGGACTACGGAAAAGGAGGACCGAGCACGCCCCCATTCTCATCAACAGGGCTGTAGTGGAGCAGGTTGAGAGCTTCAAGTTCCTTGGTGTCCACATCACCAACAAACTAACATGGTCCAAGCACAGTTTGAAGAGGGCTCCACAAAACCTATTCCCCCACAAGATTTAGCATGGGTCCTCAGATCCTCAAAAGGATCTACAGCTGCACCATCGAGAGCATCCTGACTGGTTGCATCACTGCCTGGTATGGCAACTGCTCAGCCTCCGACCGCAAGGCGCTACAGAGGGTAATGCGAACGGCCCAGTACATCACTGAGGCCAAGCTTCCTGCCATCCAGGACCTCTACACAAGGCGGTGTCAGAGAAAGGCCCTAAAAATTGCCAAAGACTCCAGCCACCCTAGTCATAGACTGTTCTCTCTGCTACAGCACGGCAAGTGGTTTTGGAGTGCCAGGTCTAGGTCCAAGAGGCTTCTAAATAGCTTCTACCCCCAAACCATAAGACTCCTGAACACCTAATCAAATGGCTACCAATACTATTTGCATTGCCCCCACCCCTCTTTCACACCGCTGCTACTCTCTGTTGCTATCATCTGAGCATATTCACTTTAATAACTCTACCTACATGTACATATTACCTCAATTACCTCAACTAACCGGTGCCCCTGCATATTGATTCTGTGCCGGTACCCCCCTGTATATAGTCTCGCTATTGTTACATTACTGCTGCTCTTTAATTACTTGTTACTTTTATTTCTTATTCTTACATGTATTTTTTAAACTGCATTGTTGGTTAGAGGCTCATAAGTAAGCATTTCAGTGTAAGGTCTACGTCTACACCTGTTGTATTGTGCGCATGTGACTAATACAATTTAATTTGATTGATTTACAGGCACGTCATCCAGTGCAGCCAGAATAACAGCAAAGTAGCTCCATTTGTGTTTGTTTAAGTCTTTTTATTTTTTATTTTTTATTTTTTATTTCACCTTTATTTAACCAGGTAGGCTAGTTGAGAACAAGTTCTCATTTGCAACTGCGACCTGGCCAAGATAAAGCATAGCAGTGTGAACAGACAACACAGAGTTACACATGGAGTAAACAATTAACAAGTCAATAACACAGTAGAAAAAAGGGGAGTCTATATACATTGTGTGCAAAAGGCATGAGAAGGTAGGCGAATAATTACAATTATGCAGATTAACACTGGAGTGATAAATGATCAGATTGTTATGTACAGGTAGAGATATTGGTGTGCAAAAGAGCAGAAAAGTAAATAAATAAAAACAGTATGGGGATGAGGTAGGTGAAAATGGGTGGGCTATTTACCAATAGACTATGTACAGCTGCAGCGATCGGTTAGCTGCTCAGATAGCAGATGTTTGAAGTTGGTGAGGGAGATAAAAGTCTCCAACTTCAGCGATTTTTGCAATTCGTTCCAGTCACAGGCAGCAGAGAACTGGAAGGAAAGGCGGCCAAATGAGGTGTTGGCTTTAGGGATGATCAGTGAGATACACCTGCTGGAGCGCGTGCTACGGATGGGTGTTGCCATCGTGACCAGTGAACTGAGATAAGGCGGAGCTTTACCTAGCATGGACTTGTAGATGACCTGGAGCCAGTGGGTCTGGCGACGAATATGTAGCGAGGGCCAGCCGACTAGAGCATACAAGTCGCAGTGGTGGGTGGTATAAGGTGTTTTAGTGACAAAACGGATGGCACTGTGATAAACTGCATCCAGTTTGCTGAGTTGAGTGTTGGAAGCAATTTTGTAGATGACATCGCCGAAGTCGAGAATCGGTAGGATAGTCAGTTTTACTAGGGTAAGTTTGGCGGCGTGAGTGAAGGAGGCTTTGTTGCGGAATAGAAAGCCGACTCTTGATTTGATTTTCGATTGGAAATGTTTGATATGGGTCTGGAAGGAGAGTTTGCAGTCTAGCCAGACACCTAGGTACTTATAGATGTCCACATATTCAAGGTCGAAACAATCCAGGGTGGTGATGCTGGTCAGGCGTGCGGGTGCAGGCAGCGAACGGTTGAAAAGCATGCATTTGGTTTTACTAGCGTTTAAGAGCAGTTGGAGGCCACGGAAGGAGTGTTGTATGGCATTGAAGCTCGTTTGGAGGTTAGATAGCACAGTGTCCAAGGACGCGCCGGAAGTATATAGAATGGTGTCGTCTGCGTAGAGGTGGATCAGGGAATCGCCCGCAGCATGAGCAACATCATTGATATATACAGAGAAAAGAGTCGGCCCGAGAATTGAACCCTGTGGCACCCCCATAGAGACTGCCAGAGGACCGGACAGCATGCCCTCCGATTTGACACACTGAACTATGTCTGCAAAGTAATTGGTGAACCAGGCAAGGCAGTCATCTGAAAAAACGAGGCTACTGAGTCTGCCGATAAGAATACGGTGATTGACAGAGTCGAAAGCCTTGGCAAGGTCTATGAAGAAGGCTGCACAGTACTGTCTTTTATTGATGGCGGTTATGATATCGTTTAGTACCTTGAGCGTGGCTGAGGTACACCCGTGACCGGCTCGGAAACCAGATTGCACAGCGGAGAAGGTACGGTGGGATTCGAGATGGTCAGTGACCTGTTTGTTGACTTGGCTTTCGAAGACCTTAGATAGGCAGGGCAGGATGGATATAGGTCTGTAACAGTTTGGGTTCAGGGTGTCGCCCCCTTTGAAGAGGGGGATGACTGCGGCAGCTTTCCAATTCTTGGGGATCTCAGACGATATGAAAGAGAGGTTGAACAGGCTGGTAATAGGGGTTGCGACAATGGCGGCGGATAGTTTCAGGAATAGAGGGTCCAGACTGTCAAGCCCAGCTGATTTGTACGGGTCCAGGTTTTGCAGCTCTTTCAGAACATCTGCTATCTGGATTTGGGTAAAGGAGAACCTGGAGAGGCTTGGGCGAGTAGCTGCGGGGGGGGGGGGGGGGGGGGGGGGGGGGGGGGGGGCTGTTGGCCGAGGTTGGAGTAGCCAGGTGGAAGGCATGGCCAGCCGTTGAGAAATGCTTGTTGAAGTTTTCGATAATCATGGATTTATCGGTGTTGACCGTGTTACCTAGCCTCAGTGCAGTGGGCAGCTGGGAGGAGGTGATCTTGTTCTCCATGGACTTCACAGTGTCCCAGAACTTTTTGGAGTTGGAGCTACAGGATGCAAACTTCTGCCTGAAGAAGCTGGCCTTAGCTTTCCTGACTGACTGCGTGTATTGGTTCCTGACTTCCCTGAACAGTTGCATATCGCGGGGACTATTCGATGTTATTGCAGTCCGCCACAGGATTTTTTTGTGCTGGTCGAGGGCAGTCAGGTCTGGAGTGAACCAGGGGCTATATCTGTTCTTAGTTCTGCATTTTTTGAACGGAGCATGCTTATCTAAAATGGTGAGGAAGTTACTTTTAAAGAAAGACCAGGCATCCTCAACTGACGGGATGAGGTCAATGTCCTTCCAGGATACCCGGGCCAGGTCGATTAGAAAGGCCTGCTCACAGAAGTGTTTTAGGGAGCGTTTGACAGTGATGAGGGGTGGTCGTTTGACTGCGGCTCCGTAGCGGATACAGGCAATGAGGCAGTGATCTCTGAGATCCTGGTTGAAGACAGCGGAGGTGTATTTGGAGGGCCAGTTGGTCAGGATGACGTCTATGAGGGTGCCCTTGTTTGCAGAGTTAGGGTTGTACCTGGTGGGTTCCTTGATGATTTGAGTGAGATTGAGGGCATCTAGCTTAGATTGTAGGACTGCCGGGGTGTTAAGCATATCCCAGTTTAGGTCACCTAACAGAACAAACTCTGAAGCTAGATGGGGGGCGACCAATTCACAAATGGTGTCCAGGGCACAGCTGGGAGCTGAGGGGGTCGGTAGCAGGCGGCAACAGTGAGAGACTTATTTCTGGAGAGAGTAATTTTCAAAATTAGTTGTTCGAACTGTTTGGGTATGGACCTGGAAAGTATGACATTACTTTGCAGGCTATCTCTGCAGTAGACTGCAACTCCTCCCCCTTTGGCAGTTCTATCTTGACGGAAGATGTTATAGTTGGGTATGGAAATCTCAGAATTTTTGGTGGCCTTCCTGAGCCAGGATTCAGACACGGCAAGGACATCAGGGTTAGCAGAGTGTGCTAGAGCAGGGAGGAGGCTTCTGATGTTGACATGCATGAAACCAAGGCTTTTTCGATCACAGAAGTCAACAAATGAGGGTGCCTGGGGACATGCAGGGCCTGGGTTTACCTCCACATCACCCGCGGAACAGAGAAGGAGTAGTATGAGGGTGCGGCTGAAGGCTATCAAAACTGGTCGCCTAGAGCGTTGGGGACAGAGAATAAGAGGAGCAGGATTCTGGGCATGGTAGAATATATTCAGGGCATAATGCGCAGGCAGGGGTATGGTGGGGTGCGGGTACAGCGGAGGTAAGCCCAGGCACTGGGTGATGATGAGAGAGGTTGTATCTCTGGACATGCTGGTTGTAATGGGTGAGGTCACCGCATGTGTGGGGGGTGGGACAAAGGAGGTATCAGGGGTATAAAGAGTGGAACTAGGGGCTCCATTGTAAACTAAAACAATGATAACTAACCTGCACAACAGTATACAAGGCATATTGACATTTGAGAGAGACATACAGCGAGGCATACAGTAATCACAGGTGTTGAATTGGGAGAGCTAGCTAAAACAGTAGGTGAGACAACAACAGCTAATCAGCTAGCACAACAACAGCAGGTAGAATGGCGATTGACTAGGCAGAGGGGGGGTCGGATTAACTACACACAGAGCCTGAGTGCGGCTGGGGCCGACAGATAAAACATAAACAAGCAGAATGGATTACCGTGATTAATGGACAGTCCAGCATGCATCAGCTATGTAGCCAAGTGATCAGTGTCCAGGGGGCAGCGGTGGATGGGGCAGGGAAGCTGGACTGGCGAGTGTTATCCAGGTTAGAAAACTAACAATGACTAAATAGCTTGTAGCCAGTTAGCTGGTTAGCTTCAGGAGGTTCTTGAGTGTGTTCTAAAAATTAAAAAATAATAGCGGTTCCGTATCACATTGGGTGAGGCAGGTTACCGGAAGGTATAAACAAATTAAAAATCGAAAAGGGATAGAAAGTAAATATGGGTCCAGTGAGTGTTTGGGACGCGGAGATTCAGACGGTTAGCAGGCCTGTGTTAACAAGCTAACAGTTAGTAGGCCGGTGCTAAACACGGTATCAGTTAGCGGACCGGGCTAAACAAGCTAGCAGTTAGCAGGCCGAATTTGCAAGCAAGGAGATAGCAAGGGCTAGAGAGTTAGCTTTTGGGGGACGTCGCGATGGGGTGAGTCTGTTTATTCCTCTTCATGCGGTGACATCGATGGACCGGTCGTGGGTCCGGATATTGTAGCCCAGGAGTATGCTACGGTGGTAGCACAGGAGCTCTGGCCGGGCTAGCTTCAAGCTAAGTGGGTGGAAACACTAGCCAGGAGTAATCATTCGGGGTTGCGGTTAGCTAGATAGCTAGTTGTGAGGAACCAGCTCAAAATGTTCCGTTTGCGGTGGGAATCCGGCGATAAAAAATAAAAATAAGAAAATAGGCCCGTAATGCTCTGGTTAGAGTCGCGTTGTTCGAACTGGCGAGCGCTTTCCGGGCTAAAGGTTAGCTGATGACCGGTTGGCTGAAGACCGCTAGCAATGTTTTGCTGACTGAATAGCTGGTAGTTAGTTGGCTAGCTTCAGTTGAGGGGTTCCAGATCTGAAGTAAATATAAATACTTTAGGAAAAATAGCTACGTTGGGTGAGGCGGGTTGCAGGAGAGTATTTAGAAGAAGTTGAGGTTTAGCAAAATGTTTTAAAAGATAAACAAACGATATATACGATATATACAAGGGACACGACACGACAACACGTCCTACTGCTACGCCATCTTGGATATGATTTTTCTAGTTACATTTATTTGTATACAACCATAATAATGAGCTAATAATGCGCGATTTCACCTGCCGTAGAAAACGTGCTCTCTCTCATCAGGAAACTGTTGTTCAGAGGAGCTAGCCAACAACACAGCTAACACAATAACTTCAAATTCAAGCTGGAAACACAAACTAGCTGCATTTCGTTTAGTTTTACATTTCTTTGTATATATCCATACAAATGACGTCAGCTGATTCATGATTTCGACTGGCTGAGTCTGCCTGTCTGTCTTGTCCCAACTCCTGACACGTTCATTACTGTGGGACAACTGCCGATCGAATTTGAATACCTAAACAATGTTGCAAATGTCGGGGAGACAGACAGCAAGGTTGATACAAATCTCCTCTGTTTAAAACCAAATGCCTAAAATACATGTGAGATACATACTTTTTAGAGTGGAGATTCAGTTTATAAATTGCCTGGCTGGGCTGATGAGAGTGGATTGTGCAGCGAGATAGAACAGGGTAAATAGGCATTTCAATGTCATAGCTTAGCTGGTAGAAACTTGGAATTAACACTGGCTAGGATGCGGGTTTAATCACTCAGCATCCATGATTAGACCCACATGTTGTATAATTGAATCTGTTGGCCATCAAATAGGCAATTCATTTATATGCCATTGTAGGCTACTGTATCCTTCCATTTGATACAATAAATATGTTGAAATGATGATATCGCTGGAGCAGTTGTGTAAAGTACTTTAGTAAAAATACTTAAGTCATTTTTGGGGGTATCTGTACTTTACTATTTATATTTTGGACTACTTTTACTTTTACTTCACTGCATTCCTAAACAAAAGAATGTAGATTTCACTCCATACATTTTCCCTGTCACCCACAAGTGGTCATTACATTTGTAATGCTTAGCAGAAGAGGAAAATGGTCCAATTCATGCACTTATCAAGAGAACATTCCTGGTCATCCCTACTGTCTCTGATCTGGCAGACTCACTGAACACACATGCTTCGTTTGTAAATGATACTAAGTATATATTTATCAATTACATTTACTTTTGATACTTGAGTTTAAAACCAAATACTTTTATACTTTTACTTATGTAGTATTTTACTGGGTTATTTTCTATTACTTTTACTCAAGTATGACAATTGGGTACTTTTTCCACCCCGGTGCTGGAGTCATTGCAAATGGATTTGTGCCACTTGTTAAAACCGATTTAATGAATAGCCCATAACTTCAGTTTATTGTTGTAGCCTTGCGTTATTAGGCTGTTATTAATGGCCTTGTTCAATTAATTCAATTGGAAGTTATTAATTCAGACATCTTCTGCTCCACATTTAATGTCAGTTTCATTCTGGACTTTTCCCTGAAATGTGATGTTGGCCTATGAGGGGCTATAGGTTACTAGCTCAGCAAACCAAGTGGAATTGCAATTATTAACCCAGATTTTAGTCTGTAGCCTATGCCTATTGGAATAACAAGTCAATCTCACAAATAGGCCATTTATAATGGTCTGTAATCTTGACATCTGACACATAATAACTGCACAATTGCCTGCACAATTGCCAGAAAATACCCTAACTACCATCTTTTGAAATTTGTCCAATGATTTTAATTATTATTATTATTATACATTTTTTAGGGTGGTAAAAAAGTTTGTTCAAGTGTTTTTTTCATAGAGAATTAGATATCCTGCGTCCAACTTTCATCACTCAAACTTTCTCAAACAGGATTTAATAATTACAATTATAAACTTGGTGGTTTGAGCCCTGAAAGCTGATTGGTTGAAAGCAGTGATATATCAGACCATATCAGGTGTGACAAAAAAAATATGTTTTGCTGTTCTAATTACATTGGCAACCAGTTTATAATAGCAATAAGGCACCTCAGGGGTGTGTGTCCAAAGAACAGCCCTTAGCTGTGGTATTTTGGTCGTATAGCCTACCACACGTCCTCAACGTCCTCCAACCGGCTCCACTACAGCCCTGTCGAGGAGAATGGGGGTGCTCGGTCCTCCTTTTCCTGTGGTCCACAATCATCTCCCTAGTCTTGGTTACGTTTAGGGATAGGTTGTTATTCTGGCACCACACTGCCAGGTCTCTGTCCTCCTCTCTATAGGCTGTCTCGTCGCTGTCGGTGATCAGGATCACGCACCCCTGAGGGGCTTCAGTGTTGATGATCAGCGTGGCAGATGTGTTGCTTCCTACCCTCACCACCTGGTGGCGGCCCATCCGGAAGTCCAGGATCCAGTTGCAGAGGGAGGTGTTTAGTCCCAGGATCCTTAGCTTAGTGATGAGCTTTGAGGGTACTATGGTGTTGAACGCTGAGCTGTAGTCAATGAACAGCATTCTCAAGTAGATATTCCTTTTGTCCAGGTTGGTAAGGGCAGTGTGGAGTGCAATAGAGATTGCATCATCTGTGGATCTGTTTGGGCAGTATGCAAATTGGAGTGGGAATAGGGTTTCTGTGATAATGGTGTTGATGTGAGCCATTACCAGCCTTTCACTATGTGCTCTTTATACAGTGGCTTGCGAAAGTATTCAACCCCCTTGGCATTTTTCCTATTTTGTTACCTTACAACCTGGAATTAAAATAGATTCTTGGGGGGTTTGTATAATTTGATTTACACAACATGCCTACTACTTTGAAGATGCAAAACATTTTTTATTGTGAAACAAACAAGAAATAAGACAAAAAACAGAAAACTTGAGAGTGAACCTCCGTCCCAGCTTCAATCTCTGGAAGTCTGAAACAGGTTTCCTTCAAGAATTTCCCTGTATTTAGTGCCATCCATAATTCCCTCAATTCTGACAAGTTAACCAGTCCGTGCCGATTAAAAACATCCCCACAGCATGATGCTGCCACCACAGTGCTCTGGGTGATGAGAGGTGTTGCTTTTGCGCCAGAGTACCTCCCTCCACGTGTTTGGGGAGTCTCCCACATGCCGTTAGGCGAACACCAAACGTGTTTGGGGAGTCTCCCACATGCCGTTAGCCGAACACCAAATGTGTTTGGGGAGTCTCCCACATGCCGTTAGCCGAACTCCAAACGTGTTTGGGGAGTCTCCCACATGCCGTTAGGTGAACATCAAATGTGTTTGGGGAGTCTCCCACATGCCGTTAGGCGAACACCAAACGTGTTTGGGGAGTCTCCCACATGCCGTTAGGCGAACACCAAACGTGTTTGCTTATTTTTGTCTTTAAGACATGGCCTTTTCTGGTCCCTCTTCCGTAAAGCCCAGCTCTGTGGAGTGTACGACTTAAAATGGTCCTATGGACAGATTCTCCAATCTCCACTGTGGAGCTTTGCAGCTTCTCCAGGGTTCTTTGGTCTTCTTGTTGCCCTCCTGATTAATGCCTTCCTTGCCTGGTCCTTGAGTTTTGGTGGGCGGCCCTCTTTTGGCAGGTTTGTTGTGGTGCCATGTTCTTTACATTTTTTTAATAATGGATTTAATGGTGCTCCGTGGGATGTTCAAAGTTTTGTATATTTTTTTTATAACCCAACCCTGATCTGTACTTCTCCACAACTTTGTCCCTGACCTGTTTGGAGAGCTCCTTGGTCTTCATGGCGCCTCTTGCTTAGCGGTGTTGCAGACTCTGGGACATTTCAGAACAGGTGTGTATATATACTGAGATCATGTGACACTTAGAAATTGCACACAAGTGGACTTCTAAAGGTAAATGGTTGCACCAGATCTTATTTAGGGGAATTTTTTGAAACAAGTTATTTTCTAAATTTCACTTCACCAATTTGGACTATTTTGTGTATGTCTATTACATGAAATCCAAATTAAAATAAATGTAAATTACAGGTTGTAATGCACCAAAATAGGAAAAACGCCACGGTGGATGAATACTTTTGCAAGGCAGTGTTTTAAAGTTATCTTTCAAGTAAAATATGCACTACTTTTCTGAAAATATTTCCCCAACGGGCGCAGTGTTTCCATGATCCGATCTCGACTTGTTTCAGTATTTAGTTCTCAAGCGAGCGGAGAAAGGCTATTTGGAGAATGTAATGTCAGTTGCTGTCCATAGAAATGGTTAGAAGGCGCACGTCTGATATTTGCCATTTATCGCTTCTGTGATAGCCAAACTCATAGACGTATTCACAGTCTGGTCTGCTCTCTATACTTCTCATATGCATTGGTCAACCAACACTTGGTGACTGGAGAGATAGGTCACGTTCCATTTCTCAGACGTTGCATGCATCAACCAATCGTTGTGTGCCACATTGTTATAACATGTGCTTAATTGATATGGCTTTACATCTTCTTCTTATTGATTTCAGTAGTATTTTTTAACATACTGGTGATCATCTCCATTTCTCACTTCAAGCAGCTCCACACTCAAACCAACCTGCTCATCCTCTCTCTGGTTGTGTCAGATCTCCTGGTGGGACTGATTGTGATACCAGTAACGACTATAGCATTAATGGAATCATGCTGGAGATTTTGGGAAATATATTTTATTTCTACATCACTAGTTTGTGTACTTCTTTATCTCTGGGCAGTTTGGTCTTGATATCTATTGACCGCTATGTTGCTGTGTGTGATCCCTTATTGTACCACTCTAAAATAACAATAACAAGAATGATGTGTTGTATATCCATTACCTGGTGTTATTGTACCACTCTAAAATAACAATAACAAGAATGATGTGTTGTATATCCATTACCTGGTGTTATTGTACCACTCTAAAATAACAATAACAAGAATGATGTGTTGTATATCCATTACCTGGTGTTATTGTACCACTCTAAAATAACAATAACAAGAATGACGTGTTGTATATCCATTACCTGGTGTTTATTGTACCACTCTAAAATAACAATAACAAGAATGATGTGTTGTATATCCATTACCTGGTGTTATTGTACCACTCTAAAATAACAATAACAAGAATGATGTGTTGTATATCCATTACCTGGTGTTATTGTACCACTCTAAAATAACAATAACAAGAATGATGTGTTGTATATCCATTACCTGGTGTTATTGTACCATATGTTTGTATTTGTGTTTATTATGGATCCCCATTAGATGCTGCACTCTTTCCGGGGTCCAGCAAAATTAAGACAGTTTATCCAATTTCAAACATAACAATACATTCACAGATTTCATAACGCACTGTGCCCCCTCAGGCCCCTACTCCACCACCACCACATATCTACAGTACTAAATCCATGTGTATGTATAGTGCGTATGTTATCGTATGTGTGTGTGTGTATGCATGTGTCTGTGCCAATGTTTGTGTTGCTGTTCCATAAGGTGCTTTTGTTAATCTGTTTTTTTTAAATGTAATTCTACTGCTTTGCATCAGTTACTTGATGTGGAATAGAGTTCCATGTGGTCATGGCTCTATGTAGTACTGTGTGCCTCCCATAGTCTGTTCTGGACTTGGGGACTGTGAAGAGACATCTTGTGACCTCTTGTGGCATAATGATGCTGCTATTATAAAACATATTTGTAACTGTACAGGTACCCAGGACCTGTTTGAATATAATTGACCTTGTAATTACAATGGTTGTCCCGTGCTCTGTTATTATACAACTTTATATGAACATCTTTGTGGTGGCCAGATCACAGGCTAGAAAGGTGTTTTCAAAAGAGGCTGCCAATGTGTCTCAAACTCTACAGGCAAATGAGTCTGAGAGAAAAGCACCAAAAACTGTAGCAATTGTTGTCCCCAACTATCTCATTTGTTGGATTCCAATTAAATGTTATTTAATTTTATTTAAATAGTTAATGTTTCATCATTCATTATCAGCTTTTTCCACTTGTTAATTCCGCAATTAATCCAATAATTTATGCTTTATTTTATCCATGGTTCAAAGTGACAGCTAAGCGTATTTTAACTAGGGTGAAGTTAAGGTGTTCATAGTTCCTATGTTTTTATTCCCTAGTTTGACATAGTTATGTTATACTATTTGTTGTTGTTATTGCTTCTTTCATGTAACAATATATTGACCTTACTTCGCTGCACGTTCTCGTCATAGATACATGTGGTGTTGATACAGAATGATTTGGCTGGATTGGTTTGGAGTGACTTGGAGAAGGCATTAGAAGGATTAAACTTGTTTTATAAAAGACATTGTAGTCATTTTGTGTTGTATATTCCAAATACCAACGTCTGTGGTTGTTCAATGTTATTTAAGGATAAACTGTACGTAATAATTCTAAAAGTACATTTTGAGGATGTATGTTGTTTAACATCACCCTCTTGTGGCATAATTGGGACACAATGCCTTTAACAAGTGTAGAAAAGTTGCATGATCCTAGATGATATCACATAACTTCCAGGTCTCACTCAATGGTGTATTGTAATAGTTCACGGTCAAAATGCAATTTTTAACGACATTCAGTAATCAGGCATTTACAGTTTGTTCACCAAATTACTCATTACTCCCACATGTGTTAAATGTTAGCCAGCTAGGTTTTTCTCATGTTTATAAATGACTACTATTTGTATTAATTATTAAACACAACAGTACAGGAGACCACAGCAGACACTTCAATTTCAACATACTGGGTATGAACAGTACCACTACTCTTACTAACACTACTCTCACTACCACTACTCTCAATACCGCTCCTCTCACTACCACTACTCTCACTACATAAATGTTTCCAGGCCAGGGGTCACACCAGAGCAGCTCTCAGATGCTGTTTACTCTGAATGAATTTAGAGATTAGTAACACTTCATAATAACACTTTGTAATAAACAATTTATAATGGATTAGTAAATAGTTCATTCATCATTCATTTTTCATTACTCCCAGATGTGTTTTAGTGAGCTAGTTATTCACACATTTACAAACAACTGTTATAGTTTGTAGTAATGATTCATACGTTCATAAGATGTTTAATAAATGTAATTATAAACCATTGACTAATCATTATTAAAGTCATTTTGCAGACCATAAACACATGACTTCCTTCAGCACACTACAGTGTGACTGTTTCAGAATACATTTTTTAATTTAACCTCATCTGTGTTGTTTTGTGTTTATGCTTTAACCATTGATATGTTCTAGATCATTTTGAGAATTGTCAATTTAAATAAATATTGCGGCCGCCATGACATTTGTCTTTATACATATTTTTTATATGTTTAAAAAAATATATATTTCACTGTGACCTGTAGCTTTTGACTATCAAGCAGTGTGCAGGGTGTTACTGAGTGGGGAGGGCCGGAGGGGGGGGGGGGGTGTGTGTGTTGAGAGCACACTGAAGCTGAGTCATGGTGACAGAGCATCATGCACACACGTGGTGTCATCTTTTTACCAGTTGTAGGTAGGCTATTTAGATTGTCATTATGGAGACACCTATTTCCAATCCATTTTTCCAAAAAGTTATTGAGAGAATTAGGAAGGAATATCGATGTACACTAAGAAGCAAAATGTATGAAGAGAAAATATCAAATCAAATCAAAAGTATTTACATAGCCCTTCGTCCATCAGCTGATATCTCAAAGTGATGTACAGAAACCCAGCCTAAAAACCAAAACAGCAAGCAATGCAGGTGTTTAAGCACGGTGGCTAGGAAAAACTCCCTAGAAAGGCCAAAACCTAGGAAGAAACCTAGAGAGCAACCAGGCTATGAGGGGTGGCCAGTCCTCTTCTGGCTATGCCGGGTGGAGATTATAACAGAACATGGCCAAGATGTTCATGGATATGGTTTCCACATGTTTATTAACTGAAACACACAAAAACAATAAAGAATGAATTAAAGGTGAAGACAATGGCAAGCTCACAGGCAAGTACACATAAACAAGATCCCACAAACCCCAGGCGGGAAAAATAACTACTTAAATATGATCCCCAATTAGAGACAACGATTACCAGCTGCCTCTAATTGGGAATCATACAAAACACCAAATTAGAAAAAGAAACTAGAACACAACATAGGCATACTAGATCACCCCCTAGTCACGCCCTGACCTACTACACCAGAGAGAAACAATGGATCTCTCTGCTCAGGGTGTGACACCTAGTTAAATAAAGGTTAAAAAAAGAAAGTTATATTAGGCTAGTTTTCAGGCAGGTTTTGAGAGAAATGTTATGTACAATCAATCAAATATATTTATAAAGCCCTTTTTACATCAGCCAATGTCACAAAGTGCTATACAGAAACCCTCCCTAAAACCCCAAACAGCAAACAATGCAGGTGTAGGAGCACAGTGGCTAGAAAAAACTCCCTAGAAAGGAAGGAACCTAGGAAGAAACCTATAGAGGAACCAGGCTCTGAGGAGTGGCCAGTCCTCTTCTGGCTGTGCCGAGTGGAGATTATAACAGTACATGGCCAAGATGTTCAAACATTTATAGATGACCAGCAGGGTCAAATAATAATAATCACAGTGGTTGTAGAGGGTGTAACTACTCTGAGACAAGGCCGAGTATAGCCTACGAAGATCTCCCCTACGAAGATCTCGCCCGGCTGATTTGTAGGAGGGGTAGGGGTAGCCAGGTGGAAAGCATGGCCAGCCATAGAAAAATGCTTATTGAATATCTCAATTATTGTTTCCTAGCCTCCATGGACTTTACAGTGTCCCATAACTTTTTCGAGTTAGTACTACAGGATGCACATTTCTGTTTGAAAAAGCTAACATTAGCTTTCCTAACTGCCTGTGTATATTTGTTCCTAACTTCCCTGAAAAGTTGCACATCACGGGGGCTATTTGATGCTAATGCAGAACGCCACAGGATGTTTTTGTGCTGGTCAATGGTAGACAGGTCTGGAGTGAACCAAGGGCAATATCTATTCCTAGTTCTACATTTTTTGAACAGAGCATGCTTATTTAAGATGGTGAGGAAGGCACTTTAAAAGACTAACCAGGCATCCTCTACTGACAGGATGAGGTCAATGTCCTTCCAGGATACCCCGGCCAGGTCAATTAGAAAGGCCTGCTCGCTGAAGTGTTTTAGGGAGCTTTTGACAGTGATGAGGGGTGGTCGTTTGATTGCAGAACCATTACGGATGCAGGCAATGAGGCGGTGATCGATGAGATCTTGATTGAAAACAGCAGAGGTGTATTTGGAGGGCGAATTAGTTAGGATGATATCTATGAGGGTGCCCGTGTTTACGGATTTGGGGTGGTACCTGGTAAGTTCAATGATAATTTGTTTGAGATTTAGGGCATCCTTCTTAGACTGTACGATTGCCAGGTTGTTATTAATTAAGCATGTCCCAGTTTAGGTCACCTAACAGCACGAGCTCAGAAGATAGATGGGGGGGAATCAATTCACATATGGTGTCCAGGGCACAGCTGGGGACAGAGGGTGGTCTATAGAAAGTGGTAACTGTGAGAGACTTGTTTCTGGAAAGGTGAATTTTTAGAAGTAGAAGCTCAAATTGTTTTGGTACAGACCTGGATAGTAAGATAGAACCCAATTGTTATACTTGAGTAAAAGTAAAATAAACGGTTACTCAGTAAAATACTTCTTCAGTAGAAGTATTTGGTTTTAAATATAGTTATGTATCAAAAGTAAATGTAATTGCTAAAATATATTTAAGTATGAAAATTAAAAGTATAAATCATTTCAAATTCTTTATATTAAACATAAGGAACCTTTTTTAATTATTATTTATGGACAGCCAGGGGCAGATTCCAACACTCAGACATCCTTTACAAACGAACCATGTGTGTTTAGACAGTCCGTCAGATGAGAGACGCTAGGGATGACCAACTTAGCACTTCTAGGTCCTTTCAATTTTTGCAAACTTTCCATTGGATCCACTGTAAATGCTGGTAACAACACTGAACATCAAATCCCATTAAATTCCAGTGAATTGCAACTATGATTACATTTTCAAATGGCTTAATGAATGAGCCCAACACATGACATCATCACAACAGAGTTCCTTTTGCATGGCCTTAATAAATGGGGGAGTTCTTTTTGCATGGCCTAGAGTCCCCGGGTGGGTGGATATTTCACTTAAGGACCATTGGTCTAAAATCCAAATACTCTGTTCACACTGGGCACCGGACCATGCTAAACAAACTCAGATTTATAGATGTTACAGATTTATAGATTGACAAGTTTGTTACATTCATACGTATCTGTTTTACCGTTTAGAAATGAAAACACCTTATGTATCTAGCCCCCCCATCTGAAGAAGTCATAAGTATTTGGACAACTTCACTTGTAGTGTATTAGAGGTGGTAACCCTTTAAATATAATGTTCAGTTAAGTTATATGTTTAGATATATAGGTTTCAATTCTCGGGCCGACCCTTTTCTCTATACATATCAACGATGTCGCTCTTGCTGCGGGTGATTCCCTGATCCACCTCTACGCAGACTGTAACGATTCTCCTCTTGTGAAGTAGAGGCGGACCAAAGCGCAGCGTGGTGGTTGTTCATTGTATTTTATTTACGACACTATACATGAACAAACTAACGAAAAAACAAGAAACGTGAGAACTCAAAACCTAATACAGCCTATCTGGTGAACACTACACAAAGACAGGAAAAATCACCCACAAACACATAGTGAAACCCAGGCTACCTAAGTATGATTCTCAATCAGAGACAACTAATGACACCTGCCTCTGATTGAGAACCATACTAGGCCGAAAACATAGAACTGCCCCAAAACATAGAAAAACAAACATAGACTGCCCACCCAACTCACGCCCTGACCATACTAAATGAATACAAAACAAAAGGAAATAGAGGTCAGAACGTGACAGTACCCCCCCCCCAAAGGTGCGGACTCCGGCCGCAAAACCTTGACCTATAGGGGAGGGTCTGGGTGGGCGTCTGTCCGCGGTGGCGGCTCTGGCGCGGGACGCGGACCCCACTTCGCCATTGTCTCAGTCCGCCTTATTGTCCGCCTCCGTGGCTTACTCACCATGCCCACCCCTCTCAATGACCCCACTGGACAGAGGGGCTGCTTGGGACAGAGGGGCAGCTTCTCGGGACAGAGGGACAGCTGCTCGGGACAGAGGGACAGCTGCTCGGGACAGAGGGACAGCTGCTTGGGACCGAGGGACAGCTGCTCGGGACAGAGGGACAGCTGCTCGGGACAGAGGGACAGCTGCTCCGGGCGGAGGGGCTCTAGCGGCCCCTGGCTGACTGGCGGCACTGGCGGCCCCTGGCTGACTGGCGGCCCCGGCGGCCCCTGGCTGACTGGCGGCCCCTGGCTGACTGGCGGCGCTGGCGGCCCCTGGTTGACTGGCGGCGCTGGCGCTGGGCTGACTGGCGGCACTGGCGGCCCCTGGTTGACTGGCGGCACTGGCGGCCCCTGGCTGACTGGCGGCACTGGCGGCCCCTGGCTGACTGGCGGCACTGGCGGCCCCTGGCTGACTGGCGGCCCCTGGCTGACTGGCGGCACTGGCGGCCCCTGGTTGACTGGCGGCGCTGGCGCTGGGCTGACTGGCGGCACTGGCGGCCCCTGGTTGACTGGCGGCACTGGCGGCCCCTGGCTGACTGGCGGCACTGGCGGCCCCTGGCTGACTGGCGGCACTGGCGGCCCCTGGCTGACGGGCGGCACTGGCGGCTCCTGGCTGACGGGCGGCCCTGGCGGCGTTGGGCAGACGGGAAGCTCCGATGGAGGCGCCGGACAGGCGGGAGGCTCCGGCAGCGGCGCCGGACAGGCGGGAGGCTCCGGCAGAGGCGCCGGACAGACGGGAGACTCCGGCAGCGCTGGAGAGGAGGAAGGCTCTGGTAGCGCCGGAGAGGCGGGAGACTCCGGCAGCGCTGGAGAGGAGGAAGGCTCTGGACGGATGGGCCGGAGAGACAGCCTGGTACGGGGAGCTGCCACCGGAGGGCTGGGGTGTGGAGGTGGTGACGGATAGACCGGGCCGTGCAGGCGCACTGGAGCTCTTGAGCACCGAGCCTGCCCAACCTTACCCGGTTGAATGGTCCCGGTCGCCCTGCCAGTGCGGCGAGGTGGAATAGCCCGCACTGGGCTATGCAGGCGAACCGGGGACACCGTGCGCAAGGCTGGTGCCATGTAAGCCGGCCCAAGGAGACGCACTGGAGACCAGATGCGTAGAGCCGGCTTCATGGCACTTGGCTCGATGCCCACTCTAGCCCGGCCGATACGCGGAGCTGGAATGTACCGCACCGGGCTGTGCACCCGCACTGGGGACCGTGCGCTCCACAGCATAACACGGTGCCTGCCCGGTCTCTCTAGCCCCCCGGTAACCACAGGAAGTTGGCTCAGGTCTCCTACCTGGCGTAGCCATACTCCCTGTTAGCCCCCCCCCAAGAAATTTTTGGGGCTGACTCCCGAGCTTCCATCCACGACGCCGCGCTGCCTCCTCATACCAGCGCCTCTCCGCTTTCGCCGCCTCCCGTTCTTCCTTGGGGCGGCGATATTCTCCTGGCTGAGCCCAAGGTCCTTTACCGTCTAATTCGTCCTCCCATGTCCATACCTCCTCGCGCTGCTCCTGCTGCTGCTTTTTCCTTTGCCCATTACCACACCGCTTGGTCCTGTTGTGGTGGGTGATTCTGTAACGATTCTCCTCTTGTGAAGTAGAGGCGGACCAAAGCGCAGCGTGGTGGTTGTTCATTGTATTTTATTTACGACACTATACATGAACAAACTAACGAAAAAACAAGAAACGTGAGAACTCAAAACCTAATACAGCCTATCTGGTGAACACTACACAAAGACAGGAACAATCACCCACAAACACATAGTGAAACCCAGGCTACCTAAGTATGATTCTCAATCAGAGACAACTAATGACACCTGCCTCTGATTGAGAACCATACTAGGCCGAAAACATAGAACTGCCCCAAAACATAGAAAAACAAACATAGACTGCCCACCCAACTCACGCCCTGACCATACTAAATAAATACAAAACAAAAGGAAATAGAGGTCAGAACGTGACAGAACAACGTGTTAATAAGACCAAATTCTTATTTACAATGACGGCCTACCAAAAGGTCAAAGGCCTCCTGCGGGTACAAGGGTTGGAATAAAAATAATAATAATATAAATATATATGTATATATAAATACAGTGGGGAGAACAAGTATTTGACACACTGCCGATTTTGCAGGTTTTCCTACTTACAAAGCATGTAGAGGTCTGTCATTTGTATCATAGGTATACTTCAACTGTGAGAGATGGAATCTAAAACAAAAATCCAGAAAATCACATTGTATGATTTTTAAGTAATTAATTTGCATTTTATTGCATGACATAAGTATTTGATCACCTAACAACCAGTTAGAATTCCGGCTCTCACAGACCTGTTAGTTTTTCTTTAAGAAGCCCTCATGTTCTCCACTCATTACCTGTATTAACTGCACCTGTTTGAACTCGTTACCTGTATAAAAGACACCTGTTCACACACTCAATCAAACAGACTACAACCTCTCCACAATGGCCAAGACCAGAGAGGGTGTAAGGGATAAAATTGTAGACCTGCCCAAGGCTGGGATGGGCTACAGGACAATAGGCAAGCAGCTTGGTGAGAAGGCAACAACTGTTGGCGCAATAGTTAGAAAATGGAAGAAGTTCAAGATGACGGTCAATCACCCTCGGTCTGGGGCTCCATGCAAGATCTCACCTCGTGGGGCATCAATGATCATGAGGAAGGTGAGGGATCAGCCCAGAACTACACGGCAGGACCTGGTCAACGACCTGAAGAGAGCTGGGACCACAGTCTCAAAGAAAACCATTAGTAACACACTACGCCGTCATGGATTAAAATCCTGCAGCGCACGCAAGGTCCCCCTGCTCAAGCCAGCGCATGTCCAGGCCCGTCTGAATTTTGCCAATGACCATCTGGATGATCCAGAGGAGGAATGGGAGAAGGTCATGTGGTCTGATGAGACAAAAGTAGAGCTTTTTGGTCTAAACTCCACTCACCATGTTTGGAGGAAGAAGAAGGATGAGTACAATCCCAAGAACACCATCCCAACCGTGAAGCATGGAGGTGGAAACATCATTCTTTGGGGATGCAAAGGGGACAGGATGACTGCATCGTATTGAGGGGAGGATGGATGGGGCCATGTATCGCGAGATATTGGCCAACAACCTCCTTCCCTCAGTAAGAGCATTGAAGATGGGTCGTGGCTGGGTCTTCCAGCATGACAACAACCCGAAACACACAGCCAGGGCAACTAAGGAGTGGCTCCGTAAGAAGCATGTCAAGGTCCTGGAGTGGCCTAGCCAGTCTCCAGACCTGAACAAAAATAGAAAATCTTTGGAGGGAGCTGAATGTCCGTATTGCCCAGTGACAGCCCCGAAACCTGAAGGATCTGGAGAAGGTCTGCATGGAGGAGTGGGCCAAAATCCCTGCTGCAGTGTGTGAAAACCTGGTCAAGAACTACAGGAAACGTATGATCTCTGTAATTGCAAACAAAGGTTTCTGTACCAAATATTAAGTTCTGCTTTTCTGATGTATCAACTACTTATGTCATGTCAACTACTTATGTCATGCAATAATTTTTGGAATTTTGTTTTAGATTCCATCTCTCAAAGTTGAAGTGTACCTATGATTAAAAAAATACAGGCATCTACATGCTTGGTAAGTAGGAAAACCTGCAAAATTGGCAGTGTATCAAATACTTGTTCTCCCCACTGTATATAGAACAAAACACATCACGACAAGAGAGACAACACTACATAAAGAGAGACCTAAGACAACAGCATAGCTTGACAGCAACACATGACAACACAGCATGGGGGGGGGGTGTGTGTGTTGAGAGCACACTGAAGCTGAGTCATGGTGACAGAGCATCATGCACACACGTGGTGTCATCTTTTTACCAGTTGTAGGTAGGCTATTTAGATTGTCATTATGGAGACACCTATTTCCAATCCATTTTTCCAAAAAGTTATTGAGAGAATTAGGAAGGAATATCGATGTACACTAAGAAGCAAAATGTATGAAGAGAAAATATCAAATCAAATCAAAAGTATTTACATAGCCCTTCGTCCATCAGCTGATATCTCAAAGTGATGTACAGAAACCCAGCCTAAAAACCAAAACAGCAAGCAATGCAGGTGTTTAAGCACGGTGGCTAGGAAAAACTCCCTAGAAAGGCCAAAACCTAGGAAGAAACCTAGAGAGCAACCAGGCTATGAGGGGTGGCCAGTCCTCTTCTGGCTATGCCGGGTGGAGATTATAACAGAACATGGCCAAGATGTTCATGGATATGGTTTCCACATGTTTATTAACTGAAACACACAAAAACAATAAAGAATGAATTAAAGGTGAAGACAATGGCAAGCTCACAGGCAAGTACACATAAACAAGATCCCACAAACCCCAGGCGGGAAAAATAACTACTTAAATATGATCCCCAATTAGAGACAACGATTACCAGCTGCCTCTAATTGGGAATCATACAAAACACCAAATTAGAAAAAGAAACTAGAACACAACATAGGCATACTAGATCACCCCCTAGTCACGCCCTGACCTACTACACCAGAGAGAAACAATGGATCTCTCTGCTCAGGGTGTGACACCTAGTTAAATAAAGGTTAAAAAAAGAAAGTTATATTAGGCTAGTTTTCAGGCAGGTTTTGAGAGAAATGTTATGTACAATCAATCAAATATATTTATAAAGCCCTTTTTACATCAGCCAATGTCACAAAGTGCTATACAGAAACCCTCCCTAAAACCCCAAACAGCAAACAATGCAGGTGTAGGAGCACAGTGGCTAGAAAAAACTCCCTAGAAAGGAAGGAACCTAGGAAGAAACCTATAGAGGAACCAGGCTCTGAGGAGTGGCCAGTCCTCTTCTGGCTGTGCCGAGTGGAGATTATAACAGTACATGGCCAAGATGTTCAAACATTTATAGATGACCAGCAGGGTCAAATAATAATAATCACAGTGGTTGTAGAGGGTGTAACTACTCTGAGACAAGGCCGAGTATAGCCTACGAAGATCTCCCCTACGAAGATCTCGCCCGGCTGATTTGTAGGAGGGGTAGGGGTAGCCAGGTGGAAAGCATGGCCAGCCATAGAAAAATGCTTATTGAATATCTCAATTATTGTTTCCTAGCCTCCATGGACTTTACAGTGTCCCATAACTTTTTCGAGTTAGTACTACAGGATGCACATTTCTGTTTGAAAAAGCTAACATTAGCTTTCCTAACTGCCTGTGTATATTTGTTCCTAACTTCCCTGAAAAGTTGCACATCACGGGGGCTATTTGATGCTAATGCAGAACGCCACAGGATGTTTTTGTGCTGGTCAATGGTAGACAGGTCTGGAGTGAACCAAGGGCAATATCTATTCCTAGTTCTACATTTTTTGAACAGAGCATGCTTATTTAAGATGGTGAGGAAGGCACTTTAAAAGACTAACCAGGCATCCTCTACTGACAGGATGAGGTCAATGTCCTTCCAGGATACCCCGGCCAGGTCAATTAGAAAGGCCTGCTCGCTGAAGTGTTTTAGGGAGCTTTTGACAGTGATGAGGGGTGGTCGTTTGATTGCAGAACCATTACGGATGCAGGCAATGAGGCGGTGATCGATGAGATCTTGATTGAAAACAGCAGAGGTGTATTTGGAGGGCGAATTAGTTAGGATGATATCTATGAGGGTGCCCGTGTTTACGGATTTGGGGTGGTACCTGGTAAGTTCAATGATAATTTGTTTGAGATTTAGGGCATCCTTCTTAGACTGTACGATTGCCAGGTTGTTATTAATTAAGCATGTCCCAGTTTAGGTCACCTAACAGCACGAGCTCAGAAGATAGATGGGGGGGAATCAATTCACATATGGTGTCCAGGGCACAGCTGGGGACAGAGGGTGGTCTATAGAAAGTGGTAACTGTGAGAGACTTGTTTCTGGAAAGGTGAATTTTTAGAAGTAGAAGCTCAAATTGTTTTGGTACAGACCTGGATAGTAAGATAGAACCCAATTGTTATACTTGAGTAAAAGTAAAATAAACGGTTACTCAGTAAAATACTTCTTCAGTAGAAGTATTTGGTTTTAAATATAGTTATGTATCAAAAGTAAATGTAATTGCTAAAATATATTTAAGTATGAAAATTAAAAGTATAAATCATTTCAAATTCTTTATATTAAACATAAGGAACCTTTTTTAATTATTATTTATGGACAGCCAGGGGCAGATTCCAACACTCAGACATCCTTTACAAACGAACCATGTGTGTTTAGACAGTCCGTCAGATGAGAGACGCTAGGGATGACCAACTTAGCACTTCTAGGTCCTTTCAATTTTTGCAAACTTTCCATTGGATCCACTGTAAATGCTGGTAACAACACTGAACATCAAATCCCATTAAATTCCAGTGAATTGCAACTATGATTACATTTTCAAATGGCTTAATGAATGAGCCCAACACATGACATCATCACAACAGAGTTCCTTTTGCATGGCCTTAATAAATGGGGGAGTTCTTTTTGCATGGCCTAGAGTCCCCGGGTGGGTGGATATTTCACTTAAGGACCATTGGTCTAAAATCCAAATACTCTGTTCACACTGGGCACCGGACCATGCTAAACAAACTCAGATTTATAGATGTTACAGATTTATAGATTGACAAGTTTGTTACATTCATACGTATCTGTTTTACCGTTTAGAAATGAAAACACCTTATGTATCTAGCCCCCCCATCTGAAGAAGTCATAAGTATTTGGACAACTTCACTTGTAGTGTATTAGAGGTGGTAACCCTTTAAATATAATGTTCAGTTAAGTTATATGTTTAGATATATAGGTTTCAATTCTCGGGCCGACCCTTTTCTCTATACATATCAACGATGTCGCTCTTGCTGCGGGTGATTCCCTGATCCACCTCTACGCAGACTGTAACGATTCTCCTCTTGTGAAGTAGAGGCGGACCAAAGCGCAGCGTGGTGGTTGTTCATTGTATTTTATTTACGACACTATACATGAACAAACTAACGAAAAAACAAGAAACGTGAGAACTCAAAACCTAATACAGCCTATCTGGTGAACACTACACAAAGACAGGAAAAATCACCCACAAACACATAGTGAAACCCAGGCTACCTAAGTATGATTCTCAATCAGAGACAACTAATGACACCTGCCTCTGATTGAGAACCATACTAGGCCGAAAACATAGAACTGCCCCAAAACATAGAAAAACAAACATAGACTGCCCACCCAACTCACGCCCTGACCATACTAAATGAATACAAAACAAAAGGAAATAGAGGTCAGAACGTGACAGTACCCCCCCCCCAAAGGTGCGGACTCCGGCCGCAAAACCTTGACCTATAGGGGAGGGTCTGGGTGGGCGTCTGTCCGCGGTGGCGGCTCTGGCGCGGGACGCGGACCCCACTTCGCCATTGTCTCAGTCCGCCTTATTGTCCGCCTCCGTGGCTTACTCACCATGCCCACCCCTCTCAATGACCCCACTGGACAGAGGGGCTGCTTGGGACAGAGGGGCAGCTTCTCGGGACAGAGGGACAGCTGCTCGGGACAGAGGGACAGCTGCTCGGGACAGAGGGACAGCTGCTTGGGACCGAGGGACAGCTGCTCGGGACAGAGGGACAGCTGCTCGGGACAGAGGGACAGCTGCTCCGGGCGGAGGGGCTCTAGCGGCCCCTGGCTGACTGGCGGCACTGGCGGCCCCTGGCTGACTGGCGGCCCCGGCGGCCCCTGGCTGACTGGCGGCCCCTGGCTGACTGGCGGCGCTGGCGGCCCCTGGTTGACTGGCGGCGCTGGCGCTGGGCTGACTGGCGGCACTGGCGGCCCCTGGTTGACTGGCGGCACTGGCGGCCCCTGGCTGACTGGCGGCACTGGCGGCCCCTGGCTGACTGGCGGCACTGGCGGCCCCTGGCTGACTGGCGGCCCCTGGCTGACTGGCGGCACTGGCGGCCCCTGGTTGACTGGCGGCGCTGGCGCTGGGCTGACTGGCGGCACTGGCGGCCCCTGGTTGACTGGCGGCACTGGCGGCCCCTGGCTGACTGGCGGCACTGGCGGCCCCTGGCTGACTGGCGGCACTGGCGGCCCCTGGCTGACGGGCGGCACTGGCGGCTCCTGGCTGACGGGCGGCCCTGGCGGCGTTGGGCAGACGGGAAGCTCCGATGGAGGCGCCGGACAGGCGGGAGGCTCCGGCAGCGGCGCCGGACAGGCGGGAGGCTCCGGCAGAGGCGCCGGACAGACGGGAGACTCCGGCAGCGCTGGAGAGGAGGAAGGCTCTGGTAGCGCCGGAGAGGCGGGAGACTCCGGCAGCGCTGGAGAGGAGGAAGGCTCTGGACGGATGGGCCGGAGAGACAGCCTGGTACGGGGAGCTGCCACCGGAGGGCTGGGGTGTGGAGGTGGTGACGGATAGACCGGGCCGTGCAGGCGCACTGGAGCTCTTGAGCACCGAGCCTGCCCAACCTTACCCGGTTGAATGGTCCCGGTCGCCCTGCCAGTGCGGCGAGGTGGAATAGCCCGCACTGGGCTATGCAGGCGAACCGGGGACACCGTGCGCAAGGCTGGTGCCATGTAAGCCGGCCCAAGGAGACGCACTGGAGACCAGATGCGTAGAGCCGGCTTCATGGCACTTGGCTCGATGCCCACTCTAGCCCGGCCGATACGCGGAGCTGGAATGTACCGCACCGGGCTGTGCACCCGCACTGGGGACCGTGCGCTCCACAGCATAACACGGTGCCTGCCCGGTCTCTCTAGCCCCCCGGTAACCACAGGAAGTTGGCTCAGGTCTCCTACCTGGCGTAGCCATACTCCCTGTTAGCCCCCCCCCAAGAAATTTTTGGGGCTGACTCCCGAGCTTCCATCCACGACGCCGCGCTGCCTCCTCATACCAGCGCCTCTCCGCTTTCGCCGCCTCCCGTTCTTCCTTGGGGCGGCGATATTCTCCTGGCTGAGCCCAAGGTCCTTTACCGTCTAATTCGTCCTCCCATGTCCATACCTCCTCGCGCTGCTCCTGCTGCTGCTTTTTCCTTTGCCCATTACCACACCGCTTGGTCCTGTTGTGGTGGGTGATTCTGTAACGATTCTCCTCTTGTGAAGTAGAGGCGGACCAAAGCGCAGCGTGGTGGTTGTTCATTGTATTTTATTTACGACACTATACATGAACAAACTAACGAAAAAACAAGAAACGTGAGAACTCAAAACCTAATACAGCCTATCTGGTGAACACTACACAAAGACAGGAACAATCACCCACAAACACATAGTGAAACCCAGGCTACCTAAGTATGATTCTCAATCAGAGACAACTAATGACACCTGCCTCTGATTGAGAACCATACTAGGCCGAAAACATAGAACTGCCCCAAAACATAGAAAAACAAACATAGACTGCCCACCCAACTCACGCCCTGACCATACTAAATAAATACAAAACAAAAGGAAATAGAGGTCAGAACGTGACACAGACGACACTACTCTGTATACATCTGGCCCTTCCTTGGACACTGTGTTAATAAGACCAAATTCTTATTTACAATGACGGCCTACCAAAAGGTCAAAGGCCTCCTGCGGGTACAAGGGTTGGAATAAAAATAATAATAATATAAATATATATGTATATATAAATACAGTGGGGAGAACAAGTATTTGACACACTGCCGATTTTGCAGGTTTTCCTACTTACAAAGCATGTAGAGGTCTGTCATTTGTATCATAGGTATACTTCAACTGTGAGAGATGGAATCTAAAACAAAAATCCAGAAAATCACATTGTATGATTTTTAAGTAATTAATTTGCATTTTATTGCATGACATAAGTATTTGATCACCTAACAACCAGTTAGAATTCCGGCTCTCACAGACCTGTTAGTTTTTCTTTAAGAAGCCCTCATGTTCTCCACTCATTACCTGTATTAACTGCACCTGTTTGAACTCGTTACCTGTATAAAAGACACCTGTTCACACACTCAATCAAACAGACTACAACCTCTCCACAATGGCCAAGACCAGAGAGGGTGTAAGGGATAAAATTGTAGACCTGCCCAAGGCTGGGATGGGCTACAGGACAATAGGCAAGCAGCTTGGTGAGAAGGCAACAACTGTTGGCGCAATAGTTAGAAAATGGAAGAAGTTCAAGATGACGGTCAATCACCCTCGGTCTGGGGCTCCATGCAAGATCTCACCTCGTGGGGCATCAATGATCATGAGGAAGGTGAGGGATCAGCCCAGAACTACACGGCAGGACCTGGTCAACGACCTGAAGAGAGCTGGGACCACAGTCTCAAAGAAAACCATTAGTAACACACTACGCCGTCATGGATTAAAATCCTGCAGCGCACGCAAGGTCCCCCTGCTCAAGCCAGCGCATGTCCAGGCCCGTCTGAATTTTGCCAATGACCATCTGGATGATCCAGAGGAGGAATGGGAGAAGGTCATGTGGTCTGATGAGACAAAAGTAGAGCTTTTTGGTCTAAACTCCACTCACCATGTTTGGAGGAAGAAGAAGGATGAGTACAATCCCAAGAACACCATCCCAACCGTGAAGCATGGAGGTGGAAACATCATTCTTTGGGGATGCAAAGGGGACAGGATGACTGCATCGTATTGAGGGGAGGATGGATGGGGCCATGTATCGCGAGATATTGGCCAACAACCTCCTTCCCTCAGTAAGAGCATTGAAGATGGGTCGTGGCTGGGTCTTCCAGCATGACAACAACCCGAAACACACAGCCAGGGCAACTAAGGAGTGGCTCCGTAAGAAGCATGTCAAGGTCCTGGAGTGGCCTAGCCAGTCTCCAGACCTGAACAAAAATAGAAAATCTTTGGAGGGAGCTGAATGTCCGTATTGCCCAGTGACAGCCCCGAAACCTGAAGGATCTGGAGAAGGTCTGCATGGAGGAGTGGGCCAAAATCCCTGCTGCAGTGTGTGAAAACCTGGTCAAGAACTACAGGAAACGTATGATCTCTGTAATTGCAAACAAAGGTTTCTGTACCAAATATTAAGTTCTGCTTTTCTGATGTATCAACTACTTATGTCATGTCAACTACTTATGTCATGCAATAATTTTTGGAATTTTGTTTTAGATTCCATCTCTCAAAGTTGAAGTGTACCTATGATTAAAAAAATACAGGCATCTACATGCTTGGTAAGTAGGAAAACCTGCAAAATTGGCAGTGTATCAAATACTTGTTCTCCCCACTGTATATAGAACAAAACACATCACGACAAGAGAGACAACACTACATAAAGAGAGACCTAAGACAACAGCATAGCTTGACAGCAACACATGACAACACAGCATGGTAGAAACACAACATGACAACAACATGGTAGCTACACAACATGGCGGCAACACAACATGGCAGCAGCACAACATAGTAGCAGCACAAAACATGGTACAAACATTATTGGGCACAGGCAACAGCACAAACGGCAAGAAGGTAGAGAAAACAATACTTCACGCGAAGCAGCCACAAATGTCAGAAAGAGTGTCCGTGATTGAGTCTTTGAATGAAGAGATAAAACAGTCCAGTTTGAGTGTTTATTACAGCTCGTTCCAGTCGCTAGCTGCAGCGAACTGAAAAGACGAGCGACCTAGGGATGTGTGTGCTTTGGGGACCTTTAACAGAATGTGACTGGCAGAATGGGTGTTGTATATGGAGGATGAGGGCTGCAGCAAATATCTCAGATAGGGGGGAGTGAGCCCTAAGAGGGTTTTATAAATAAGCATCAACGAGTGTGTCCTTTTTAATTTTAAAATGTTTTATTTTTTATTTCACCTTTATTTGAAGTTAGTGAGGGATATTTAAGTCTCTAACTTCAGCAATTTTTGCAATTCGTTCCAGTCATTGGCAGCAGAGAACTGTAAGGAAAGGTGGCCAAAGGTGTTGGCTTAGGGGGTGACCAGAGAGATATAACTGCTGGAGCACGTGCTATGGGTGGGTGTTTTTATGGTGACCAGTGAGCTGAGATAAGGCAGAGCTTTACCTAGCAAAGACTTATAGATGACCTGGAGCCAGTTCGTCCGCGACGAATATGCAGACTGTCCAATGAATCCATAGCACACAACCACACACCATGGCTGAACTTGGATCCCTATTGTTCACGATATCTGCTCATACTGCACAGGGACAGGGTCAAAGGAATATATTACAACAAAGTGCTACCACGACATACCACTCTGTTCATCGAAGGTCAACTAACACATGGGCAGAGCCTGTTTTAAGACCGAAAGATAGTCTGCTGCAACTAATACTGGGGGAGGAAGGCCTATCCACCCAGACATACATGGTGAAGCTGAAAACATGGACAGTATTGTCAACATCATGCAACACCAAAATAATATTACTGAAATTCTGGTAAGGCAGAAAAAGTTGCCCCCATTACTACCTCTTAGTGTTCCAGTGATTAAGGGGGACCCACTAGACTACATGTTATTTGTAATTGCCTTTGAACATGCTATTGAAGGCAGGACTGAGAACAGCAAAGACAGGCTGTACTTCTTGGAGCAATTCACTGTGGTACAACCCAGACCGTTGCAGACACAGTAGACACTTCAACCTCAACATACTGGTTATGAACACTACCACTAATCTCACTACATCACTGCTGCCAGGCCAGGGGTCACACCAGAGCAGCTCTCAGATGCTGTTTTCTCTAAATGAAAATAGAGATTGGTAACACTTTATAATAACACTTTGTAATAAACAATTTATAATGGATTAGTAAATAGTTCATTCATCATTCATTTTTCATTACTCCCAGATTAATTTTTTAAAGCTAGTCTTTTAAACATATATAAACAACTATTGTTGTTTAATATTATAGTAGTATTATATTATATAGTATTTAATAATGATTTATAAGATAATTAATAAGATGTTTAATACATGTCCTTATAAACCTCTAAAGTGAGAACTATTCATACTTATAACCGAAAAGAGCTCCTTGAAATCAGGACAGCGATTACTCACCCGTACTGCAAAAATATTTTTTATTTAACACAAGGGATGGCGGTCTGTGTATATTTCTAAACAGCAGCTGGTGCAAGAAATCTAATAGTAGAGAAGTCTCAGGATTTTGCTCGCCTGAGGTAGAGTATCTCATGATAAGCTGTAGACAACACTATTTACCAATTGAGTTTTCATCTATATTCTTCGAAGCTGTCTATTTACCACCACAAACCGATGCTGGCACTAAGACCACATTCAATGAGCTGTACATTGCCATAAGCAAACAAAAAAACGCTCATCCAGAGGCGCCGCTCTTAGTGGCCGTGGACTTTAATGCAGGGAAACTTAAATCTGTTTTATCTCATTTATACCAGCATGTTAAACGTGCAACCAGATTAATAAAAAACTCAAGACCACCTTTACTCCAAACACAGAGAAGTGTACAAAGCTCTCCATTTGACAAATCTGACCATAATTCTATGGTCCCGCAATGCCCTCTGACGAACCATCAAACAGGCGTCAATACAGAACTAAGATTTTTATTTTTTTTATTTTTTTATTTAACCTTTATTTAACCAGGTAGGCCAGTTGAGAACATTTTCTCATTTACAACTGCAACCTGGCCCAGATAAAGCAAAGCAGTGCGACACAAACAACACAGATGCGATAAACAACAGTACAGGCAAATACAATAGAAAAAAAT
This sequence comes from Oncorhynchus clarkii lewisi, assembly GCF_045791955.1. Classification (NCBI taxonomy): domain Eukaryota; kingdom Metazoa; phylum Chordata; class Actinopteri; order Salmoniformes; family Salmonidae; genus Oncorhynchus; species Oncorhynchus clarkii. The sequence goes on along the minus strand of NC_092168.1, from coordinate 43,919,878 downwards.
ATATTTACAGTGTGTGGGAATGGTGTAAGGAGGTAAGGCAATAAATAGGCCATAGTAGCGAAGTCATTACAATTTAGCAAATGAACACTGGAGTGATAGATGTGCAGATGATGATGTGCAAGTAGAAATACCGGTGTGCAAAAAAAGTAAATCAAAACAATATGGGGATGAGGTAGGTAGATTGGATGGGCTATTTACAGATGGGCTGTGTACAGCTGCAGCGATCGGTGAGCTGCTTAGATAGCTGTTTGATACGGTTTTCCCTTTAGAGAAGTTAACATTAGAAAACAGTTTACTTTAAGCCATCTCTGAGCGAATTTACATATCTAAAGCCTCTATAGCGCCTAAAGTAATTGTACAGTGCTTTGTCGCTGCATTATCAGTTATAGGGTGTTCATATGTTTAATGGAAGAAGGACCTGAAATAGGTGTCTCCATAAAGATAATCTAAAGAGCCTACCTACAACTGCAGTGCTCACTCAAACAGTGCTCCCAACACACACTCAGCCCTCCCGCCCTCACCCTCCCCACCCCCCACTCACAAACTAACTTATTCACTCACTCTGTAACAGTCTGCAAACTGCTTGATAGTCAGCAGCATCAGGTCACAGTGAAACATGTAACAAAATATGTATAAAGACAAATACCATGGCGGCCGCAACATTTATTTGAATTGACTATTCTCAAAATGATCTAGAACATATCAATGGTTAAAGTATAAACACAAAACAACACAGATGAGGTTAAATTAAAAAATGTATTCTGAAACAGTCACACTGTAGTGTGCTGAAGGAAGTCATGTGTTTATGGTCTGCAAAATGACTTTACTGATGATTAGTAAATGGTTTATAATTACATTTATTAAACATCTTATGAACTTATGAATCATTATTACATACTTTAAAAGTTGTTTATAAATGTGAGAATAACTAGCTTACTAAAACAAATGTGGGAGTAATGATACATAACTATTTATTAATCCATTCTAAATGCTGTAATAAAAGGTGTTATTATAAAGTGTCATCAATCTCTATATACATTCAGAGTAAACAGCATCTGAAAGAGCTGCTCTGGTGTGACCCCTGACCTGGAAACATTTATGTAGTGAGAGTAGTGGTAGTGTTCATAACCAGTATATTGAGGTTGAGGTGTCTGCTGTGGTCTCCTGCTCTGTTGTGTTTAATCATTACTGCATATAGTAGTTATTTATAAAAGTGAGAATAACTAGCTGACTAATATTTAACAAATGTGGGAGTAATGATTAATAAATGGTGATCAAACTGTAAATGATTACAAATGGTTTAATGCTGAACATTATTATAAAGTGTTACCCACAATTTCATATTATTACATTTTACAAGTACTTACACAATACACCATTGAGTTAGACTTGGATGTTATCTGATATCATAAAGAATTGCACATTTCAACTTTAATGTACTTGTTTAAGGCATTGTGTCCCAAATGAGCCACTAGAGGGTAATGTTTAACAACATATAGGAACATGAAAGGTATAATCCCTTATTGATGTCACCTGTTAAATCCAATTCAATCATTGTAGACGAAGGTGAGGAGACAGGTAAAATAAGCATTTTTAAGCCTTAAAACAATTAAGACATGGATTGTGTATGTGTGCCATTCACAGGGTGAATGGGCAAGACAACATATTTAAGTGCCTTTGAAAGGGGTATGGTACTAGGTGCCAGGGGAATTGGTGTTGATTGTGTCAAGAAGGGCAACAGTGTTTTTCACACCAAGCAATTTCCTGTGTATCAAGATTGGTCAGTCACCCACAGCACAAAGGATTGGAGTCAATATGGGCCGGCATCCCTGTGGAACACTTTCGACATCTTGTAGAGTCCATTTCCTGACAAATTCAGGCTGTAGTGAGGGCAAAAGAGGGTGCAATTCAATATTAGGTTGTTGTTCCTAATGTTTTGTACACTCAGCTTATAATTACTTATGACATCCTCAAAATGTGCTTTCAGAAAACGCACAAACTATTTACCATTAAATAACATGGCACTACCACAGGCGTTGGTATTTGGAATATACAACCCAAACTGACTACAATGTATTTTATAAAAACAAGCTAATACCTTCTTATGCCTTCTCCTAGTCATTCCAATCCACCCAAATCATTCTGTATCAACACCACATGTATCTATGATGACAACACAGAGATAAGTAATGAAAGAGTATTGTTACATGAAAGAAGCAATTACAACAATTGTATGACAAAACCATATCAAACCTGTTTGTCAAATTGGGGAATAAAAACATAGGAACTATGAACGCCTAAACTTCAGAGTTATAATAAGTTTAGCTGTCAATTTGAACCATGGATAAAAGAAAGCATAAATTATTGGATTAATTAAGGAATTAACAAGTGGCAGAAAGCAGATGATGGATGATGATACATTTTCACCAAAAAAAGATAGAAAGAAAGAAACAGGAGATGGAGTCCAACAAATGAGATAGTTGAAAACAACAATAGAAAGAGTTTTTGTTGCTTTTCTCTCAGACTTATTTTCCTGTACAGTTTGAACACCAGCCTCTTTTGAAAATACCTTTCTGGCCTGTGATCTGGCCACCACAAAGATTTTCAAATAAAGCGTTATAATAATAGCGCAAGGGACAACCATTTTAAGTACAAGGCTAATGATATTAACCCAATTGAACCCTTCAAGAATAAAACATTCTTTCAAACACCTACTCGGTACCTGTACATTTACAAAGTTTTTTATAATAGCAGCATCGTGTATGATACAACAACACCAGGTAATGGATATACAACACATCGTTCTTGTTATTGTTATTTTAGAGTGGTATAATAAGGGATCACACACAGCAACATAGCGGTCAATAGATATCAAGACCAAATTGCCCAGAGATAAAGAGGTACTTAAACAAGTGATGTAGAATTGAAACACACAGAAATATTCCCCAAAACCCCAGCATGATTCCATTATTGCTACCGTCGTTACTGGTAACGCAATCAATCCCACCAGGAGATCTGACACAGCCAGAGAGAGAATGAGCAGGTTGGTTGGAGTGTGAAGCTGCTTGAAGTGAGAGATGGAGATAATCACCAGTACGTTCAAAAATACTGTAACTGCTGAAATCACTGAGATGAATAAGTAGATTGCTGAGTGAATTGAAGTCAATGGCAAAGCCTTTCTGCAAGAAGAATTTCTGTCTTGAAAACAGTATTGAACATCTTCAAGTTCCTCCATTTGTAGTAAAATATCAAAATGCTGAGATCATCCTGCTCCTGCTTGGTCCTGTAAGTGACCCTGCCAGGTCAGCCGTCTGACAAACTCTGAGCTCTGCCTCTCTATTTATCCATGACTGACTGACTGACACCACCCCCCCCCCCCCCCCCCCCCCTCCACAGGAGCCTCTCTGCACACACACAAACACACACAAATCATTTATGAAAACATGATGTAATGTATGATGTGATTGGATGTTGCTGTGCCCACCTAGCCTGTCCTTCAGTCTCACTGATTGTTAGATATGAGTGTAAAGGTACATGTTCTGAAATACTGAGCATTATAATGGGGACGATTTTGTTCTCCTATTTCCACAATGTTTTATTAATAGCCAGAGATTTGAATTTAAAATTATGTAAATCATGGTTATTTCATTTATAATTGGGCTGATTCAAACAAATACATTTTTAAGTAGGTTAGAAGCAGGACAGTGAGACAGAGTCTGGGTCAGACAGTCAGGCAGGCAGGCCCTACCTGGACCTCTGCCTCTTCTCAGTGGGAGGAGTCTGGAGTTTCATCTCTCTCCGGTCCCCAGAGGGAACCAAACTTACAGCCTGACCTGGTCAAGAGGGCAGAGGAGAGAGTGGAAGTCATCCTAGATGACGCAGTGTGGAGGAAGACCCCAGCAATACTGCTATTGAAGGTTAATAGATGACGTTATTACGAAAAAATTGTACGTTGTATGGAAAATGAATGTTTTGGTAAAGATGAAATGTGAAGTTAGTTGTCTAAAATTGGATTTGAGTCTAATCTAGACCTTGCCCATAACTTGGTACGCCCAGAGAAGTGCCCTAAAGGCGGTTCTACCCACTTCTGAGTCGAGGGTATAAAACCTGTGCGTGAAGAATTTACAGATAAGACTACGTGACCCAAGCTGCAGCCGAGGTCTAAAAAAGTCAACAAACCCAAAACGCAACACAAGTTTGAAGACAAAGAAATATTTTTCCACCCAAGCTACGGATGAGTAGCTGTGTCTAAGCGGGTGAATTCAAGTCAAACCCCCTAGCCTCCACTCCACTCCTCATCGAATCGTGGTATCTGCATTGTTTCATTCCAACGCTGTGAGCTCTGAGCTACAGAGCTGTCTGTCCTCAGAAGACCCCTTCCAGAACAAGGGCGAGGGAACAGACTCCTAAGCCAAAAGGACACTGACATCGTGAGGACAACCAAAGAGTTGCGCCGGAGAAGTGCGTCATTGAGCAGCCTGAACGGTCCACGTGGAGAACACACGGAGACATTGCCCACGTAATTGCATCATTATATTCTGACCCATAAGAGCGGCAGTTTGGGTCAAGGCTAGGGTTAGAATAAGCATAGCTGACAAATTCACCCAAAGGTATATTTCTCTTGTGTACTTTCTCTCTTTTTCTCTCTCTTTTAAATCCCCATTTTGGGTAACATGCGTCATAGTGTGTTGGCCCGTTATACTAAGTTCTAATCAATAGACTAGACTGTGTTTTTGTGTATGTGTATGTGTTTGTGTATGTGTATGCATCATTTTAGCTTTCTAGTAAAAAATACCTGACTAAGATTGGTGTGGTACGAACTCATTGGTGAGACCCGGGTCCTTGCAGATTCCCGGATTATGCGACATTCAGAATGAGACTGCAGAGGTAACTGGTTAATGTTGTAAAATCGATATTCTGATATTCTTTGAGTTAATTTGGGAAATAGAAAATCAATAAAACTAATTTTCCCATGGTGCCCCAGGTTAATGAGTTAATAATTGCTTGATTAAGTTAATCACGCAATTAGAAACCTTTAATTGTTCGATGAGCAACAGTCTAATTAACTAATTCAACGTCACGACATATTGGCGCCCCCTGGTGAGGAATCTAAGATATGACTAGGCCGCACTGTTGGGTTAATTCCATACCAATTGTGTAGCAAAATACATATATGCCATTAATAGCTGTAGGCAGGACTAGTGCGGGAGAGAAGCGTGTGTGTGTGACGTTCAATTTCCCCCAGATACTGGTCAAGAGAGTACCACCCCTGTGGTATTTCTGATGAAAGCCAGTGTGTAGGGGGGGGGTCTACTGAATGCTACGAGCTAGGGCATAAGTACCAGCCGATGCAGGTAGTCGGGCCCAACTTAGTGTTATTTCTGTCGATCGCTTTCAGGGGCGACCTAAGCTTGCGCTATCAGTAACCTCTGGCGACGAATCGATAGTTATTAATTCAGGTGAAATAATTCAGGTTACGCTGTAGGATATCAAACAAGTCTCAACTGATTAGATAATATTGTCTTTCAATTTTATACATACATTAAATTGATACACTATCTTTCCAGGTTGGTTATTGGAATAATACACAAACTAATGTGTTCTAACCAATGAGACATCATTAAACTGTTCCCCATTAACTTAGATATAGCAACTATTTCAGGTTAATTGAAGCTAATTCCTATAGCCTATACGGGGTTGACTAATCATTCAAATTGATTAATAAATTAAATCGGTTTTTGGCAAGTTCAGTAATAACCAACTCACATTACTGACCCAGTCTTGATGATTCATTGACATTTACAAACTGAGTTAAATTGTGTTTGCAGCCTCCAACTCAAAACCCCAAACATGACATAAATTGAAATAACTGATAATCACAACAATGAGCAATCCATCAAATTTCCACCCATTTCCCCTCTAATCAGTGGACCTTCACTCACGGAAAGATTGATCGCTGACCTCAGCAACAATGCAAATCCTAACTATACCGAGGGGCTGGAAATGTCCGAATTCGATGCCATAAACAAGAAAAATGCAGACATTGCGACAGATGCTCTTCAAAATAGACTATCAGGCCAGGTAAAGGTTCTCTCCAGTTTAGCCCTCAACTATGCAGAGGCATGAGCAGGAAGCTGGGGAGTTCAAGGCACAGGTGGAGAGAACCAGGGAGCTGGCATCAAAAGCCGAAAAGGATAAGCTACTGCTAGACGAGGAACTGTGTGAGAGGACAGATAAATTGGAAGATCTGTCTAACACTTATAACAAAGAACGCAAACAAACTCTTGACCAAGTCCGTATTCTAAAGGAACAACTTGTTTTAGCCAAAATTAAATACGATGAAGTCCACGCAAAACTAGATGAATCTAACGAGATAGCTAGAAACCGGGGTGAGCAACTTGATGCCCTGCAAACGGTTGTGAATGAAACCACTCAAAGCAATAATGCTCTATTCCAAAAGATGCAGACCAAAGACGATCAGTTAATGAACACAATGACCAAGTTGGAGGACAAAACAGCAGAACTCATTGAAGTCGCTGATTTAATGAAGGATGAGAAAGACCAGGTGAGAAAGTTGGAAAATGTGACCTCTAAACAAAAGGAGGACATCGCTTCACTGGATCTCTCACTCCACACTCGAGACCTCTCACTGCAAACCATGACAGATAGGTATGAGGCCGAGCGGAGCAAGGGTTTTTCCCTCTGTTCCTGTCTCTCGGTTGATCCTGTTTTCTAGTTTTCTCGTTGTTGACCATTCTGCCTGCCCTGACCCTGGGCCCTGCCTGCCATCCTGTACCTTCACCCCACCTATCTGGATTGCTGACCTCTGCCTACCCTGACCCTGGGCCTGCCTGCCATCCTGTACCTTTACCCCACCTATCTGGATTGCTGACCTCTGCCTACCCTGACCCTGGGCCTGCCTGCCATCCTGTACCTTCGCCCCACCGATCTGGATTGCTGACCTCTGCCTACCCTGACCCTGAGCCTGCCTGCCGTCCTGTATGCCCCACCTATCAAATCTCCACTTTAAACATTAAAAATGGTTTACATACCCTACATTACTCATCTCATTCGTATATACCGTACTCTATACCATCTACTTTATCTTGCCTATGCCGCACGGCCATCACTCATCCATATATTTATATGTACATATTCTTATTCATTCCTTTACACTTGTGTGTATAAGGTAGTTGTTGTGAAATTGTTAGATTACTTGTTAAATATTACTGCACGGTCGGAACTAGAAGCACAAGCATTTCACTACACTCGCATTCATTTCTGCTAACCATGTGTATGTGACATATAAAATTTGATTTGATTTGATCTGGATTACTGACCCCTGCCTGCCCTTGACCTGTCTTTTGCCTGCCCCTGTTGGATGAATAAACGGTTGTTACTTCAACATTGTCGTCATCTGGGTCTTACCTGAAAGGTGATAAATCAATTGTGTTGTGACAAGGTAGGGGTGGTATACAGAAGATGGCACCAGTTGTTATTAAAAGACCAAGTCCACATTATGGCAAGAACAGCTCAAATTATTAAAGAGACACGACAGTCCATCATTACGTCCAGTCTTAAGGTTGCCTATAAAATAATACCTATAATAGTAATAAATTACTATTCGTCATATATTATCTCAAAATGTTTTCTGAAAACGGGGGAAACATGGTCGAAGGACCTGGATTAATTGTAATGTAAGAAAACCAACATCACCAGAAAATGCATACATATAGTACATATGCAATTGACATCATTTGTTAAAATGTGTAATTTGTCCTCATTTAGTAATGCTTACCTACCTACAGTATCAAAGCCATTGAAGCAGACCTAAAGTCATTTTTGAAATATTGTTGAGATGAGTAAAAATGCTATGCAAATTGCCATTCTAATATGGCATTGCTGGTATGACCCTCATGACTTCTCAACTGCCTGGTAGAGTTTGGATATTTCCAAAATAAACATTGAGTAAAAAATATATATATATTGGATATTCCTATTTGAGGTATTAGTAACAGGAATTGAAGATGAAATACATGATTTCAATATGTTTTTCAAGAAGAGACAGTTGAAGGTATAAAGAACCATGATTGAAAGGTTCTAATTGAAATTTGAAGAAGTGATAAGTATTTGGACAACTTGACTTGTAGTGTAGGTAGTAACCCTTTTACATGTAATGTTCAGTGAAATGACGTATTTAAATGTCGGTTTCCCTTACCCTGTAAGCAGTCTATGAACTGCTCTAGTGACTGCAATCCACACTTTGGTTTTGTAGAGAAGTCACTGCCAACAAAAGCAAATGTTAGCATTTTCAGAAGGAAAAAAAAACATGATTTCCTTCAACATTACTAAAACAGTCTGATTGTTTTGGAGTAAAAAGTTAAATATATTTATTTTAATAACATCCTCCGCGTTGTGTGCTTATTGTTTAACCATTGATATGTTCTAGGTCATTACCGTAAGGAACAACAGGTACTGCTGCAATGTCTACCAATTGCATGTCCATCTTTTTGTAAGAAATTACACTGCTTACTCAAAACATTTATAAAGTATTAAGGACATATGAATAGTCCTCACTTCAGATTAGGAACTGCAAAATGACTTTACTAATGATCAGTAAATGGTTTCATACGTAAATGTATTAAACATCTTATGAATGATCTTATGAATCATTATTAAATACTATAGAAGTTGTTTATTAATGTGCGAATAACTAGCTTACCAAAACAAGTATGGGAGTAATGATAAATGAATGAGTAAACTATTTTACTAATCCATTATAAATTCTTTAGTGTGATACCCAAACTCTATAATCATTCAGAGTAAACAGCATCTGAGAGAGCTGTTCTGCCTCTGTAGTGAGAGTAGGGGTAGTGGGAGCAGTGACAGTAGTAACCAGTATGTTGAGGTTGAAGTGTCTGCTACAGTCTCCTGCGCTGTTGTGTTTAATCATTACTGCATATAGTAGTTATTTATAAATGTTAGAAAACCTAGCTGACTAACATTTAACAAATGCGGGCCTGAAGAAACCCTAAATAGCTTACAAATGGTTTATTACAAAATATTATGAAGTGGTACACATAAATGCATATTCTTACATTTTACTGTTAACTACTTACACAATACACAATTTAGATAGACCTGGACATTTTCTGATAACATGCAGTAATGTACATTTCAACTTTACTGGACCTGTTGAAGGCGGTGTGTCCCAATTACGCCACTAGAGGGTAATGTTAGACAATATACAGTATATATGACATCCTCAAAATGTACTGTTGGTATTTAATAGGATCCCCATTATCTAATGCGAATGCATCAGCTAATCTTGCTGGGGTCCACATTAAATAACATTGAACAACAGACTATTTGGACCGAAAAATGACTACAATGTCATTTATTAAACAATTGTATGCCTTTTTATGCTTTCTCTAAGTCATTCCAATCCAATCCAGCCAAATAATTCTGTATCAACGCATGTATCTATGATGACAACACTGAACTATGAAAATCTTAACTTCAGAGTTAAAATGTTAAAATGTTTAAATGTAATTTTGAACCATGGATAAAATAAGGCATAAATGATTGGATTAATTAAGGAGTTAACAAGTGGCAAAAAGCTGATGATAAACAATAAAAAATCTTCAATTAAAAAAGAAAGAAAGAAAACAAAAAGAAATGGAATCCAACAAATTAAATAGTTGAAAACAACAATAGACAGAGTCTTTGTTGCTTTTCTCTCAGACTTATTTGCCTGTACAGTTTTAACACCAGACACACTGACAGCCTCTTTTGAAAATACCTTTCTGGCCTGTGATCTGGCCACCACAAAGATTTTCATATAAAGTGTTATAATAACAGAGCACGGGACAACCATTGTAATTGCAATGTCAATTAACGTAACCCAATTTAACCGCTCTAAAATAACACATTCTTTCAAACACCTACTGGGTACCTGCACATTTACAAAGTTTTTTATAATAGCAGCACGGTATATGATACAACAACACCAGGTAATGAATATACAACACATAATTCTTGTTATTGTTATTTTAGAGTGGTACAATAAGGGATCACACACAGCAACATAGCGGTCAATAGATATCAAGACCAAATTGCCCAGAGATAAAAAAGTACATAAATAAGTGATGTAGAATTGAAACACACAGAAATGTTCCCCAAATCCCCAGCATGGTTCCATTATTGCTACAGTCGTTACTGGTATCACAATCAGTCCCACCAGGAGATCTGACGCAGCCAGAGAGAGGATGAGCAGGTTGGTTGGAGTGTGGAGCTGCTTGAAGTGAGAGATGGAGATGATCACCAGTAGGTTCAAAAATACTGTAACTGCTGAAAACAATGAGAAGAAGATGTACAGTGTTATGTAGATAGATGTCGATAGCAAAGCCTTTCTGCAAGAAGAGTTTCTGTCTTGAAAACAATATTGAACATCTTCATGTTCCTCCATTTGTACTAAAGGCTAAATTGCTGAGGTCTTGCTCCTTCTTGGTCCTGTGTGATCCTGTCGGGTCAGCCTTCTGACAAACTCTGAGCACTGCCTCTCTATTTATCCCTGAATAGCTGACAACCACTCCCCTCCACTGAGTCTCTCTGCACACACAATAGAGCACAGAAATGAAAAAAAAACTGTTGGATAAACAAATAATTTGTGAAAGCATGACGTAATGTTTGACAGGATTGGATGTTGCTGTGCCCACATAGCCTGTCCTTCAACCTTACTGATAGTTAGAGATGAGAGAAAAGGTACATTTTCATTCAAATCAAATCAAAAAATGTTTGTCCCATGCGCCAAACAGGTGTGGAGCTTACAGTGAAATGGTCACTTTTGTTTATATGTTTATTATTTTACAATAAAAAATAAAAAATAAAATAAAAAAGACAGCAATACTAACAATGACATTCATTGTACTGTTGAATGGGATGGCCAATTTAGAGGACAAAACAAAACTTAACTCACACATACACAAAATAAAACAAAATCCTATTAGGTGGTACATGTATAGGAAGACAGCATATAGTCATTACAAGCAGTGTAGTTAAGCCAAAAATAAATATTGAGTGGAGTACAGCACAGAGTAGCAGCAGATCGTCAACCCAGTTATGAAGCGGGACTAGACCATTTATCCAGTATCGGCTGCCATATTTTGTAAAACATTGGACTTCTATTGGAGGTATTGTATCAAATCTTTTCCATATGTATTACATTCCCTAAATCCCGTAACCACATTTCAAAGGTAGGTTCAGTCTCCAGTTTCCAAAATTGCAATATTGCAAAAATTGCAATATGGCTAATAGAGTACAAAGAGAGACAGCTTTCCCTTCGTGGTTATTCCCATCAACTGTACCAAACAGAGCGGTCAATGGGTCTGGGGCTAGAACTCTATCAAAGGCTCTAATTAAGTAATCAAAAATGAGAGCCCAGTAAACATGTAACTTGAGACATGTCCAAAATAAGTGGGTCAATGTCCCCTCATCCTGCTTGCACCTCTCACACAGTGGTGAGGTGTCCGGGAATATTTTATGCAGTTTCACTTTTGAGTAATGTAACCTGTGTTTCACCTTAAACTGTACAAGATTGTGTCTGGCATTCACTGAACTGTGGTTTATATTCCTGAGAGCTTCTACCCAGTCCTCATCTGAGATTTCTGACCCAAGTTCTTGTTCCCAAACCCTTTTAATGGTGTCTGTGGATACCTCTATGTGGGCCTGTAGCACATCATACCGTCTAGAGACCTACCCTTTTGAATGGGGGTTGACAAGGATCAAGCTATCTAATGTAGGACTATTTGGCTTCATGCCATACTGTGGGATATGTGTCCTTACGAAATTCCTGATTTGGAGGTATCTGAAAAAATGTGTTGTTGGCATGTTGAACTTTCCCTGTAATTTTTGAAATGAAGCTAACTGACCATCTATGTATAGATTACCAATTGTTGTGAGCCCCTTCTCCCTCCACTGTGAAAACACCACATCATCCAATGCAGGGTGGAAAGCATGATTCAGGCAAATCGGGCTGTCAATGTATACAGTGGGTATGTTAATTTAAGGAAATGCCTAATCTGTTTCCAGATCCTAAGCATATGACAAATGACTGGGTTAGAGTCATAAGTGGATTTTTTTCACATATGATGGGCTATTAACAAGTGCAGGGAGTGAGGAACGTTGACAGGAGGCCTGCTCAATCAAAAGCCATGCAGGCATATCCTTCTGTCTCATCGCAGGCAAGCTTTCCCTCCAGAAAGACACAATGTTCCGATTAGCAGCCCAATAATACAGTTTAAAGTGAGGAAGGCCAAAGCCCCCCTCTATCTTGTACTTGCATAAATGCTTCTTTGAAATTCTGGCTGCCTTGTTATCCCATAAAAATGGAGTTACTATTGAATCCAGTTTCTTAAAATAGCTTTGTGGTATGAAATTGGGTAGACATTGGAAGAGGTAAAGAAACCTGGGTAGGACAACCATTTTAATAGCGTTTATACGACCAACCAAGGAGATAGGCAGAGTTTTCCAAAAATCTATATTTTGTTTAAGCTGATATATTTTCATGTCCCAATTCCCTTTCAATAGCTGATCAAGGTCTCTTGTCACTACAATGCCAAGGCTTGTGAACTTGTCCATCACTGTTCTAAACGGGGTAGATTGCAGAAATTGCACATCCACAGGCCGTGATATTGGCATCAACTCACTTTTTTGCCAGTTTATCTTGTAGCCAGAGAAGGAGCCAAATGTGTTTATCAAGTTAAGTAAGGGTGGAATAGAAGTTTTAGGCTTGGACAAAAACAAAAGAACATTGTCTGCATATAGGGACATTTTGTGCTGTGTGTCCTTTATTTTAACAGAATCTATATCGGCACATGCCCGAATGCGAGTAGCAAGGGGTTCCATGGCTATAGCGAAGAGAGCAGGCGAAATAGGGCACCCCTGTCGGCACCCCTTGAACAAGCGGAATGACTGCAACATTTCTTGATTGGTTACCACGGACGCCATTGGGTGTGCATAAATAATTCTTATCCAAATAATAAATTCCTTTCTGAACCCGAAGTTCTCCAGAACCGACATCATATACTTCCACTCAATCCGATCAAACGCCTTCTCTGCATCAAGAGCTATTACCACTGCCTCAACCTTACGATCGTGATACATTACGTTGAAAAGGCGTCTCAAATTGTAGTATATTTGTTGGCCCGGGATAAAACCTGTCTGGTCATTCCTGTCTGGAATCTCTATCTTTTTTTATCTTTTTTCAAGATCGGTGCTGTTGTAGCCTCATACAGTGTTTGCGGGAGTTTGGCATTGTCTTTGGAGTCTTTAAACATTCCATAAGTGGAGATAGACTGGTGCAGTACTTCTTATAGAATTCTATTACATATCCATCGGGCCCAGGGGCCTTGCTGTTTGGAAATTGTGCTATCGCTGTGTTAATTTCCTCTGAAGTTATCCCTGCATCGAGTGCAGCAGCTGCCCCCTTGTCTAGTTTAGGAAGTTCACATTCAGCGAGAAAGCGTTCCATAGTTTGTGGATCAGTAGCATCGCATTTTGATTGGTATAGCTCTGAGTAAAACTGCGCAAAGCATTTATTAATATCCTGCGGATCTGTAACCATTTTACCCGTCTTGTCTTTTATTTTGTGAATAGCTCTAGATGCCTGTACATGCCTTAGCCATCTTGCTAATAATTTATGTGGTTTGTCACCCAGTTCAAAATAACTTTGTTGCGTTCTAGCAAGTAAAGAGCCCACCCGTTTTGAAAGGATGGTATTGTATTCATATTTTAACTTTGTGATCTTCTCAAGGACTGTAGACGAGGAATTCGTTGTAAAAACGTTCTCCTGTTCCCCTACCTCTCTTTCAATTTCTCTCAGCCTAGTATTGGCGCGTTTCTTCCTCTCTGATGTATAAGAAATAATGTAACCTCTAATCACAGCCTTTAGAGATTCCAAAGAGTGGAGTCATCAACATCCCCCGTGTCGTTAGTTCTGAGGAAAAAGGCAATCTGCTCCTTCAAATACTGACAAAAATCTTTCAGCAGGTATGCGTCTAAGCGCCACGGTCGCCGACCTGTTGACATATTGTCGAGTTTCAGCACCATGGACACAGGAGAGTGGTCCGTAATTAGAATAGGGTGATAGGTAACCGACTCAGCTGCTGAAATTAGTTTGGAGTCCAACAAAAAATAGTCAATTCTGGAATGTGATTCAAGAAATGATGAAAATAAAGAATAATCCCTGTCTGTTGGGTGCGTCAGTCTCCAAATATCGACAATGTTAAGGTTTGTCATCAATGTATTTAGACAGACACTGGCATTTGATTGTTGAAGTGACCTTGATAGCTGTTTATCTAAAGGAGGATCTAACGTACAGTTAAAGTCCTCTCCAACAATAACACTTGTATCCAAGATATTTGGTATGTCCTTAAATACCCTTTGAAAAAACAATGGATCATTGAAGTTGGGTTCATATAAATTGACTAAGGTTACTGGTTTCGAATTCAGTGTACCAACCACAATAATATACCGACCATTAGGATCTGAAATCGAGGATGAGTAAACAAAAGGAATGTTTTTCCTTATCAGGATTGCAACCCCTCTCGCTTTTGCATCAAAGTTAGACTGGTATGAACTGGTCACTTACAAGCAGTTAACAAACAATGCAGTTTTATGAAAAAACAAGTTTTAAGTAAAATAAAGATAAGTCAAAAATTTAAAATAACAGTAGCAAATAATTAAAGAGCAGCAGTAAAATATCAGTAGCGAGGCTATATACACGGGGTACCGGTACAGAATCAATGTGCGGGTGCACCAGTTAGTGGAGGTAATTGAGGTAATACTGTATGTACAGTTGAAGTCTTAAGTTTACATACACTTATGTTGGAGTCATTAAAAATCATTTTTAAACCACTTCACAAATGTCTTGTTAACAAACTATAGTGTTGGCAAGTCGGTTAGGACATGTACTTTGTGCATGACACAATAACTTTTTCCAACAATTGTTTACAGACAGATTAATTCATTTATCACATTTCTAGTGGGTCAGAAGTTTACCTAAACTAAGTTGACTGTGCCTTTAAACAGCTTGGAAAATTCCAAAAAGTATGTCATGGCTTTAAAAGCTTCTGATAGGCTAATTGACATCCTGTGGATTTATTTCAAGGCCTACCTTCAAAATCAGTGGCTGTTTGCTTGACATCATGGGAAAAATCAAAAGAAATCAGCCAAGACCTCACAAAAGAAATTGTAGACCTCCACTGTCACGCCCTGGCCTTAGTATTCTGTGTTTTCGTTAGTATTTTGGTGTGGCCAGGGTGTGACATGGGGATTTATGTGGTTTGTTTTGTCTGGGGTTGTTTGTAGTTATGGGATTGTGTTTAGAGTAGTACTCTAGGTAAGTCTATGGTTGCCTAGAGTGGTTCTCAATCATAGGCAGGTGTTTATCGTTACATCCACAAGTCTGGTTCATCCTTGGGAGCAATTTTCAAACACCTGAAGGTACCACGTTCATCTGTACAAACAATAATATGCAAGTATAAACACCATGGTATCAATTAGCCGTCATACCGCTCAGCAACGAGACGTGTTCTGTCTCCTAGAAATGAACGTACTTTGGTGCGAAAAGTACAAATCATTCCCAGAACAACAGCAAAGGACCTTGTGGAGAGGCTAGAGGAAACCGGTACAAAAGTATCTATATCCACAGTAAAACAAGTCCTATATCGACATAACCTGAAAGGCCGCTCAACAAGGAAGAAGCCACTGCTCCAAAACCACCATAAAAATGCCAGACTACAGTTTGCAAATGCACATGGGGACAAAGATCGTATTTTTTGGAGAAATGTCCCCTGGTCTGATGAAACAAAAATATAATTGTTTTGCCATAATGACCATTGTTATGTTTGGAGGGAAAAGGGGGAGCTTGCAAGCTGAAGAACACCATCCCAACCGTGAAGCATGGGGGTGGCAGCATCATGTTGTGGGGGTGCATTGCTGCAGGAGGGACTAATGCACTTCCGAAAATAGATGGCATCATGAGAAGAAAATTATGTGGATATATTGAACCAACATTTCAAGACATCAGTCAGGAAATTAACCTTTTGTAACTAGGGGGAAGTATTTTCATTTTTGGATAAAAACGTTCCCGTTTTAAACAAGATATTTTGTTACGAAAAGATGCTCAACTATGCATATAATTGACAGATCAAATCAAATCATCTTTGGATAGAAAACACTCTGATGTTTCCAAAACTGCAAAGATATTGTCTGTGAGTGCAACTGAACTGATGTTACGGGCGAAACCCAGATAAATATCCAATCAGGAAGTGCCGCATTTTTTTAAACCGCCTCATGCCAATGACTCCTTATATGGATGTGAATGAGCTACGAATGAGCTTACGTTTTCTACGTATTCCCCAAGGTGTCTACAGCCTTGTGACGTCTTTTTACGCATTTATGTTGAAGAATAGCCGTAAGGGACCACATTTAGCAAGAGGTCACATGGTGGCTCCCGCAGAAAATCTTGCGTAAAGTACACAAGTAGCCATTTTTCCAATAGCTTCTTATGAGAAACCAATTGCCCCAACGGATATATTATCGAATTGTTATGTGAAAAACACCTTGAGGATTGATTCTAAACAACGTTTGCCATGTTTCTGTCGATATTATGGAGCTAATTTGGGAAAAAGTTCGGTGTTGTAGCGACCGCATTTTCCAGTCGATTTCTCAGCCAAACGTGACGAACAAATGGGAGCTATTTCGCCTACAAAAATAATATTTTTGGAAAAAAGGAACATTTGCTATCTAACTGGGAGTCTCCTGAGTGAAAACATCCAAAGTTCTTCAAAGGTAAATGATTTAATTTGATGTCTCAATATATTTCATTTGTGATTTTCATGAATAGGAAGATTTTGTAGGAAGATTTATGTCCGCTGCGTTATCCTAATTCGTTTGAGGCTATGATTACGCTCCCGGATCCGGGATTGATAGTCGCAAGAAGTTAAAGCTTTGTCGCAAATGGGTCTTCCAAATGGAAAATGACCCCAAGCATACTTACAAAGTTGTGGCAAAATGGCTTAAGGACAACAAAGTCAAGGTATTGGTGTGGTCAACACAAAGCCCTGACCTTAATCCTATAGAAAATGTATGTGCAGAACTGGAAAAGCGTGTGCGAGCAAGGAGGCCTACAATCCTGACTCCGTTACACCAGCTCTGTCAGGAGGAATGGGCCAAAATTCACCCAAATTATTGTGGGAAGCTTGTGGAAGGCTACCCAAAATGTTTGACCCAAGTTAACCTGGCTTTTGGCGAGGGGTTCCACTAGCGGAACGGGTTACCAGAAGCACATTTTTTAAAAATAATTGTTAACCTGTCTGGGAACGGGGTTCCCCGTTCCGCTAGCGGAACCCCTCGCCAATGAAATTGCAGGGCGCCAAATACAAATCAAAAGAAATCTCATAAATCAAATTTCTCAAACATAGAAGTATTTTACACCATCTGGGACTGAGTAGGTGGCAGTTTACTCTGGGCACACTATTCATCCAAAAGTGAAAATGCGGCCCCCTATCCCAAAGAATTTAAAAAATTTAAAGGCCATGCTACCAATGTATGTAAACTCCTGACCCACTGGGAATGTGATGAAAGAAATAAAAGCTGGAATAAATAATTATCTCCTATTATTCTGACATTTCACATTCTTAAAATAATTTGGTGATCCTAACTGACCTAAAGCAGGGAATTTTATAGGATTAAATGTCAGGAATTGTGAAAAACTGAGTTTAAATGTATTTGGCTAATGGATATGGAAACTTCCCACTTCAACTGTATATGTAGGTATAGTTATTTACGTGAGAATGCATCAATAATAAACAGAGAGTAGCAGCAGTGTAAAAGAGGCAGGGAGGCAATGCAAATAGTCTGGGTAGCCATTTGATTAGCTTACAAAAATAATGGTGAGCGTTAGAAGCCGGCCCTGCCATTGAAATGCAAGATGTGAAACTGAAGTTTTTTAGACTTCCAATATTCAATACAACAAAATAAGATTCGGAAGGATGGCCTTGTGAAACTACAGGACACATCAAGGCATATGTCATTTGGCCAGTGCATTATAAAATTGACAGTAAGGCAGTTGATTAGATGGTACATCTTTATGGTGTATTTGCTAATGGCATTTCATAGGAACATTCCATAGACTTGTAAAAATGTCCATCTGAACTGAATTATGAAACAATGATTCAAGTTGAGGGAGACAGTTACATAATATTTGCCAGAGATCACCCTGCAGTAGTCTGACCCAATCATATTGTTGTATAGTTTGTTGTCGTCTCAGATTCAAGAGGGACCTGTTTGCACTGACCTGCAAGGCTCTGTAATAATGACACTTACATCACTCTACCAATTAAAGGTGTCAAATAAGAACACACACACGCGTGCGCACACACACACAGTCAGACACACACACAAACACAGTGAGACAGACACACACAAACACATACAAACATCTAGTACACTGTACTTTCATCTCTCTAGCACTCATGATTCTCAAAGAGCATATTGCATCAGCAAAACTGAACCTGTGCTCTGTGACTGTCACTGGCGCAATACTGTAAGTGAACACCTCTTTAAATTATGTTAGTTTGACTTTAAGTTTCTCACATCAGAGGGTCCTGTTATCACCTGTATGCAAGGCTCTGGAATAATGAGGTTCAAAACTCTAAGGAATTCTACCAATTAAAGGTGTTGGAGACACAAACGCTTTACTCAAGGGACCCAATAAGGCCCCAATACAGCATAAACATTCTAAGTGAAACTGATCTGAAACTCCACATCCTGCATGGAAAATAAACATCTTAATCAATAGTCCAAGACGAACGTTACTCTTGAACCGAGGCCGAGGGTGACACTGACTTTGAAGTACCAGGCAGAGGGGGGGGGGGGGGGGGTCAATTTCTGATGAGTAATTTCCATTTAGCCACTCTACCATAAAGGCCTGATTGGTGGAGTGCTGCAGAGATGGTTGTCCTTTTGGAAGGTTCTCCCATCTCCACAGAGAAACTCTGGAGCTCTGTCAGACTTACCTTTGGGTTCTTCGTCACCTCCCTGGCCAAGGCCCTTCTCACCTGATTGCTCAGTTTGGCAAGGCAGTCAGATCTAGGAAGAGGTCTTGGTGGTTACAAACTTCTTCAATTTAAGCATGATAGAGGCAACTCTGTTCTTGGGGACCTTATGTGCTACAGAAATGTTTTGGAACCCTTCCCCAGATCGGTGCCATGATACAACCCTGTCTGTGAGCTCTACGGACAGTATTTGATACATCAGACAAGCAGAACTTAATATTTGTTACAGAAACCTTTGTTTGCAATTACAGAGATCATATGTTTCCTGTAGTTCTTGACCAGGTTTGCACACACTGCAGCAGGGATGTTGGCCCACTCCTCCATACTGACCTTCTCCAGATCCTTCAGGTTTCGGGGCTGTCGCTGGGCAATACGGACATTCAGCTCCCTCCAAAGACTTTCTATTGGTTTCAGGTCTGGAGACTGGCAAGGCCACTCCAGGACCTTGAGATGCTTCTCACTCCTTAGTTGCCCTGGTTGTGTGTTTCAGGTCGTTGTCATGCTGGAAGACCCAGCCACGACCCATCTTCAATGCTCTTACTGAGGGAAATAGGTTGTTGGCCAAGATCTCGCGATACATGGCCCCATCCATCCTCCCCTCAATAAGGTGCAGTCGTCCTGTCCCCTTTGCAGAAAGAATGATGTTTCCACCTCCATGCTTCACGGTTGGGATGGTGTTCTTGGGGTTGTACTCATCCTTCTTCTTCCTCCAAACACGGCGAGTGGAGTTTAGACCAAAAAGCTCTATTTTTGTCTCATCAGACCACATGACCTTCTACCATTTCTCATCTGGATCATCCAGATGGTCATTGGCAAACTTCAGACGGGCCTGAACATGCGCTGGCTTGAGCACGGGGACCTTGCGTTCGCTGCAGGATATCAATCCATGGCGGCGTAGTGTGTTACTAATGGTTTTCTTTGAGACTGTAGTCCCAGCTCTCTTCAGGTCATTGACCAGGTCCTGTCGTGTAGTTCTGGGCTGATCCCTCACCTTCCTCATGATCATTGATGCCCCACGAGGTGAGATCTTGCATGGAGCCCCAGACCGAGGGTGATTGACCGTCATCTTGGACTTCTTCCATTTTCTAATAATTGCGCCAACCGCTGTTGCCTTCTCACCAAGCTGCTTGCCTATTGTCCTGTAGCCCATCAGGTCTACAATGTGCAGGTCTACAATTTGATCCCTGATGTCCTTACACAGCTCTCTGGTCTTGGCCATTGTGGGGAGGTTGGAGTCTGTTTGATTGAGTGTATTGACAGGTGTCTTTTATACAGGTAACGAGTTCAAACAGGTGCAGTTAATACAGGTAATGAGGGGAGAACAGGAGGGCTTCTTAAAGAAAAACGAACAGGTCTGTGAGAGACAATTCTTACTGGTTGTTAGGTGATCAAATACTTATGTCATGCAATAAAATGCTAATTAATTACTTAAAAATCATACAATCATACACTGTTACCAAATGTTGCATCTGCACTGTTCTTCAAATAAATGTGTCTTAGTCAAACAATATTGACTACTTTAACTTCTTAGAACTACACTAATTAGCATAACGCAACGGACAAAAAATCTTACTAGAAAATATTCATATTCATGAAATCACAAGTGAAATATAGTGAAACACAGTTTAGCCTTTTGTTAATCACCCTGTCATCTCAGATTTTGAAATTATGCTTTACAACCAAAGCAAGACAAGCATTTGTGTAAGTTTATCGATAGCCTAGCATAGCATTATGTCCAGCTAGCAGCAGGCAGCTTGGACACGAAAATCAGAAAAGCAATCAAATTAAATCGTTTACCTTTGATGAGCTTCGGATGTTTTCACTCACGAGACTCCCAGTTAGATAGCAAATGTTCCTTTTTTCCAAAAATATTATTTTTGTAGCCGAAATAACTCCGTTTGTTCTTCACGTTTTGTTGAGAAATCCACCGGAAATTGCGGTCACGACAACGTCGAAAAATATTCAAATTTAGATCCATAATATCGACAGAAACATGGCAAACGTCAATCCTCAAGGTGTTTTTCAAATATCTATTCGATAATATATCAACCGGGACAATTGGCTTCTTAGTAGGAGTGAGAGGAGCAATGGCCGTCTTTTGTCTATTACGCACAAATCACTCTGAGAGCCACCAGCTGACCACTAACGCAATGTTGTTGTTCACACTCATTTTTCGAAATAAAAGCCTGAAACTATGTAGACACATTAGGGAAGCCATAGAAAAAGGAATCTGGTTGATATCATTTTCAATGCTCAATGGGGAGGCATAGGAATGCAGAGGTTTCAAAATAAGAGTCACTTCCTGATTGGATTTTTCTCAAGCTTTCGCCTGCAATATCAGTTCTGTTATACTCAGACAATATTTTTACAGTTTTGGAAACTCTAGGGTGTTTTCTATCCTAAGCTGTCAATTATATGCATATTCTAGCATCTTGTCCTGAGAAATAGCCTGTTTTCTTTGGGAACGTTATGAAAATACTGCAAAAATGAAAATACTGCCCCCTAGTCTCAAGAGGTTAAACGTCTTCTACTCCAGTACCGCTCGGAACCAATTTTAGTATATAGCATCTACAGACCCAAGTCTTCAAAACGCAATGTTTTCAAAGACTCTAGTTCAAGAAACATAGCAGTTATAAGCTATTGAACTTTCATGATTTTTCCCCCTGTCCAATAGTGCCACCATACAGCCAAACTAAACCATACTTTACAGATTAGCTACACTCATGTCGATGAGAATGTGTGCCAAATTTCATCACTCTGAGTGAAACTGATCAAAAGATATAAACATGTTATAGTGCCACCGTGTGTTTGATCTCAATGTGCTTAGATATGTTGAGTCTTGAAAGTGTTTGGAACACGTGTACCAAGTTATGTTACAATACAAATATCATCGTCTGCGTTACATGCATTTATGTGCTAGACCACGCCCACATGAAGTGTTGATTGGTCAGTAGCGGCCATGTTGTTTGAGATGGTAGACATGCTGTCAAGCCAAAGGAGGAGACATGGAATTTTTGATTTTGATGGTGGACTTTACAAAAAGGAAGGGGATTAAAACAACAAAGCATAAAATGTTGTCTTGTGACACAGAGGCTAGATTCCGGTGGACTCTGTCTAATCTTTCACACAAGTGTGACCCGATTCAGGAAACTAGGCATATGTCGTAAGTTACGACTTCACAGGAGAGCTGTTGATAAAAAAATGTTTTATCAAAATGCTTGTTTTTTTTACAGAAATGCCTTCTCAAACATGTAAAATTTCATTATGTGTATGCTCTCCACTTTCTGGAGGACTGAGTTTTTAAGTCAGTGGAATTCGAGTATGATAGCTAAGGAGATGGAGAAAACACCAGTCTGGATTACATACATGAAGGGCCCTTTTCGGCATTTGCTGTATGATCGATGAGAATCTCCATATTGCAAATGTACGGTCCTTTACTAGACGTCCGCGAATGTTTTTAAAACTGGTGCACGGCGTCGGGCCAGATCTTCCAGGAAGATATCGAATTAAGTCCCTCGGACATTCGGTTTCCGTTTTATAGTTTTCAAATTTTGGTCATTTTTCTGCTGCTCCTGAAAATGACACCAGTTGACAATCCATCAAGCCACTATGAGGTCTACCTGTGTTGATTCTAAGCTTCCTGGAGCAACCGGAAGCGGTTAAATTCACCCTAAAGGTGTTTTTATATACCCAACCTGCAGTTTGTAATAATCACTACATTCAACCCTTTGTAAATCAGTCAGTTCTAAACGTAAAGACTTTAAAGGATTCTGTAAAAGCCTACCCCAATGCTGGGAGTCTCACTGGGGCTTGTGATCCTGATCGCATTCCAGCCATTGTGTCTGTGAGGGTGAAAATTAAGAAAAGTAACAGAACAGTGAAACCGTATACCTTTCTAGATCCAGGCAGTATAGCTACATTCTGTACAGAAGCACTGCTTCAAGATCTCAAGGTCCTCTGGAAGAAGAACAGACATTCCTCTCAAGACCATGAACAAAGCAGAAAGTTGTGAGTACCTTCGCTGTGTCTGGCTTGTTGATAAGCAGCCTTGATGACAGCAGCTGTATCAAATCTTATCTTCAGAAGCTTGTGCATTCACCACTTTCTGTGTACTTTTCTGTGATGTATTCTTCTTTTGACTGAAGCATTGTTGATATTTTGAAAATTCTGTGTTCTACCTAAGATTCCCCTGGAAAAAAATGCTGAAAAGCATTTATCATACATGGAAGTATTGTTTTTTTTCTACTCTACTATTCTGTAGAATCTTGTGAACCCAACTGTGGTTTGTGACTATTATGATTTAACATTGTAGACAATTCAATTGAACCCCTTCGCTCTGGGCCAATTCCTCATTCAACCACTGGTGAAATCCCCTCACAATAATCTCATACTGTGTTTTTAGTATATGATTAAATTGAACACTGACTACCATTCCACGCATCTATCATTATATTTGCTGGTCCTGGTAAAGTTGAATTTTATGAACGGATTTCATTCAATTTTAGTCATTTTAAAACAGATTTGTTAAAGGGGAATTTCACCCTGGCTCTGCCACGAAATATATTCATTACTATATTAACGACATTACGCTTTTATCATAAACATCACAAAATATCCAAACCAGAAGCTAGAACTAGCACATTTTAATTTCACTGGTAGAATCGGGAAGTGTATTTATCTGCTCGTAGTGAACCACAAAGTCTGGCATTCATAGTGAATGCAGATACTGCCCACTAAAATAGATGAGGCGTGCCCACAAACTTGGATGATGTCATTGTATACTTCGAACAAACAACACACAGCAATTTCAGAAGTTCTCTTTCACCATTCTATCGACCAGAGATTTTACCCTGATGCTGCCAGTGGCTTGCGGCTATCAAGAAAGAAGCTCCTTACGATGACCAAAGATTATCAGAGGGATTTTCAGGCTGAACTGATATGTTATCCATTTCGACGACAGCTGAGAAATTAGAAATTATGCAATACCATCAAACAAAATGATGATTTTGTTGGGGGGGGGGGGGGGGGGGGGGTGGGAGGGGTGGTTCACACCAAACAGAGGATTCTTGATTGAAGGTAAATAAGAGTAGCAATCTGGTAGCCATCTATTACACCCTTTTCTGGAAAAACACTCCCTTACTAAAAATATAATTAATAGTAGTTAATAATAGTTCTCTTTGTAAAACTCAGGCTCTCTGGAGGTTATTCTGCAGTGCCCTGCTGAAAAATACCCCAAAGTGGCAGCATTTTGGGTACACGAGCATGAGGAAGAGGACACATCGTGTGGTTATCAAGCACAACAATATTGTGGGACAGAAACCAGCAAGGGATACTGAAAGGTATAAAATCAAGACTACAACAGTAATGACACAACCACCTAATATTTCTCTCTGCAGATTCTCCAAACACAATACAAAGACATGTCTACAAAATTCCCCTGCAAAGGTCTACTATTGACAATAACGATCTGTCAAAGTCAATGGGCTGGGGGAGGTTTATAGACTGTACTTTGAGATTTGGAAGTGGGGTTTGTCTGACCAAAGCCCCATATACTACCCACCACTGCGACCTGTATGCTCTCGTTGGCTGTCCCTCGCTTCATATTCATCGCTAAACCAACTGGCTCCAGGTAATCTATAAGTCTCTGCTAGGTAAAGCCCCGCTGTCACGACTTCTACCGAAGTCGTTGCCTCTCCTTGTTCGGGCAGTGCTCGGCGTTCGACGTCACCGGTCTTCTAGCCATCATTGATCTATTTTTCATTTTCCATTGGTTTTGTCTTGTCTTCCCACACCTGTTTTCAATCCCATTCATTAACTGTTGTGTATTTAACCCTCTGTTTCCCCTCATGTCTTTGTCAGAGATTGTTTTATTGTCAGTGTTGTTTTATTGGTTGTATTGGTGCGCGACGGGTCCTCGTACCCATGTTTTTTCATGTCTGTACTATTTAGTGTTATGGAGCATGTTCTGTGGACAGTTATTAAAAGACTCCATTTACACTCTATTTCGACTCTCCTGCGCCTGACTTCCTTGCCATCCCCAAAACCAACTCCTCCTTTAGCAGCCTTTCCTTCCAGTTCCCTGCTGCCAATGACTGGAATGAATTGCAAACATCACTGAAGCTGGAGCCTTATATCTTCCTCACTAACATTAAGCTTCAGCTGTTAGAGCAGCTTACCAATCATTGCACCTGTACAAAGCCCATATGTAAACAATTCCAGGACCGTATCTCTCCAGGAACATGGTTGCAGACCCCAGTTCTACATTTTTTTATTGTATTTTTTATTTAACCTTTATTTAACCAGGTAGGCCAGTTCAGAACACCTTTATTTAACCAGGTAGGCCAGTTGAGAACACCTTTATTTAACCAGGTAGGCCAGTTCAGAACACCTTTATTTAACCAGGTAGGCCAGTTCAGAACACCTTTATTTAACCAGGTAGGCCAGTTGAGAACACCTTTATTTAACCAGGTAGGCTAGTTGAGAACACCTTTATTTAACCAGGTAGGCCAGTTGAGAACACCTTTATTTAACCAGGTAGGCCAGTTGAGAACACCTTTATTTAACCAGGTAGGCCAGTTGAGAACACCTTTATTTAACCAGGTAGGCCAGTTGAGAACACCTTTATTTAACCAGATAGGCCAGTTGAGAACACCTTTATTTAACCAGGTAGGCCAGTTCAGAACACCTTTATTTAACCAGGTAGGCTAGTTGAGAACAAGCTCTCATTTACAACTTTGTAGAATCACCATAATATATGGATATTTTCTATAAATCTTCAAAATGTGTCTGCCTTTATGGATTCACAGAATATATTTATATAAGCTGTACAGGGCTCTGTAGCATCAAACAGATGCTAGACATTCAGATATCCAAAGAATGTTTAAATGTCAAAGTCTAAAATACAGGGGAGTGTACACTATTCAATGCTAACTCAAGAGAACTGGGTATTCAACAAGAAGGTTATATGGTAAAAGTAACGTAATTTTTTTTACTATGAACAGTGTAGTACAGTTCATGTCCAAGTGTGTATTGGGTGTAGAGACACACAGAAAACAGAGAACTCTAGCTACAGATTGTTACACCAGATAATGTGATTTACCCAAAGATTTTTGCCGACATTTTGTCTATTTCAAGTCTTCTCTCATTGATCGAGACGGGAGGGTGTCCATCACAAAGTGGTGCATGTCATGATGACAGAGATCTCTAAATCAATGAAAGAAGACTGGAAATAGACAAGATGGTGGCGTACACATTGTTGGATTACTTCATGGAGCAAAACAACTATTTATTTTAGTAACAGATCAATTTTCTAAATTCAAACTGGCCCCCTGAAACGGGACACAGACATTTTATGAGACTCCTGCTTCCCCGAATCGAGGATGAAGACAGCATCCCTAAAGTTGGTTAACAATTCTCTGTGCTACACCAAACAGTACCTATCTTGTAATGATAGCAAAAATATTTGGTTAAATCTGTAAGTACCGATTCTGGAGTAGAGAAGCAGGTACGGGGAGCCAACATTTAATCAAGAACAGACAAGGAACAAGACATGAACACGGGTAAACAATGACAAACAATAATTAATACTGAAGCGGGGAACAGAGTGGGGGAACAGACAGATTTAGAGGGAGTAATGACAGAGGTGATTGAGTCCCGGTGAGTCGAATAATCTCTGATGCGTGTGACGAGGGAAGGCAGGTGTGCGTAATGATGGTGGCAGGAGTGTGTAATGATGGTGGCAGGAGTGTGTAATGATGGTTGCAGGAGTGTGTAATGATGGTGGCAGGAGTGTGTAATGATGGTGGCAGGAGTGCGTAATGTGGGGCAGCCTGGTGCCCTCGAGTGCCAGGGGGGGAAGAGCGGGAGCAGGCGTGACAAAAATCACATTATCTGGTGTAACAATAAGTAGCTAAGAGAACTGGTGGTCATGATGAAATTGCCATTCACAAAGAAACATATAGTATGATCAGTGTAGTAAAGATCAGGGAATACTATGAGAAGAGTGATGTCATGAGCAAACTGCCATTCAACTCGCCATGAGTCATTTTCTTGAAATCCAGCAGAATGTCTTAATCCCTCGAGAGGGATACAGTTCACAGCATACAGTTCTGCTACAATGACGCACTCAGGCAAAGGAATTCTGTTTCTGTATCTAGAATCCACTCCAGGAAGATTGAACTGCCAGCATTTCATCAACATCAGGGTAGACTATTTGAACATGCATACATGTGTGCAGGCAGATCGATTACATTTACAACAATATCTAGCCTAATAGAAATAAGTATAGCATAACCCTCAACCTTTGCACAGTGACCATACCGTACAAATGTACCTAGGTAGGTAGAAAGACAGTACCTACCTATAGCCATGTCTATTAGGCATGCTTATGCAACTTATTTTAATAGTAAAACCAGCTTCAGTTTTAGAGATTTACAACAGTAAATTGTTGTATTATTGTTCCTCCTCACTCTTTGATAGTAAACATAGTTAGCTAGCTTGCTGGATATACAATACTTGTTATTTACATCTGTTTGAATTCCTATCTTGTGTCATGTCTATCATTCCGTGAGCTTGCAATTCATCCACAGTCATAATCATAACCAATGTCAACCCTCATCAATTATGTTACATAGCTAGCTAGTAAACATGATTTACAGTTCCTGATGTTACACGTTTGCTAACAATTTACAAACACAAGGTGTGGAACATAAGTTAGCAGGTGCCAGGCTATCTAGCGTTAGCTATCCAACTCCATTCCTGTGC
Source organism: Oncorhynchus clarkii lewisi (assembly GCF_045791955.1). NCBI lineage: Eukaryota > Metazoa > Chordata > Actinopteri > Salmoniformes > Salmonidae > Oncorhynchus > Oncorhynchus clarkii. The sequence continues at coordinate 43,891,994 of NC_092168.1, read as the reverse complement.
TAACGTTTGCTGGTAAAGCTAGCTTTAGGTGGCTGGTTGTAATGTTGTAGCTTGCTGTTTAGTAGCCATATCTACGACTAAAAATACGTTTTACAATCGCGATACAAAACTACAGGTAGTTTTTTTTTTAGCTAACTACCTAGCTAGCTACCAAAAATATAAATAATTTAATTTCCCATCACAGTAACACAGTAGTATGTTAGCCAGTACAACACAATATGGGTTTCAGTAGATAAACTAAAGCTAGCTAGCTAGGTGGCTTGCAGAAAAAAATACTTACCAGGCACCGCATTTGTCATCTACCCTCTTGGTGCTGGAATTGGCTGTAGCTGAGTTTCTAACATAATCTAAATCCAACTCTTTGTTTCGAATCCTTTTCGCTATATTCTGGATGAAACATGTTGAATGTCACCATGTAGCTAATAGAACAGAAGAAAAAATGCTCCATTGAATTTGTGTTGATGAGAGTCACTTGAAGCAATTTCTTTTTGCCCAAAGGATTGTGTTGTTAGAAACCACCTCCTTTTAAAAAAAGCACGCCTTGGGGGAGGGACCGGGGCCAGAGCATGAACCATCGCCTAACATAAGTTGTAGTCTTTGAGAGACTGGGAAAAAATTATCTGCTTGTATATTTAACAATGAATCCGCCAATAGGAACATTGCTGAAAGACGTCCAATGGCTCTATCGAACAAAGACAACCATATTGTATATTGCGATCAGTAGAACATAAAGCCTTCGCAAAATGTCACAAAGCAGGACTACATTTTTATTTACTTGGCAATTATGTATGAAACACATCTCACTTTCCTAGAAATGCCTCGGACATGATGAAAACAAGCCCACATTCCCAAAGTGTCACGACTTCCGCCGAAGTCGGTCCCTCTCCTTGTTCAGGTGGCGTTCAGCGGTCGACGTCACCGGCCTTCTAGCCACCACTGATCCACTTTTCATTTTCCATTTGTTTTGTCTTTGTTTTACACACCTGATTTCAATCCCACAATTACTTGTTCATTATTTAACCCTCTGTCCCCCCCATGTTTTTTTGTGAGTGATTGTTTGTTGTATTTTCGGTCTGTCATTGTGTGCGTGTATTTGTTACTTTTTTTATATTTGACATTTTGAGTAAAATTACGTTGATTACTCATATCAGCAGTCCTTCGCCTGACTCTCTACACCAGCTACACCTAGGACCCATTACACCCAGGCTGAAATTCCCCTTTAATACCAATAGTCTGCGTGCCAGAACATTCTACAACAGCATCCCCATTCATAGACCTAACGTTACACTATTTGAACACCATGTATAATACATCAGGTTAGTACATAATCAATGCAATGATAATAACATCATTGAGATAAAATCACTATGTCTCTAGTCTATTGTCTTTGTCTATTGTGTGTTGATTGGTTTAAAACAGATAGCCTACCTTACTTTTATTAGTTCAAAACAATCAAAATGGTGCTCTCAAAAAGACCCAAAAGAAAGGCTTATTTAGACAGAGGTTTCCCTGAAGAATGGACAGAGATGTATCATCTTTCCACATTTCTCAGACGCCTAACCAGTGCATCTTGTTTGCAACAAAACTGTCTCTGCTTGCAAATTATTCGATCTGTGTCATATAATTCCAGTCAATGTAGCCTACATTCAAAAGTTACCTTTCCACCCCAGAGAGAGGCCTGATGCAGAACCATTTAAGCTTTAACTGCTGGCTACTCTTCTGTGGTTTAACCCAACAAGAGAAGGTCACAAGTGACTCCCTAAAAGCTGCCTGGGTTTAAATATCTTGTATTTTACAGAAAGTATATAGTTCAATTGATAGCTACATAGAGTTCCACATTGTTAGGCTATTACCAAAGCACCTTATACCACCCACCACTGCGACCTGTATGCTCTGACCTGTATGCTCTAGTCGGCTGGCCCTGGCTACATATTCGTCGCCAGACCCACTGGCTCCAGGTCATCTACAAGTCCATGCTAGGTAAAGCTCCGCCTTATCTCAGTTCACTGGTCACAATGGAAACACCCACCCGTAGCACGCGCTTCAGCAGGTGTATCTCACTGATCATCCCTAAAGCCAACACCTCATTTGGCCGCCTTTCCTTCCAGTTCTCTGCTGCCTGTGACTGGAACGAATTGCAAAAATCGCTGAAGTTGGAGACTTTTATCTCCCTCACCAACTTTAAACATCTGATATCTGAGCAGCTAACCGATCGCTGCAGCTGTACATAGTCCAACGGTAAATAGCCCACCCAATTTACCTACCTCATCCCCATACTGTTTTTATTTATTTACTTTTCTGCTCTTTTGCACACCAGTATCTCTACCTGCACATGACCATCTGATCATTTATCACTCCAGTGTTAATCTGCAAAATTTGTAATTATTCGCCTACCTCCTCATGCCTTTTGCACACAATGTATATAGACTCTTTTTTTCTACTGTGTTATTGACTTGTTTATTGTTTACTCCATGTGTAACTCTGTGTTGTTGTCTGTTCACACTGCTATGCTTTATCTTGGCCAGGTCGCAGTTGTAAATGAGAACTTGTTCTCAACTAGCCTACCTGGTTAAATAAAGGTGAAATAAAAAATGTAAAAAATAAAAATTACTTGACAAGCAAAATATTTATTTTTTTACTACACCCTGGCCAGCTAACATGTGGAGTGCTGACATGTCTCCTGATGTTGTGGGTTCTGTTCCATACTGAGCAATGACAAAACCCAAAACAGTTAGTCTTACACAGTTATGTTATTTCCCATGTAAAACATTGAACAAATCATCACCAGTACAGTAATTTTTCCATTAAAATGCCGAAGGACAGGCTAGGTGGCAACATCCAAACTTGTCAAACATTACATCATGCTTTCACAAATACATTTTTTATCCAGCCCCTTGTTTTTCTGTGCTCACTTGCCTATGTTTTTTGTGTCTGTGCGTGCGCGTGTGCCTATGCGTGTGCAGAGAGACTCCGGAGGGGAATGGCTGTCAGTCATTCAGGGATAAATAGAGAGGCAGAGCTCAGAGTTTGTCAGATGGCGGACCTGACAGGGTCACACACAGGACCAAGCAGGAGCAGGACCTCAGCATTTTGATCATCTTCTACAAATGGAGGAACATGAAGATGTTCAATATTGTTTTCAAGACAGAAACTCTTCTTGCAGAAAGGCTTTGCTATCGACATCAATCTACATAACACTGTACATCTTCTTCTCATTGATTTCAGCAGTTACAGTATTTTTGAACGTACTGGTGATCATCTCCATCTCTCACTTCAAGCAGCTCCACACTCCAACCAACCTTCTCCTCCTCTCTCTGGCTGTGTCAGATCTCCTGGTGGGACTGATTGTGATACCAGTAACGACTATAGCATTAATGGAATCATGCTGGGGATTTGGGGAACATTTCTGTGTGTTTTATTTCTACATCACTTGTTTATGTGCTTCTTTATCTCTGGGCAATTTGGTCTTGATATCTATTGACCGCTATGTTGCTGTGTGTGATCCCTTATTGTACCACTCTAAAATAACAATAACAAGAATGATGTGTTGTATAACCATTACTTGGTGTTTTTATATCATATATGATGCTGCTATTATAAAAATATTTGTAAATGTGCAGGTACCCAGTCAGTGTTTGAAAGAATGTTTTATTGTTGAAGGGTATATGTGGGGTAATATAATTGACCTTGTAATTACAATGGTTGTCCCGTGCTCTATTATTACAACACTTTATATGAAAATCTTTGTGGTGGCCAGATCACAGGCCAGAAAGGTATTTTCAAAAGAGGCTGCCAGAGTTTCTGGTGTTAAAACTGTACAGGCAAATAAGTCTGAGAGAAAAGCAACAAAAACTCTGTCTATTGTTGTTATCAACTATCTCATTTGTTGGATTCCAATTCAATTTTATTTATTTTTTATTTTCATTGACAATGTATCATCATTCATCATCAGCTTTCTTCCACTTGTTAATTCCTTAATTAATCCAATAATTTATGCTTTCTTTTATCCATGGTTCAAAGTGACAGCTAAAATTATTTTAACTCGGGTGAAGTTAAGGTGTTCATAGTCCCTATGTTTTTATTCCCTAGTTTGACATAATTATGTTATGCTGTTTTGTTGTTTTTGCTTCTTTCATGGAACAATATATTGACATTACCTTGCTCTGTTCTCATCATAGATACATGTTGTTTGAGAATGATTTGGCTGGAATGGATTGGATTGGAATGACTTGGAGAAGGCATACGCTTGTTTTATAAAAGACATTGTAGTCATTTTGGGTTGTATATTCCAAATACTAAAGTCTGTGGTTGTTCCATATTATTTAGTGATAAATTCTATGCAATTATTCAAAAAGTACATTTTGAGGATGTCTGTAGGTTGTTTAACATCGCCCTCTAGTGGCTTAATTGCGACACAGCGCCTTTAACATGTGTAGTACTGTTGAAATGTACAATACCTCATGATATCAGATAACTTCCAGGTCTAAATCAATGGTCTATTGTAGTAGTTGATGGTAAAATGTAAGAAGATGCAATTATGGGTAACACTTTATAAACACATTCAGTAATAAACTATTTGTAAGGAATTTACAGTTTGTTCACCATTTATTAATCATTATTCCCACGTTCGTTAAGTGTTGCTCACCTACGTATTCTCACATGTGTAAATAACTACTATAGGCATTAATGATTAAACAAAACAGCGTAGGAGACTGCAGCAGACACTTCAACGTCAACATACTGGTTACGAACACTACCACTACTCACACTACATCACTGCTGCCAGGTCAGGGGTCACACCAGATCAGCTCTGTCAGATGCTGTTGAGTCTGAATGAATATAGAGATTAGTAAGACTTTATAATAACACTTTGTAATAAACATTTTATGATGGATTAGTAAATAGTTTATTCAACATTCATTTATCATTACTCCCAGATGTGTTTTAGAAAGCTAGTCATTCACACATTAATAAACAACTTTTATACTATGTAATAATGATTCATAAGATCATTCATAAGATGTTTAATACATGTCCTTATAAACCATCTACTAATCATTAGTAAAGTTGTATTGCAGTCCCTAATCTAAAGTGAAGACTATTCATACTTTCTTACTACTTTATAAATGTTTTGAACAGTGACCAGTTTAATTTATCACAAAAAGATGGACATGCCTTTGGTAGACATTCCAGCAGTACCTGATGCTCCTTAAGTTCTCAAAATGACCCAGAACATATCAATGGTTAAACAATAAGCACACAACACAGAGGATGTTAAAGGAAATATACTGAACATTTTATTCCAAAACAGTCACTCTGTTGTAGTAGTGTGCTGAAGGAAGTCATGTGTTTGTCTGAAAATTATAACATTCGTGTTTGTTGGCAGTGACTTCAAAAACCCAAAGTGTGGATTGCAGTCACTCATTAGAGCAGTTCATAAACTGCTTACAGGGTAAAGGAACCAATATCTAAATACATCATTGAACTGAACATTATATTTAAATGGTTACCACCTCTAATACACTACAAGTGAATGTGTCCAAATACGCATTACTTTTTCAAATGGGGGGACTAGATACATAAGGTGTTTTTGAAAATGCCATCAAATAAAAGGTGACATTCCATAATGTCTCCTCATATGAAACATGTGATCTCAAATCCAAAATGCTGGAGTAGAGACTCATTTCTAAATTGTTTTACTGCAGTGTTTTACACCCACTGGGCTCACACTGGTGGAATCAACGTCGTCAGGATGAAGTTGTTGGTGCCGTTCAGTTGGGAACGGGCAATCTCTGTGGCAGCGGAGCGATGATCCAGTCCTGGCAGAAACATCCTTGAAGTTGATATGGAGGGCCTCACCGTGAAGTAGACAGCACTCCTCTTCTGTAGGGGGCGTCACTGGGAGGTAGACAGCGCTCCTCTTCTGTAGGGGGCCTCACCATGAAGTAGACAGCACTCCTCTTCTGTAGGGGGCGTCACTGGGAGGTAGACAGCGCTCCTCTTCTGTAGGGGGCCTCACCATGAAGTAGACAGCACTCCTCTTCTGTAGGGGGCGTCACCATGAACTAGACAGCGCTCGTCTTCTGTAGTGGGCGTCACCGGGAGGTAGACAGCTCTCTTCTGTAGGGGGCGTCACCGGGAGGTAGACAGCTCTCCTCTTCTGTAGGGGGCGTCACCATGAAGTACACAGCGCTCCTCTTCTGTAGAGGGCGTCACCGGGAGGTAGACAACGCTCTTCTTCTGTAGGGGGCGTCACCGGGAGGTAGACAGCGCTCTCCTTCTGTAGGGGGCGTCACCGGGAGGTCAACAGCGCTCTCCTTCTGTAGGGAGCCTCACAGGGAGGTTGACAGCTCTCCTCTTTTGTAGGGGGCCTCACCGGGAGGTAGACAGCACTCCTCTTCTTTCAGAGAGCGGCATGAGCGGGTTCAGAGATACAGCCACCAGTGAGGCAAGGAACTCTGGGATGGCTAAGGTTTACCTGAACGGGACAGCGTTCCCCGGGGGGTGTGACATGAAACTGTCTGTTGTCATTGTGTAGCGGCAGCTCCAGCACCAGTCTGTAGTAATGACCCGGTTTACGCCAGTTCTCTGCTAGTGCTTTGAAGTCCAGGGTGAGGCATCCGTGCTCAGCACTGTTAACCAATTTTGTAATTTCATCAGTAACTTACTGTATTAATTATGGTGCATTGTTGGGAAACATTTGTTGGTGTGAAAAGAGTCTCTGGCTCATTTACATATTTTAAGGCGTGTCTTGTATGTTCCTAAATTTGTGGCAAGTGAGAGTTGCGTAGTAATTATTACTATCATTATTATTATTATTTATCGATATAATTATTATAATCTTTTTTTAAATCAAATGGCTACCCAGACGATTTGCATTGTCCCCCCCCCCCTCTGTTTATTATCTATGCATATTCGCTTTAACTCTACCTACATGTACATATTACCTCAACTAACCAGTTCCCCAGCACATTGACTCTGTACCGGTACCCCCTGTATATGGCCTCCACATTGACTCTGTACCGGTACCCCCTGTATATAGCCTCCACATTGACTCTGTACCGTAATACCCTGTATATAGCCTCCACATTGACTCTGTATCGGTACCCCCTGTATATAGCCTCCACATTGACTCTGTACCGTAATACCCTGTATATAGCCTCCACATTGACTCTGTACCGGTACCCCCTGTATATAGCCTCCACATTGACTCTGTACCGTAATACCCTGTATATAGCATCCACATTGACTCTGTACCGGTACCCCCTGTATATAGTCTCCACATTGACTCTGTACCGGTACCCCCTGTATATAGCCTCCACAATGACTCTGTACCGGTACCCCCTGTATATAGCCTCCACATTGACTTTGTATCGTAACACCCTGTATATAGCCTCCACATTGACTCTGTACCGGTACCCCCTGTATATATCCTCCACATAGACTCTGTACCGGTACCCCCTGTATATATCCTCCGCATTGACTCTGTACCGTAACACCCTGTATATAGCCTCCACATTGACTCTGTACCGGTACCCCCTGTATATAGCCTCCACATTGACTCTGTACCGTAATACCCTGTATATAGCATCCACATTGACTCTGTACCGGTACCCCCTGTATATAGTCTCCACATTGACTCTGTACCGGTACCCCCTGTATATAGCCTCCACAATGACTCTGTACCGGTACCCCCTGTATATAGCCTCCACATTGACTTTGTATCGTAACACCCTGTATATAGCCTCCACATTGACTCTGTACCGGTACCCCCTGTATATATCCTCCACATAGACTCTGTACCGGTACCCCCTGTATATATCCTCCGCATTGACTCTGTACCGTAACACCCTGTATATAGCCTCCACATTGACTCTGTACCGGTACCCCCTGTATATAGCCTCCACATTGACTCTGTACTGTAATACCCTGTATATAGCCTCCACAATGAATCTGTACCGGTACCCTCTGTATATAGCCTCCACATTGACTCTGTACCGTAATACCCTGTATATAGCCTCCACATTGACTCTGTACCGGTACCCCCTGTATATAGCCTCCACATTGACTCTGTACCGGTACCCCCTGTATATAGCCTCCACATTGACTCTGTACCGGTACCCCTGTATATAGCCTCCACATTGACTCTGTACCGGTACCCCATGTGTATAGCCTCCACATTGACTCTGTACCGGTACCCCCTGTATATAGCCTCCACATTGACTCTGTACCGGTACCCCCTGTATATAGCCTCCACATTAAATCTGTACCGGTACCCCCTGTATATAGCCTCCACATTGACTCTGTACCGGTACCCCCTGTATATAGCCTCCACATTGACTCTGTACCGGTACCCCCTGTATATAGCCTCCACATTGACTCTGTACTGGTACCCCCTGTATATAGCCTCCACATTGACTCTGTACCGTAACACCCTGTATATAGCCTCCACATTGACTCTGTACCGTAACACCCTGTATATAGCCTCCACATTGACTCTGTACCGGTACCCCCTGTATATAGCCTCCACATTGACTCTGTACCGTAATACCCCCTGTATATAGCCTCCACATTGACTCTGTACCGAAATACCCTGTATATAGCCTCCACATTGACTCTGTACCGGTACCCCATGTATATAGCCTCCACATTGACTCTGTACCGGTACCCCCTGTGTATAGCCTCCACATTGACTCTGTACCGGTACCCCCTGTATATAGCCTCCACATTGACTCTGTACCGGTACCCCCTGTATATAGCCTCCACATTGACTCTGTACCGTAATACCCTGTATATAGCCTCCACATTGACTCTGTACCGGTACCCCCTGTATATAGCCTCCACATTGACTCTGTACTGATACCCCCTGTATATAGCCTCCACATTGACTCTGTACCGGTACCCCCTGTATATAGCCTCCACAATGACTCTGTACCGGTACCACCTGTATATAGCCTCCACATTGACTCTGTACCGTAATACCCTGTATATAGCCTCCACATTGACTCTGTACCGGTACCCCCTGCATATATCCTCCACACAGACTCTGTAACGGTACCCCCTGTATATATCCTCCACATTGACTCTGTACCGTAACACCCTGTATATAGCCTCCACATTGACTCTGTACCGGTACCCCCTGTATATAGCCTCCACATTGACTCTGTACCGTAATACCCTGTATATAGCCTCCACATTGACTCTGTACCGGTACCCCCTGTATATAGCCTCCACATTGACTCTGTACCGTAATACCCTGTATATAGCCTCCACATTGACTCTGTACCGGTACCCCCTGTATATAGCCTCCACATTGACTCTGTACCGGTACCCCCTGTATATAGCCTCCACATTGACTCTGTACCGGTACCCCCTGTATATAGCCTCCACATTGACTCTGTACCGGTACCCCCTGTATATAGCCTCCACATTGACTCTGTATCGGTACCCCCTGTATATAGCCTCCACATTGACTCTGTACCGGTAACCCCTGTATATAGCCTCCACATTGACTCTGTACTGGTACCCCCTGTATATAGCCTCCACATTGACTCTGTACCGTAACACCCTGTATATAGCCTCCACATTGACTCTGTACCGTAACACCCTGTATATAGCCTCCACATTGACTCTGTACTGATACCCCCTGTATATAGCCTCCACATTGACTCTGTACCGGTACCCCCTGTATATAGCCTCCACATTGACTCTGTACCGGTACCCCCTGTATATATCCTCCACACAGACTCTGTAATGGTACCCCCTGTATATATCCTCCACATTGACTCTGTACCGTAACACCCTGTATATAGCCTCCACATTGACTCTGTACCGTAATACCCTGTATATAGCCTCCACATTGACTCTGTACCGGTACCCCCTGTATATAGCCTCCACATTGACTCTGTACCGGTACCCCCTGTATATAGCCTCCACATTGACTCTGTACCGGTACCCCCTGTATATAGCCTCCACATTGACTCTGTACTGGTACCCCCTGTATATAGCCTCCACATTGACTCTGTACCGGTACCCCCTGTGTATAGCCTCCACATTGACTCTGTACCGGTACCCCCTGTATATAGCCTCCACATTGACTCTGTACTGGTACCCCCTGTATATAGCCTCCACATTGACTCTGTACCGTAACACCCTGTATATAGCCTCCACATTGACTCTGTACCGTAACACCCTGTATATAGCCTCCACATTGACTCTGTACCGGTACCCCCTGTATATAGCCTCCACATTGACTCTGTACCGTAATACCCTGTATATAGCCTCCACATTGACTCTGTACCGGTACCCCCTGTATATAGCCTCCACATTGACTTTGTACCGTAATACCCTGTATATAGCCTCCACATTAACTCTGTATTGTAATACCCTGTATATAGCCTCCACATTGACTCTGTACCGGTACCCCCTGTATATAGCCTCCACATTGACTCTGTACCGGTACCCCCTGTATATAGCCTCCACATTGACTCTGTACCGGTACCCCCTGTATATAGCCTCCACATTGATTCTGTACCGGTACCCACTGTGTATAGCCTCCACATTGACTCTGTACCGGTACCCCCTGTATATAGCCTCCACATTGACTCTGTACCGGTACCCCCTGTATATAGCCTCCACATTAACTCTGTACCGTAATACCCTGTATATAGCCTCCACATTGACTCTGTACCGGTACCCCCTGTATATAGCCTCCACATTGACTCTGTACCGGTACCCCCTGTATATAGCATCCACATTGACTCTGTACCGTAATACCCTGTATATAGCCTCCACATTGACTCTGTACCGGTACCCCCTGTATATAGCCTCCACATTGACTCTGTACTGATACCCCCTGTATATAGCCTCCACATTGACTCTGTACCGGTACCCCCTGTATATAGCCTCCACATTGAATCTGTACCGGTACCCCCTGTATATAGTCTCCACATTGATTCTGTACCGGTACCCCCTGTGTACAGCCTCCACATTGACTCTGTACCGGTACCCCCTGTGTATAGTCTCCACATTGACTCTGTACCGGTACCCCCTGTATATAGCCTCCACATTGACTCTGTACCGGTACCCCCTGTGTATAGCCTCCACATTGACTCTGTACCGGTACCCCCTGTATATAGCCTCCACATTGACTCTGTACCGGTACCCCCTGTATATAGCCTCCACATTGACTCTGTACCGTAATACCCTGTATATAGCCTCCACATTGACTCTGTACCAGTACCCCCTGTATATAGCCTCTACATTGACTCTGTACTGATACCCCCTGTATATAGCCTCCACATTGACTCTGTACCGTAATACCCTGTATATAGCCTCCACATTGACTCTGTACCGGTACCCCCTGTATATAGCCTCCACATTGACTCTGTACCGGTACCCCCTGTATATAGCCTCCACATTGACTCTGTACCGGTACCCCCTGTATATAGCCTCCACATTGACTCTGTACTGGTACCCCCTGTATATAGCCTCCACATTGACTCTGTACCGGTACCCCCTGTGTATAGCCTCCACATTGACTCTGTACCGGTACCCCCTGTATATAGCCTCCACATTGACTCTGTACTGGTACCCCCTGTATATAGCCTCCACATTGACTCTGTACCGTAACACCCTGTATATAGCCTCCACATTGACTCTGTACCGTAACACCCTGTATATAGCCTCCACATTGACTCTGTACCGGTACCCCCTGTATATAGCCTCCACATTGACTCTGTACCGTAATACCCTGTATATAGCCTCCACATTGACTCTGTACCGGTACCCCCTGTATATAGCCTCCACATTGACTTTGTACCGTAATACCCTGTATATAGCCTCCACATTAACTCTGTATTGTAATACCCTGTATATAGCCTCCACATTGACTCTGTACCGGTACCCCCTGTATATAGCCTCCACATTGACTCTGTACCGGTACCCCCTGTATATAGCCTCCACATTGACTCTGTACCGGTACCCCCTGTATATAGCCTCCACATTGATTCTGTACCGGTACCCACTGTGTATAGCCTCCACATTGACTCTGTACCGGTACCCCCTGTATATAGCCTCCACATTGACTCTGTACCGGTACCCCCTGTATATAGCCTCCACATTAACTCTGTACCGTAATACCCTGTATATAGCCTCCACATTGACTCTGTACCGGTACCCCCTGTATATAGCCTCCACATTGACTCTGTACCGGTACCCCCTGTATATAGCATCCACATTGACTCTGTACCGTAATACCCTGTATATAGCCTCCACATTGACTCTGTACCGGTACCCCCTGTATATAGCCTCCACATTGACTCTGTACTGATACCCCCTGTATATAGCCTCCACATTGACTCTGTACCGGTACCCCCTGTATATAGCCTCCACATTGAATCTGTACCGGTACCCCCTGTATATAGTCTCCACATTGATTCTGTACCGGTACCCCCTGTGTACAGCCTCCACATTGACTCTGTACCGGTACCCCCTGTGTATAGTCTCCACATTGACTCTGTACCGGTACCCCCTGTATATAGCCTCCACATTGACTCTGTACCGGTACCCCCTGTGTATAGCCTCCACATTGACTCTGTACCGGTACCCCCTGTATATAGCCTCCACATTGACTCTGTACCGGTACCCCCTGTATATAGCCTCCACATTGACTCTGTACCGTAATACCCTGTATATAGCCTCCACATTGACTCTGTACCAGTACCCCCTGTATATAGCCTCTACATTGACTCTGTACTGATACCCCCTGTATATAGCCTCCACATTGACTCTGTACCGGTACCCCCTGTATATAGCCTCCACATTGACTCTGTACTGGTACCCCCTGTATATAGCCTCCACATTGACTCTGTACCGTAATACCCTGTATATAGCCTCCACATTGACTCTGTACTGGTACCCCCTGTATATATCCTCCACATAGACTCTGTACCGGTACCCCCTGTATATATCCTCCACATTGACTCTGTACCGTAGCACCCTGTATATAGCCTCCACATTGACTCTGTACCGGTACCCCCTGTATATAGCCTCCACATTGACTCTGTACCGTAATACCCTGTATATAGCCTCCACATTGACTCTGTACCGGTACCCCCTGTATATAGCCTCCACATTGACTCTGTACCGTAATACCCTGTATATAGCCTCCACATTGACTCTGTACCGGTACCCCCTGTATATAGCCTCCACATTGACTCTGTACCGGTACCCCCTGTATATAGCCTCCACATTGACTCTGTACCGGTACCCCCTGTATATAGCCTCCACATTGACTCTGTACCGGTACCCCCTGTATATAGCCTCCACATTGACTCTGTACCGGTACCCCCTGTATATAGCCTCCACATTGACTCTGTACCGGTACCCCCTGTATATAGCCTCCACATTGACTCTGTACCGGTACCCCCTGTATATAGCCTCCACATTGAATCTGTACCGGTACCCCCTGTATATAGCCTCCACATTGACTCTGTACCGGTACCCCCTGTATATAGCCTCCACATTGACTCTGTACCGGTACCCCCTGTATATAGCCTCCACATTGACTCTGTACCGGTACCGCCTGTATATAGCCTCCACATTGACTCTGTACCGGTACCCCCTGTATATAGCCTCCACATTGACTCTGTACTGTAACACCCTGTATATAGCCTCCACATTGACTTTGTACCGTAACACCCTGTATATAGCCTCCACATTGACTCTGTACCGGTACCCCCTGTATATAGCCTCCACATTGACTCTGTACTGGTACCCCCTGTATATAGCCTCCACATTGACTCTGTACCGTAACACCCTGTATATAGTCTCCACATTGACTCTGTACCGTAATACCCTGTATATAGTCTCCACATTGACTCTGTACCGGTACCCCCTGTATATAGGCTCCACATTGACTCTGTACCGGTACCCCCTGTATATAGCCTCCACATTGACTCTGTACCGTAATACCCTGTATATAGCCTCCACATTGACTCTTTACCGGTACCCCCTGTATATAGCCTCCACATTGACTCTGTACCGTAATACCCTGTATATAGCCTCCACATTGACTCTGTACCGTAATACCCTGTATATAGCCTCCACATTGACTCTGTACCGGTACCCCCTGTATATAGCCTCCACATTGACTCTGTACCGGTACCCCCTGTATATAGCCTCCACATTGACTCTGTACCGGTACCCCCTGTATATAGCCTCCACATTGACTCTGTACCGGTACTCCCTGTATATAGCCTCCACATTGACTCTGTACCGGTACCCCCTGTGTATAGCCTCCACATTGACTCTGTACCGGTACCCCCTGTATATAACCTCCACATTGACTCTGTACCGGTACCCCCTGTATATAGCCTCCACATTGACTCTGTACCGTAATACCCTGTATATAGCCTCCACATTGACTCTGTACCGTAATACCCTGTATATAGCCTCCACATTGACTCTGTACCGGTACCCCCTGTATATAGCCTCCACATTGACTCTGTACTGATACCCCCTGTATATAGCCTCCACATTGACTCTGTACCGGTACCCCCTGTATATAGCCTCCACATTGAATCTGTACCGGTACCCCCTGTATATAGTCTCCACATTGATTCTGTACCGGTACCCCCTGTGTACAGCCTCCACATTGACTCTGTACCGGTACCCCCTGTGTATAGTCTCCACATTGACTCTGTACCGGTACCCCCTGTATATAGCCTCCACATTGACTCTGTACCGGTACCCCCTGTGTATAGCCTCCACATTGACTCTGTACCGGTACCCCCTGTATATAGCCTCCACATTGACTCTGTACCGGTACCCCCTGTATATAGCCTCCACATTGACTCTGTACCGTAATACCCTGTATATAGCCTCCACATTGACTCTGTACCAGTACCCCCTGTATATAGCCTCTACATTGACTCTGTACTGATACCCCCTGTATATAGCCTCCACATTGACTCTGTACCGTAATACCCTGTATATAGCCTCCACATTGACTCTGTACCTGTACCCCCTGTATATAGCCTCCACATTGACTCTGTACCGGTACCCCCTGTATATAGCCTCCACATTGACTCTGTACCGGTACCCCCTGTATATAGCCTCCACATTGACTCTGTACTGGTACCCCCTGTATATAGCCTCCACATTGACTCTGTACCGGTACCCCCTGTGTATAGCCTCCACATTGACTCTGTACCGGTACCCCCTGTATATAGCCTCCACATTGACTCTGTACTGGTACCCCCTGTATATAGCCTCCACATTGACTCTGTACCGGTACCCCCTGTATATAGCCTCCACATTGACTCTGTACCGTAATACCCTGTATATAGCCTCCACATTGACTCTGTACCGGTACCCCCTGTATATAGCCTCCACATTGACTCTGTACCGTAATACCCTGTATATAGCCTCCACATTGACTCTGTACCGGTACCCCCTGTATATAGCCTCCACATTGACTCTGTACCGGTACCCCCTGTATATAGCCTCCACATTGACTCTGTACCGGTACCCCCTGTATATAGCCTCCACATTGACTCTGTACCGGTACCCCCTGTATATAGCCTCCACATTGACTCTGTATCGGTACCCCCTGTATATAGCCTCCACATTGACTCTGTACCGGTAACCCCTGTATATAGCCTCCACATTGACTCTGTACTGGTACCCCCTGTATATAGCCTCCACATTGACTCTGTACCGTAACACCCTGTATATAGCCTCCACATTGACTCTGTACCGTAACACCCTGTATATAGCCTCCACATTGACTCTGTACTGATACCCCCTGTATATAGCCTCCACATTGACTCTGTACCGGTACCCCCTGTATATAGCCTCCACATTGACTCTGTACCGGTACCCCCTGTATATATCCTCCACACAGACTCTGTAATGGTACCCCCTGTATATATCCTCCACATTGACTCTGTACCGTAACACCCTGTATATAGCCTCCACATTGACTCTGTACCGTAATACCCTGTATATAGCCTCCACATTGACTCTGTACCGGTACCCCCTGTATATAGCCTCCACATTGACTCTGTACCGGTACCCCCTGTATATAGCCTCCACATTGACTCTGTACCGGTACCCCCTGTATATAGCCTCCACATTGACTCTGTACTGGTACCCCCTGTATATAGCCTCCACATTGACTCTGTACCGGTACCCCCTGTGTATAGCCTCCACATTGACTCTGTACCGGTACCCCCTGTATATAGCCTCCACATTGACTCTGTACTGGTACCCCCTGTATATAGCCTCCACATTGACTCTGTACCGTAACACCCTGTATATAGCCTCCACATTGACTCTGTACCGTAACACCCTGTATATAGCCTCCACATTGACTCTGTACCGGTACCCCCTGTATATAGCCTCCACATTGACTCTGTACCGTAATACCCTGTATATAGCCTCCACATTGACTCTGTACCGGTACCCCCTGTATATAGCCTCCACATTGACTTTGTACCGTAATACCCTGTATATAGCCTCCACATTAACTCTGTATTGTAATACCCTGTATATAGCCTCCACATTGACTCTGTACCGGTACCCCCTGTATATAGCCTCCACATTGACTCTGTACCGGTACCCCCTGTATATAGCCTCCACATTGACTCTGTACCGGTACCCCCTGTATATAGCCTCCACATTGATTCTGTACCGGTACCCACTGTGTATAGCCTCCACATTGACTCTGTACCGGTACCCCCTGTATATAGCCTCCACATTGACTCTGTACCGGTACCCCCTGTATATAGCCTCCACATTAACTCTGTACCGTAATACCCTGTATATAGCCTCCACATTGACTCTGTACCGGTACCCCCTGTATATAGCCTCCACATTGACTCTGTACCGGTACCCCCTGTATATAGCATCCACATTGACTCTGTACCGTAATACCCTGTATATAGCCTCCACATTGACTCTGTACCGGTACCCCCTGTATATAGCCTCCACATTGACTCTGTACTGATACCCCCTGTATATAGCCTCCACATTGACTCTGTACCGGTACCCCCTGTATATAGCCTCCACATTGAATCTGTACCGGTACCCCCTGTATATAGTCTCCACATTGATTCTGTACCGGTACCCCCTGTGTACAGCCTCCACATTGACTCTGTACCGGTACCCCCTGTGTATAGTCTCCACATTGACTCTGTACCGGTACCCCCTGTATATAGCCTCCACATTGACTCTGTACCGGTACCCCCTGTGTATAGCCTCCACATTGACTCTGTACCGGTACCCCCTGTATATAGCCTCCACATTGACTCTGTACCGGTACCCCCTGTATATAGCCTCCACATTGACTCTGTACCGTAATACCCTGTATATAGCCTCCACATTGACTCTGTACCAGTACCCCCTGTATATAGCCTCTACATTGACTCTGTACTGATACCCCCTGTATATAGCCTCCACATTGACTCTGTACCGTAATACCCTGTATATAGCCTCCACATTGACTCTGTACCGGTACCCCCTGTATATAGCCTCCACATTGACTCTGTACCGGTACCCCCTGTATATAGCCTCCACATTGACTCTGTACCGGTACCCCCTGTATATAGCCTCCACATTGACTCTGTACTGGTACCCCCTGTATATAGCCTCCACATTGACTCTGTACCGGTACCCCCTGTGTATAGCCTCCACATTGACTCTGTACCGGTACCCCCTGTATATAGCCTCCACATTGACTCTGTACTGGTACCCCCTGTATATAGCCTCCACATTGACTCTGTACCGTAACACCCTGTATATAGCCTCCACATTGACTCTGTACCGTAACACCCTGTATATAGCCTCCACATTGACTCTGTACCGGTACCCCCTGTATATAGCCTCCACATTGACTCTGTACCGTAATACCCTGTATATAGCCTCCACATTGACTCTGTACCGGTACCCCCTGTATATAGCCTCCACATTGACTTTGTACCGTAATACCCTGTATATAGCCTCCACATTAACTCTGTATTGTAATACCCTGTATATAGCCTCCACATTGACTCTGTACCGGTACCCCCTGTATATAGCCTCCACATTGACTCTGTACCGGTACCCCCTGTATATAGCCTCCACATTGACTCTGTACCGGTACCCCCTGTATATAGCCTCCACATTGATTCTGTACCGGTACCCACTGTGTATAGCCTCCACATTGACTCTGTACCGGTACCCCCTGTATATAGCCTCCACATTGACTCTGTACCGGTACCCCCTGTATATAGCCTCCACATTAACTCTGTACCGTAATACCCTGTATATAGCCTCCACATTGACTCTGTACCGGTACCCCCTGTATATAGCCTCCACATTGACTCTGTACCGGTACCCCCTGTATATAGCATCCACATTGACTCTGTACCGTAATACCCTGTATATAGCCTCCACATTGACTCTGTACCGGTACCCCCTGTATATAGCCTCCACATTGACTCTGTACTGATACCCACTGTATATAGCCTCCACATTGACTCTGTACCGGTACCCCCTGTATATAGCCTCCACATTGAATCTGTACCGGTACCCCCTGTATATAGTCTCCACATTGATTCTGTACCGGTACCCCCTGTGTACAGCCTCCACATTGACTCTGTACCGGTACCCCCTGTGTATAGTCTCCACATTGACTCTGTACCGGTACCCCCTGTATATAGCCTCCACATTGACTCTGTACCGGTACCCCCTGTGTATAGCCTCCACATTGACTCTGTACCGGTACCCCCTGTATATAGCCTCCACATTGACTCTGTACCGTAATACCCTGTATATAGCCTCCACATTGACTCTGTACCAGTACCCCCTGTATATAGCCTCTACATTGACTCTGTACTGATACCCCCTGTATATAGCCTCCACATTGACTCTGTACCGGTACCCCCTGTATATAGCCTCCACATTGACTCTGTACTGGTACCCCCTGTATATAGCCTCCACATTGACTCTGTACCGTAATACCCTGTATATAGCCTCCACATTGACTCTGTACTGGTACCCCCTGTATATATCCTCCACATAGACTCTGTACCGGTACCCCCTGTATATATCCTCCACATTGACTCTGTACCGTAGCACCCTGTATATAGCCTCCACATTGACTCTGTACCGGTACCCCCTGTATATAGCCTCCACATTGACTCTGTACCGTAATACCCTGTATATAGCCTCCACATTGACTCTGTACCGGTACCCCCTGTATATAGCCTCCACATTGACTCTGTACCGTAATACCCTGTATATAGCCTCCACATTGACTCTGTACCGGTACCCCCTGTATATAGCCTCCACATTGACTCTGTACCGGTACCCCCTGTATATAGCCTCCACATTGACTCTGTACCGGTACCCCCTGTATATAGCCTCCACATTGTATACCCCCTATATAGCCTCCACATTGACTCTGTACCGGTACCCCCTGTATATAGCCTCCACATTGACTCTGTACCGGTACCCCCTGTATATAGCCTCCACATTGACTCTGTACCGGTACCCCCTGTATATAGCCTCCACATTGAATCTGTACCGGTACCCCCTGTATATAGCCTCCACATTGACTCTGTACCGGTACCCCCTGTATATAGCCTCCACATTGACTCTGTACCGGTACCCCCTGTATATAGCCTCCACATTGACTCTGTACCGGTACCGCCTGTATATAGCCTCCACATTGACTCTGTACCGGTACCCCCTGTATATAGCCTCCACATTGACTCTGTACTGTAACACCCTGTATATAGCCTCCACATTGACTTTGTACCGTAACACCCTGTATATAGCCTCCACATTGACTCTGTACCGGTACCCCCTGTATATAGCCTCCACATTGACTCTGTACTGGTACCCCCTGTATATAGCCTCCACATTGACTCTGTACCGTAACACCCTGTATATAGTCTCCACATTGACTCTGTACCGTAATACCCTGTATATAGTCTCCACATTGACTCTGTACCGGTACCCCCTGTATATAGGCTCCACATTGACTCTGTACCGGTACCCCCTGTATATAGCCTCCACATTGACTCTGTACCGTAATACCCTGTATATAGCCTCCACATTGACTCTTTACCGGTACCCCCTGTATATAGCCTCCACATTGACTCTGTACCGTAATACCCTGTATATAGCCTCCACATTGACTCTGTACCGTAATACCCTGTATATAGCCTCCACATTGACTCTGTACCGGTACCCCCTGTATATAGCCTCCACATTGACTCTGTACCGGTACCCCCTGTATATAGCCTCCACATTGACTCTGTACCGGTACCCCCTGTATATAGCCTCCACATTGACTCTGTACCGGTACTCCCTGTATATAGCCTCCACATTGACTCTGTACCGGTACCCCCTGTGTATAGCCTCCACATTGACTCTGTACCGGTACCCCCTGTATATAACCTCCACATTGACTCTGTACCGGTACCCCCTGTATATAGCCTCCACATTGACTCTGTACCGTAATACCCTGTATATAGCCTCCACATTGACTCTGTACCGTAATACCCTGTATATAGCCTCCACATTGACTCTGTACCGGTACCCCCTGTATATAGCCTCCACATTGACTCTGTACTGATACCCCCTGTATATAGCCTCCACATTGACTCTGTACCGGTACCCCCTGTATATAGCCTCCACATTGAATCTGTACCGGTACCCCCTGTATATAGTCTCCACATTGATTCTGTACCGGTACCCCCTGTGTACAGCCTCCACATTGACTCTGTACCGGTACCCCCTGTGTATAGTCTCCACATTGACTCTGTACCGGTACCCCCTGTATATAGCCTCCACATTGACTCTGTACCGGTACCCCCTGTGTATAGCCTCCACATTGACTCTGTACCGGTACCCCCTGTATATAGCCTCCACATTGACTCTGTACCGGTACCCCCTGTATATAGCCTCCACATTGACTCTGTACCGTAATACCCTGTATATAGCCTCCACATTGACTCTGTACCAGTACCCCCTGTATATAGCCTCTACATTGACTCTGTACTGATACCCCCTGTATATAGCCTCCACATTGACTCTGTACCGTAATACCCTGTATATAGCCTCCACATTGACTCTGTACCTGTACCCCCTGTATATAGCCTCCACATTGACTCTGTACCGGTACCCCCTGTATATAGCCTCCACATTGACTCTGTACCGGTACCCCCTGTATATAGCCTCCACATTGACTCTGTACTGGTACCCCCTGTATATAGCCTCCACATTGACTCTGTACCGGTACCCCCTGTGTATAGCCTCCACATTGACTCTGTACCGGTACCCCCTGTATATAGCCTCCACATTGACTCTGTACTGGTACCCCCTGTATATAGCCTCCACATTGACTCTGTACCGTAACACCCTGTATATAGCCTCCACATTGACTCTGTACCGTAACACCCTGTATATAGCCTCCACATTGACTCTGTACCGGTACCCCCTGTATATAGCCTCCACATTGACTCTGTACCGTAATACCCTGTATATAGCCTCCACATTGACTCTGTACCGGTACCCCCTGTATATAGCCTCCACATTGACTTTGTACCGTAATACCCTGTATATAGCCTCCACATTAACTCTGTATTGTAATACCCTGTATATAGCCTCCACATTGACTCTGTACCGGTACCCCCTGTATATAGCCTCCACATTGACTCTGTACCGGTACCCCCTGTATATAGCCTCCACATTGACTCTGTACCGGTACCCCCTGTATATAGCCTCCACATTGATTCTGTACCGGTACCCACTGTGTATAGCCTCCACATTGACTCTGTACCGGTACCCCCTGTATATAGCCTCCACATTGACTCTGTACCGGTACCCCCTGTATATAGCCTCCACATTAACTCTGTACCGTAATACCCTGTATATAGCCTCCACATTGACTCTGTACCGGTACCCCCTGTATATAGCCTCCACATTGACTCTGTACCGGTACCCCCTGTATATAGCATCCACATTGACTCTGTACCGTAATACCCTGTATATAGCCTCCACATTGACTCTGTACCGGTACCCCCTGTATATAGCCTCCACATTGACTCTGTACTGATACCCCCTGTATATAGCCTCCACATTGACTCTGTACCGGTACCCCCTGTATATAGCCTCCACATTGAATCTGTACCGGTACCCCCTGTATATAGTCTCCACATTGATTCTGTACCGGTACCCCCTGTGTACAGCCTCCACATTGACTCTGTACCGGTACCCCCTGTGTATAGTCTCCACATTGACTCTGTACCGGTACCCCCTGTATATAGCCTCCACATTGACTCTGTACCGGTACCCCCTGTGTATAGCCTCCACATTGACTCTGTACCGGTACCCCCTGTATATAGCCTCCACATTGACTCTGTACCGGTACCCCCTGTATATAGCCTCCACATTGACTCTGTACCGTAATACCCTGTATATAGCCTCCACATTGACTCTGTACCAGTACCCCCTGTATATAGCCTCTACATTGACTCTGTACTGATACCCCCTGTATATAGCCTCCACATTGACTCTGTACCGGTACCCCCTGTATATAGCCTCCACATTGACTCTGTACTGGTACCCCCTGTATATAGCCTCCACATTGACTCTGTACCGTAATACCCTGTATATAGCCTCCACATTGACTCTGTACTGGTACCCCCTGTATATATCCTCCACATAGACTCTGTACCGGTACCCCCTGTATATATCCTCCACATTGACTCTGTACCGTAGCACCCTGTATATAGCCTCCACATTGACTCTGTACCGGTACCCCCTGTATATAGCCTCCACATTGACTCTGTACCGTAATACCCTGTATATAGCCTCCACATTGACTCTGTACCGGTACCCCCTGTATATAGCCTCCACATTGACTCTGTACCGTAATACCCTGTATATAGCCTCCACATTGACTCTGTACCGGTACCCCCTGTATATAGCCTCCACATTGACTCTGTACCGGTACCCCCTGTATATAGCCTCCACATTGACTCTGTACCGGTACCCCCTGTATATAGCCTCCACATTGACTCTGTACCGGTACCCCCTGTATATAGCCTCCACATTGACTCTGTACCGGTACCCCCTGTATATAGCCTCCACATTGACTCTGTACCGGTACCCCCTGTATATAGCCTCCACATTGAATCTGTACCGGTACCCCCTGTATATAGTCTCCACATTGATTCTGTACCGGTACCCCCTGTGTACAGCCTCCACATTGACTCTGTACCGGTACCCCCTGTGTATAGTCTCCACATTGACTCTGTACCGGTACCCCCTGTATATAGCCTCCACATTGACTCTGTACCGGTACCCCCTGTGTATAGCCTCCACATTGACTCTGTACCGGTACCCCCTGTATATAGCCTCCACATTGACTCTGTACCGGTACCCCCTGTATATAGCCTCCACATTGACTCTGTACCGTAATACCCTGTATATAGCCTCCACATTGACTCTGTACCAGTACCCCCTGTATATAGCCTCTACATTGACTCTGTACTGATACCCCCTGTATATAGCCTCCACATTGACTCTGTACCGGTACCCCCTGTATATAGCCTCCACATTGACTCTGTACTGGTACCCCCTGTATATAGCCTCCACATTGACTCTGTACCGTAATACCCTGTATATAGCCTCCACATTGACTCTGTACTGGTACCCCCTGTATATATCCTCCACATAGACTCTGTACCGGTACCCCCTGTATATATCCTCCACATTGACTCTGTACCGTAGCACCCTGTATATAGCCTCCACATTGACTCTGTACCGGTACCCCCTGTATATAGCCTCCACATTGACTCTGTACCGTAATACCCTGTATATAGCCTCCACATTGACTCTGTACCGGTACCCCCTGTATATAGCCTCCACATTGACTCTGTACCGTAATACCCTGTATATAGCCTCCACATTGACTCTGTACCGGTACCCCCTGTATATAGCCTCCACATTGACTCTGTACCGGTACCCCCTGTATATAGCCTCCACATTGACTCTGTACCGGTACCCCCTGTATATAGCCTCCACATTGACTCTGTACCGGTACCCCCTGTATATAGCCTCCACATTGACTCTGTACCGGTACCCCCTGTATATAGCCTCCACATTGACTCTGTACCGGTACCCCCTGTATATAGCCTCCACATTGACTCTGTACCGGTACCCCCTGTATATAGCCTCCACATTGAATCTGTACCGGTACCCCCTGTATATAGCCTCCACATTGACTCTGTACCGGTACCCCCTGTATATAGCCTCCACATTGACTCTGTACCGGTACCCCCTGTATATAGCCTCCACATTGACTCTGTACCGGTACCGCCTGTATATAGCCTCCACATTGACTCTGTACCGGTACCCCCTGTATATAGCCTCCACATTGACTCTGTACTGTAACACCCTGTATATAGCCTCCACATTGACTTTGTACCGTAACACCCTGTATATAGCCTCCACATTGAATCTGTACCGGTACCCCCTGTATATAGCCTCCACATTGACTCTGTACTGGTACCCCCTGTATATAGCCTCCACATTGACTCTGTACCGTAACACCCTGTATATAGTCTCCACATTGACTCTGTACCGTAATACCCTGTATATAGTCTCCACATTGACTCTGTACCGGTACCCCCTGTATATAGGCTCCACATTGACTCTGTACCGGTACCCCCTGTATATAGCCTCCACATTGACTCTGTACCGTAATACCCTGTATATAGCCTCCACATTGACTCTTTACCGGTACCCCCTGTATATAGCCTCCACATTGACTCTGTACCGTAATACCCTGTATATAGCCTCCACATTGACTCTGTACCGTAATACCCTGTATATAGCCTCCACATTGACTCTGTACCGGTACCCCCTGTATATAGCCTCCACATTGACTCTGTACCGGTACCCCCTGTATATAGCCTCCACATTGACTCTGTACCGGTACCCCCTGTATATAGCCTCCACATTGACTCTGTACCGGTACCCCCTGTATATAGCCTCCACATTGACTCTGTACCGGTACCCCCTGTGTATAGCCTCCACATTGACTCTGTACCGGTACCCCCTGTATATAACCTCCACATTGACTCTGTACCGGTACCCCCTGTATATAGCCTCCACATTGACTCTGTACCGTAATACCCTGTATATAGCCTCCACATTGACTCTGTACCGGTACCCCCTGTATATAGCCTCCACATTGACTCTGTACCGGTACCCCCTGTATATAGCCTCCACATTGACTCTGTACCGGTACCGCCTGTATATAGCCTCCACATTGACTCTGTACCGGTACCCCCTGTATATAGCCTCCACATTGACTCTGTACTGTAACACCCTGTATATAGCCTCCACATTGACTCTGTACCGTAACACCCTGTATATAGCCTCCACATTGACTCTGTACCGGTACCCCCTGTATATAGCCTCCACATTGACTCTGTACTGGTACCCCCTGTATATAGCCTCCACATTGACTCTGTACCGTAACACCCTGTATATAGTCTCCACATTGACTCTGTACCGTAATACCCTGTATATAGTCTCCACATTGACTCTGTACCGGTACCCCCTGTATATAGCCTCCACATTGACTCTGTACCGGTACCCCCTGTATATAGCCTCCACATTGACTCTGTACCGTAATACCCTGTATATAGCCTCCACATTGACTCTTTACCGGTACCCCCTGTATATAGCCTCCACATTGACTCTGTACCGTAATACCCTGTATATAGCCTCCACATTGACTCTGTACCGTAATACCCTGTATATAGCCTCCACATTGACTCTGTACCGGTACCCCCTGTATATAGCCTCCACATTGACTCTGTACCGGTACCCCCTGTATATAGCCTCCACATTGACTCTGTACCGGTACCCCCTGTATATAGCCTCCACATTGACTCTGTACCGGTACCCCCTGTATATAGCCTCCACATTGACTCTGTACCCCTACCCCCTGTGTATAGCCTCCACATTGACTCTGTACCGGTACCCCCTGTATATAGCCTCCACATTGACTCTGTACCGGTACCCCCTGTATATAGCCTCCACATTGACTCTGTACCGTAATACCCTGTATATAGCCTCCACATTGACTCTGTACCGGTACCCCCTGTATATAGCCTCCACATTGACTCTGTACCGGTACCCCCTGTATATAGTCTCCACATTGACTCTGTACCGGTACCCCCTGTGTATAGCCTCCACATTGACTCTGTACCGGTACCCCCTGTGTATAGTCTCCACATTGACTCTGTACCGGTACCCCCTGTGTATAGCCTCCACATTGACTCTGTACCGGTACCCCCTGTATATAGCCTCCACATTGACTCTGTACCGGTACCCCCTTGTATATAGCCTCCACATTGACTCTGTACTGGTACCCCCTGTATATAGCCTCCACATTGACTCTGTACTGTAACACCCTGTATATAGCCTCCACATTGACTCTGTACCGTAACACCCTGTATATAGCCTCCACATTGACTCTGTACCGGTACCCCCTGTATATAGCCTCCACATTGACTCTGTACTGGTACCCCCTGTATATAGCCTCCAAATTGACTCTGTACCGTAATACCCTGTATATAGCCTCCACATTGACTCTGTACCGGTACCCCCTGTATATAGCCTCCACATTGACTCTGTACTGATACCCCCTGTATATAGCCTCCACATTGACTCTGTACCGGTACCCCCTGTATATAGCCTCCACATTGAATCTGTACCGGTACCCCCTGTATATAGTCTCCACATTGATTCTGTACCGGTACCCCCTGTGTACAGCCTCCACATTGACTCTGTACCGGTACCCCCTGTGTATAGTCTCCACATTGACTCTGTACCGGTACCCCCTGTATATAGCCTCCACATTGACTCTGTACCGGTACCCCCTGTGTATAGCCTCCACATTGACTCTGTACCGGTACCCCCTGTATATAGCCTCCACATTGACTCTGTACCGGTACCCCCTGTATATAGCCTCCACATTGAATCTGTACCGGTACCCCCTGTATATAGTCTCCACATTGATTCTGTACCGGTACCCCCTGTGTACAGCCTCCACATTGACTCTGTACCGGTACCCCCTGTGTATAGTCTCCACATTGATTCTGTACCGGTACCCCCTGTGTACAGCCTCCACATTGACTCTGTACCGGTACCCCCTGTGTATAGTCTCCACATTGACTCTGTACCGGTACCCCCTGTATATAGCCTCCACATTGACTCTGTACCGGTACCCCCTGTGTATAGCCTCCACATTGACTCTGTACCGGTACCCCCTGTATATAGCCTCCACATTGACTCTGTACCGGTACCCCCTGTATATAGCCTCCACATTGACTCTGTACCGTAATACCCTGTATATAGCCTCCACATTGACTCTGTACCAGTACCCCCTGTATATAGTCTCTACATTGACTCTGTACTGATACCCCCTGTATATAGCCTCCACATTGACTCTGTACCGGTACCCCCTGTATATAGCCTCCACATTGACTCTGTACCGGTACCCCCTGTATATAGCCTCCACATTGACTCTGTACCGTAATACCCTGTATATAGCCTCCACATTGACTCTGTACTGGTACCCCCTGTATATATCCTCCACATAGACTCTGTACCGTAGCACCCTGTATATAGCCTCCACATTGACTCTGTACCGGTACCCCCTGTATATAGCCTCCACATTGACTCTGTACCGTAATACCCTGTATATAGCCTCCACATTGACTCTGTGCCGGTACCCCCTGTATATAGCCTCCACATTGACTCTGTACCGTAATACCCTGTATATAGCCTCCACATTGACTCTGTACCGGTACCCCCTGTATATAGCCTCCACATTGACTCTGTACCGGTACCCCCTGTATATAGCCTCCACATTGACTCTGTACCGGTACCCCCTGTATATAGCCTCCACATTGACTCTGTACCGGTACCCCCTGTATATAGCCTCCACATTGACTCTGTACCGGTACCCCCTGTATATAGCCTCCACATTGACTCTGTACCGGTGCCCCCTGTATATAGCCTCCACATTGACTCTGTACCGGTACCCCCTGTATATAGCCTCCACATTGAATCTGTACCGGTACCCCCTGTATATAGCCTCCACATTGACTCTGTACCGGTACCCCCTGTATATAGCCTCCACATTGACTCTGTACCGGTACCCCCTGTATAGAGCCTCCACATTGACTCTGTACCGGTACCGCCTGTATATAGCCTCCACATTGACTCTGTACCGGTACCCCCTGTATATAGCCTCCACATTGACTCTGTACTGTAACACCCTGTATATAGCCTCCACATTGACTCTGTACCGTAACACCCTGTATATAGCCTCCACATTGACTCTGTACCGGTACCCCCTGTATATAGCCTCCACATTGACTCTGTACTGGTACCCCCTGTATATAGCCTCCACATTGACTCTGTACCGTAACACCCTGTATATAGTCTCCACATTGACTCTGTACCGTAATACCCTGTATATAGTCTCCACATTGACTCTGTACCGGTACCCCCTGTATATAGCCTCCACATTGACTCTGTACTGGTACCCCCTGTATATAGCCTCCACATTGACTCTGTACCGTAACACCCTGTATATAGTCTCCACATTGACTCTGTACCGTAATACCCTGTATATAGTCTCCACATTGACTCTGTACCGGTACCCCCTGTATATAGCCTCCACATTGACTCTGTACCGGTACCCCCTGTATATAGCCTCCACATTGACTCTGTACCGTAATACCCTGTATATAGCCTCCACATTGACTCTTTACCGGTACCCCCTGTATATAGCCTCCACATTGACTCTGTACCGTAATACCCTGTATATAGCCTCCACATTGACTCTGTACCGTAATACCCTGTATATAGCCTCCACATTGACTCTGTACCGGTACCCCCTGTATATAGCCTCCACATTGACTCTGTACCGGTACCCCCTGTATATAGTCTCCACATTGACTCTGTACCGGTACCCCCTGTATATAGCCTCCACATTGACTCTGTACCGGTACCCCCTGTATATAGCCTCCACATTGACTCTGTACCGGTACCCCCTGTGTATAGCCTCCACATTGACTCTGTAAAGGTACCCCCTGTATATAACCTCCACATTGACTCTGTACCGGTACCCCCTGTATATAGCCTCCACATTGACTCTGTACCGTAATACCCTGTATATAGCCTCCACATTGACTCTGTACCGGTACCCCCTGTATATAGCCTCCACATTGACTCTGTACCGGTACCCCCTGTATATAGCCTCCACATTGACTCTGTACCGGTACCGCCTGTATATAGCCTCCACATTGACTCTGTACCGGTACCCCCTGTATTTAGCCTCCACATTGACTCTGTACTGTAACACCCTGTATATAGCCTCCACATTGACTCTGTACCGTAACACCCTGTATATAGCCTCCACATTGACTCTGTACCGGTACCCCCTGTATATAGCCTCCACATTGACTCTGTACTGGTACCCCCTGTATATAGCCTCCACATTGACTCTGTACCGTAACACCCTGTATATAGTCTCCACATTGACTCTGTACCGTAATACCCTGTATATAGTCTCCACATTGACTCTGTACCGGTACCCCCTGTATATAGCCTCCACATTGACTCTGTACCGGTACCCCCTGTATATAGCCTCCACATTGACTCTGTACCCCTACCCCCTGTGTATAGCCTCCACATTGACTCTGTACCGGTACCCCCTGTATATAGCCTCCACATTGACTCTGTACCGTAATACCCTGTATATAGCCTCCACATTGACTCTGTACCGGTACCCCCTGTATATAGCCTCCACATTGACTCTGTACCGGTACCCCCTGTATATAGTCTCCACATTGACTCTGTACCGGTACCCCCTGTGTATAGCCTCCACATTGACTCTGTACCGGTACCCCCTGTGTATAGTCTCCACATTGACTCTGTACCGGTACCCCCTGTGTATAGCCTCCACATTGACTCTGTACCGGTACCCCCTGTATATAGCCTCCACATTGACTCTGTACCGGTACCCCCTTGTATATAGCCTCCACATTGACTCTGTACTGGTACCCCCTGTATATAGCCTCCACATTGACTCTGTACTGTAACACCCTGTATATAGCCTCCACATTGACTCTGTACCGTAACACCCTGTATATAGCCTCCACATTGACTCTGTACCGGTACCCCCTGTATATAGCCTCCACATTGACTCTGTACTGGTACCCCCTGTATATAGCCTCCAAATTGACTCTGTACCGTAATACCCTGTATATAGCCTCCACATTGACTCTGTACCGGTACCCCCTGTATATAGCCTCCACATTGACTCTGTACTGATACCCCCTGTATATAGCCTCCACATTGACTCTGTACCGGTACCCCCTGTATATAGCCTCCACATTGACTCTGTACCGGTACCCCCTGTATATAGCCTCCACATTGACTCTGTACCGTAATACCCTGTATATAGCCTCCACATTGACTCTGTACCAGTACCCCCTGTATATAGCCTCTACATTGACTCTGTACTGATACCCCCTGTATATAGCCTCCACATTGACTCTGTACCGGTACCCCCTGTATATAGCCTCCACATTGAATCTGTACCGGTACCCCCTGTATATAGTCTCCACATTGATTCTGTACCGGTACCCCCTGTGTACAGCCTCCACATTGACTCTGTACCGGTACCCCCTGTGTATAGTCTCCACATTGATTCTGTACCGGTACCCCCTGTGTACAGCCTCCACATTGACTCTGTACCGGTACCCCCTGTGTATAGTCTCCACATTGACTCTGTACCGGTACCCCCTGTATATAGCCTCCACATTGACTCTGTACCGGTACCCCCTGTGTATAGCCTCCACATTGACTCTGTACCGGTACCCCCTGTATATAGCCTCCACATTGACTCTGTACCGGTACCCCCTGTATATAGCCTCCACATTGACTCTGTACCGTAATACCCTGTATATAGCCTCCACATTGACTCTGTACCAGTACCCCCTGTATATAGCCTCTACATTGACTCTGTACTGATACCCCCTGTATATAGCCTCCACATTGACTCTGTACCGGTACCCCCTGTATATAGCCTCCACATTGACTCTGTACCGGTACCCCCTGTATATAGCCTCCACATTGACTCTGTACCGTAATACCCTGTATATAGCCTCCACATTGACTCTGTACTGGTACCCCCTGTATATATCCTCCACATAGACTCTGTACCGTAGCACCCTGTATATAGCCTCCACATTGACTCTGTACCGGTACCCCCTGTATATAGCCTCCACATTGACTCTGTACCGTAATACCCTGTATATAGCCTCCACATTGACTCTGTACCGGTACCCCCTGTATATAGCCTCCACATTGACTCTGTACCGGTACCCCCTGTATATAGCCTCCACATTGACTCTGTACCGGTACCCCCTGTATATAGCCTCCACATTGACTCTGTACCGGTACCCCCTGTGTATAGCCTCCACATTGACTCTGTAAAGGTACCCCCTGTATATAACCTCCACATTGACTCTGTACCGGTACCCCCTGTATATAGCCTCCACATTGACTCTGTACCGTAATACCCTGTATATAGCCTCCACATTGACTCTGTACCGGTACCCCCTGTATATAGCCTCCACATTGACTCTGTACCGGTACCCCCTGTATATAGCCTCCACATTGACTCTGTACCGGTACCGCCTGTATATAGCCTCCACATTGACTCTGTACCGGTACCCCCTGTATTTAGCCTCCACATTGACTCTGTACTGTAACACCCTGTATATAGCCTCCACATTGACTCTGTACCGTAACACCCTGTATATAGCCTCCACATTGACTCTGTACCGGTACCCCCTGTATATAGCCTCCACATTGACTCTGTACTGGTACCCCCTGTATATAGCCTCCACATTGACTCTGTACCGTAACACCCTGTATATAGTCTCCACATTGACTCTGTACCGTAATACCCTGTATATAGTCTCCACATTGACTCTGTACCGGTACCCCCTGTATATAGCCTCCACATTGACTCTGTACCGGTACCCCCTGTATATAGCCTCCACATTGACTCTGTACCCCTACCCCCTGTGTATAGCCTCCACATTGACTCTGTACCGGTACCCCCTGTGTATAGTCTCCACATTGACTCTGTACCGGTACCCCCTGTGTATAGCCTCCACATTGACTCTGTACCGGTACCCCCTGTATATAGCCTCCACATTGACTCTGTACCGGTACCCCCTGTATATAGCCTCCACATTGACTCTGTACCGGTACCCCCTGTATAGAGCCTCCACATTGACTCTGTACCGGTACCGCCTGTATATAGCCTCCACATTGACTCTGTACCGGTACCCCCTGTATATAGCCTCCACATTGACTCTGTACTGTAACACCCTGTATATAGCCTCCACATTGACTCTGTACCGGTACCCCCTGTATAGAGCCTCCACATTGACTCTGTACCGGTACCGCCTGTATATAGCCTCCACATTGACTCTGTACCGGTACCCCCTGTATATAGCCTCCACATTGACTCTGTACTGTAACACCCTGTATATAGCCTCCACATTGACTCTGTACCGTAACACCCTGTATATAGCCTCCACATTGACTCTGTACCGGTACCCCCTGTATATAGCCTCCACATTGACTCTGTACTGGTACCCCCTGTATATAGCCTCCACATTGACTCTGTACCGTAACACCCTGTATATAGTCTCCACATTGACTCTGTACCGTAATACCCTGTATATAGTCTCCACATTGACTCTGTACCGTAACACCCTGTATATAGTCTCCACATTGACTCTGTACCGTAATACCCTGTATATAGTCTCCACATTGACTCTGTACCGGTACCCCCTGTATATAGCCTCCACATTGACTCTGTACCGGTACCCCCTGTATATAGCCTCCACATTGACTCTGTACCGTAATACCCTGTATATAGCCTCCACATTGACTCTTTACCGGTACCCCCTGTATATAGCCTCCACATTGACTCTGTACCGTAATACCCTGTATATAGCCTCCACATTGACTCTGTACCGGTACCCCCTGTATATAGCCTCCACATTGACTCTGTACCGGTACCCCCTGTATATAGCCTCCACATTGACTCTGTACCGGTACCCCCTGTATATAGCCTCCACATTGACTCTGTACCGGTACCCCCTGTATATAGCCTCCACATTGACTCTGTACCGGTACCCCCTGTGTATAGCCTCCACATTGACTCTGTAAAGGTACCCCCTGTATATAACCTCCACATTGACTCTGTACCGGTACCCCCTGTATATAGCCTCCACATTGACTCTGTACCGTAATACCCTGTATATAGCCTCCACATTGACTCTGTACCGGTACCCCCTGTATATAGCCTCCACATTGACTCTGTACCGGTACCCCCTGTATATAGCCTCCACATTGACTCTGTACCGGTACCGCCTGTATATAGCCTCCACATTGACTCTGTACCGGTACCCCCTGTATTTAGCCTCCACATTGACTCTGTACTGTAACACCCTGTATATAGCCTCCACATTGACTCTGTACCGTAACACCCTGTATATAGCCTCCACATTGACTCTGTACCGGTACCCCCTGTATATAGCCTCCACATTGACTCTGTACTGGTACCCCCTGTATATAGCCTCCACATTGACTCTGTACCGTAACACCCTGTATATAGTCTCCACATTGACTCTGTACCGTAATACCCTGTATATAGTCTCCACATTGACTCTGTACCGGTACCCCCTGTATATAGCCTCCACATTGACTCTGTACCGGTACCCCCTGTATATAGCCTCCACATTGACTCTGTACCCCTACCCCCTGTGTATAGCCTCCACATTGACTCTGTACCGGTACCCCCTGTATATAGCCTCCACATTGACTCTGTACCGGTACCCCCTGTATATAGCCTCCACATTGACTCTGTACCGTAATACCCTGTATATAGCCTCCACATTGACTCTGTACCGGTACCCCCTGTATATAGCCTCCACATTGACTCTGTACCGGTACCCCCTGTATATAGTCTCCACATTGACTCTGTACCGGTACCCCCTGTGTATAGCCTCCACATTGACTCTGTACCGGTACCCCCTGTGTATAGTCTCCACATTGACTCTGTACCGGTACCCCCTGTGTATAGCCTCCACATTGACTCTGTACCGGTACCCCCTGTATATAGCCTCCACATTGACTCTGTACCGGTACCCCCTTGTATATAGCCTCCACATTGACTCTGTACTGGTACCCCCTGTATATAGCCTCCACATTGACTCTGTACTGTAACACCCTGTATATAGCCTCCACATTGACTCTGTACCGTAACACCCTGTATATAGCCTCCACATTGACTCTGTACCGGTACCCCCTGTATATAGCCTCCACATTGACTCTGTACTGGTACCCCCTGTATATAGCCTCCAAATTGACTCTGTACCGTAATACCCTGTATATAGCCTCCACATTGACTCTGTACCGGTACCCCCTGTATATAGCCTCCACATTGACTCTGTACTGATACCCCCTGTATATAGCCTCCACATTGACTCTGTACCGGTACCCCCTGTATATAGCCTCCACATTGACTCTGTACCGGTACCCCCTGTATATAGCCTCCACATTGACTCTGTACCGTAATACCCTGTATATAGCCTCCACATTGACTCTGTACCAGTACCCCCTGTATATAGCCTCTACATTGACTCTGTACTGATACCCCCTGTATATAGCCTCCACATTGACTCTGTACCGGTACCCCCTGTATATAGCCTCCACATTGAATCTGTACCGGTACCCCCTGTATATAGTCTCCACATTGATTCTGTACCGGTACCCCCTGTGTACAGCCTCCACATTGACTCTGTACCGGTACCCCCTGTGTATAGTCTCCACATTGATTCTGTACCGGTACCCCCTGTGTACAGCCTCCACATTGACTCTGTACCGGTACCCCCTGTGTATAGTCTCCACATTGACTCTGTACCGGTACCCCCTGTATATAGCCTCCACATTGACTCTGTACCGGTACCCCCTGTGTATATCCTCCACATTGACTCTGTACCGGTACCCCCTGTATATAGCCTCCACATTGACTCTGTACCGGTACCCCCTGTATATAGCCTCCACATTGACTCTGTACCGTAATACCCTGTATATAGCCTCCACATTGACTCTGTACCAGTACCCCCTGTATATAGCCTCTACATTGACTCTGTACTGATACCCCCTGTATATAGCCTCCACATTGACTCTGTACCGGTACCCCCTGTATATAGCCTCCACATTGACTCTGTACCGGTACCCCCTGTATATAGCCTCCACATTGACTCTGTACCGTAATACCCTGTATATAGCCTCCACATTGACTCTGTACTGGTACCCCCTGTATATATCCTCCACATAGACTCTGTACCGTAGCACCCTGTATATAGCCTCCACATTGACTAAGTACCGGTACCCCCTGTATATAGCCTCCACATTGACTCTGTACCGTAATACCCTGTATATAGCCTCCACATTGACTCTGTACCGGTACCCCCTGTATATAGCCTCCACATTGACTCTGTACCGGTACCCCCTGTATATAGCCTCCACATTGACTCTGTACCGGTACCCCCTGTATATAGCCTCCACATTGACTCTGTACCGGTACCCCCTGTGTATAGCCTCCACATTGACTCTGTAAAGGTACCCCCTGTATATAACCTCCACATTGACTCTGTACCGGTACCCCCTGTATATAGCCTCCACATTGACTCTGTACCGTAATACCCTGTATATAGCCTCCACATTGACTCTGTACCGGTACCCCCTGTATATAGCCTCCACATTGACTCTGTACCGGTACCCCCTGTATATAGCCTCCACATTGACTCTGTACCGGTACCGCCTGTATATAGCCTCCACATTGACTCTGTACCGGTACCCCCTGTATTTAGCCTCCACATTGACTCTGTACTGTAACACCCTGTATATAGCCTCCACATTGACTCTGTACCGTAACACCCTGTATATAGCCTCCACATTGACTCTGTACCGGTACCCCCTGTATATAGCCTCCACATTGACTCTGTACTGGTACCCCCTGTATATAGCCTCCACATTGACTCTGTACCGTAACACCCTGTATATAGTCTCCACATTGACTCTGCACCGTAATACCCTGTATATAGTCTCCACATTGACTCTGTACCGGTACCCCCTGTATATAGCCTCCACATTGACTCTGTACCGGTACCCCCTGTATATAGCCTCCACATTGACTCTGTACCCCTACCCCCTGTGTATAGCCTCCACATTGACTCTGTACCGGTACCCCCTGTGTATAGTCTCCACATTGACTCTGTACCGGTACCCCCTGTGTATAGCCTCCACATTGACTCTGTACCGGTACCCCCTGTATATAGCCTCCACATTGACTCTGTACCGGTACCCCCTTGTATATAGCCTCCACATTGACTCTGTACTGGTACCCCCTGTATATAGCCTCCGCATTGACTCTGTACTGTAACACCCTGTATATAGCCTCCACATTGACTCTGTACCGTAACACCCTGTATATAGCCTCCACATTGACTCTGTACCGGTACCCCCTGTATATAGCCTCCACATTGACTCTGTACTGGTACCCCCTGTATATAGCCTCCAAATTGACTCTGTACCGTAATACCCTGTATATAGCCTCCACATTGACTCTGTACCGGTACCCCCTGTATATAGCCTCCACATTGACTCTGTACTGATACCCCCTGTATATAGCCTCCACATTGACTCTGTACCGGTACCCCCTGTATATAGCCTCCACATTGACTCTGTACCGGTACCCCCTGTATATAGCCTCCACATTGACTCTGTACCGTAATACCCTGTATATAGCCTCCACATTGACTCTGTACCAGTACCCCCTGTATATAGCCTCTACATTGACTCTGTACTGATACCCCCTGTATATAGCCTCCACATTGACTCTGTACCGGTACCCCCTGTATATAGCCTCCACATTGAATCTGTACCGGTACCCCCTGTATATAGTCTCCACATTGATTCTGTACCGGTACCCCCTGTGTACAGCCTCCACATTGACTCTGTACCGGTACCCCCTGTGTATAGTCTCCACATTGATTCTGTACCGGTACCCCCTGTGTACAGCCTCCACATTGACTCTGTACCGGTACCCCCTGTGTATAGTCTCCACATTGACTCTGTACCGGTACCCCCTGTATATAGCCTCCACATTGACTCTGTACCGGTACCCCCTGTGTATAGCCTCCACATTGACTCTGTACCGGTACCCCCTGTATATAGCCTCCACATTGACTCTGTACCGGTACCCCCTGTATATAGCCTCCACATTGACTCTGTACCGTAATACCCTGTATATAGCCTCCACATTGACTCTGTACCAGTACCCCCTGTATATAGCCTCTACATTGACTCTGTACTGATACCCCCTGTATATAGCCTCCACATTGACTCTGTACCGGTACCCCCTGTATATAGCCTCCACATTGACTCTGTACCGGTACCCCCTGTATATAGCCTCCACATTGACTCTGTACCGTAATACCCTGTATATAGCCTCCACATTGACTCTGTACTGGTACCCCCTGTATATATCCTCCACATAGACTCTGTACCGTAGCACCCTGTATATAGCCTCCACATTGACTCTGTACCGGTACCCCCTGTATATAGCCTCCACATTGACTCTGTACCGTAATACCCTGTATATAGCCTCCACATTGACTCTGTGCCGGTACCCCCTGTATATAGCCTCCACATTGACTCTGTACCGTGATACCCTGTATATAGCCTCCACATTGACTCTGTACCGGTACCCCCTGTATATAGCCTCCACATTGACTCTGTACCGGTACCCCCTGTATATAGCCTCCACATTGACTCTGTACCGGTACCCCCTGTATATAGCCTCCACATTGACTCTGTACCGGTACCCCCTGTATATAGCCTCCACATTGACTCTGTACCGGTACCCCCTGTATATAGCCTCCACATTGACTCTGTACCGGTGCCCCCTGTATATAGCCTCCACATTGACTCTGTACCGGTACCCCCTGTATATAGCCTCCACATTGAATCTGTACCGGTACCCCCTGTATATAGCCTCCACATTGACTCTGTACCGGTACCCCCTGTATATAGCCTCCACATTGACTCTGTACCGGTACCCCCTGTATAGAGCCTCCACATTGACTCTGTACCGGTACCGCCTGTATATAGCCTCCACATTGACTCTGTACCGGTACCCCCTGTATATAGCCTCCACATTGACTCTGTACTGTAACACCCTGTATATAGCCTCCACATTGACTCTGTACCGTAACACCCTGTATATAGCCTCCACATTGACTCTGTACCGGTACCCCCTGTATATAGCCTCCACATTGACTCTGTACTGGTACCCCCTGTATATAGCCTCCACATTGACTCTGTACCGTAACACCCTGTATATAGTCTCCACATTGACTCTGTACCGTAATACCCTGTATATAGTCTCCACATTGACTCTGTACCGGTACCCCCTGTGTATAGTCTCCACATTGACTCTGTACCGGTACCCCCTGTATATAGCCTCCACATTGACTCTGTACCGGTACCCCCTGTGTATAGCCTCCACATTGACTCTGTACCGGTACCCCCTGTATATAGCCTCCACATTGACTCTGTACCGGTACCCCCTGTATATAGCCTCCACATTGACTCTGTACCGTAATACCCTGTATATAGCCTCCACATTGACTCTGTACCAGTACCCCCTGTATATAGCCTCTACATTGACTCTGTACTGATACCCCCTGTATATAGCCTCCACATTGACTCTGTACCGGTACCCCCTGTATATAGCCTCCACATTGAATCTGTACCGGTACCCCCTGTATATAGTCTCCACATTGATTCTGTACCGGTACCCCCTGTGTACAGCCTCCACATTGACTCTGTACCGGTACCCCCTGTGTATAGCCTCTACATTGACTCTGTACTGATACCCCCTGTATATAGCCTCCACATTGACTCTGTACCGGTACCCCCTGTATATAGCCTCCACATTGACTCTGTACCGGTACCCCCTGTATATAGCCTCCACATTGACTCTGTACCGTAATACCCTGTATATAGCCTCCACATTGACTCTGTACTGGTACCCCCTGTATATATCCTCCACATAGACTCTGTACCGTATCACCCTGTATATAGCCTCCACATTGACTCTGTACCGGTACCCCCTGTATATAGCCTCCACATTGACTCTGTACCGTAATACCCTGTATATAGCCTCCACATTGACTCTGTGCCGGTACCCCCTGTATATAGCCTCCACATTGACTCTGTACCGTGATACCCTGTATATAGCCTCCACATTGACTCTGTACCGGTACCCCCTGTATATAGCCTCCACATTGACTCTGTACCGGTACCCCCTGTATATAGCCTCCACATTGACTCTGTACCGGTACCCCCTGTATATAGCCTCCACATTGACTCTGTACCGGTACCCCCTGTATATAGCCTCCACATTGACTCTGTACCGGTACCCCCTGTATATAGCCTCCACATTGACTCTGTACCGGTGCCCCCTGTATATAGCCTCCACATTGACTCTGTACCGGTACCCCCTGTATATAGCCTCCACATTGAATCTGTACCGGTACCCCCTGTATATAGCCTCCACATTGACTCTGTACCGGTACCCCCTGTATATAGCCTCCACATTGACTCTGTACCGGTACCCCCTGTATAGAGCCTCCACATTGACTCTGTACCGGTACCGCCTGTATATAGCCTCCACATTGACTCTGTACCGGTACCCCCTGTATATAGCCTCCACATTGACTCTGTACTGTAACACCCTGTATATAGCCTCCACATTGACTCTGTACCGTAACACCCTGTATATAGCCTCCACATTGACTCTGTA
Source organism: Oncorhynchus clarkii lewisi (assembly GCF_045791955.1). Taxonomy (NCBI): domain Eukaryota; kingdom Metazoa; phylum Chordata; class Actinopteri; order Salmoniformes; family Salmonidae; genus Oncorhynchus; species Oncorhynchus clarkii. The sequence continues at coordinate 43,851,946 of NC_092168.1, read as the reverse complement.
CCGGTACCCCCTGTATATAGCCTCCACATTGACTCTGTACTGGTACCCCCTGTATATAGCCTCCACATTGACTCTGTACCGTAACACCCTGTATATAGTCTCCACATTGACTCTGTACCGTAATACCCTGTATATAGTCTCCACATTGACTCTGTACCGGTACCCCCTGTGTATAGTCTCCACATTGACTCTGTACCGGTACCCCCTGTATATAGCCTCCACATTGACTCTGTACCGGTACCCCCTGTGTATAGCCTCCACATTGACTCTGTACCGGTACCCCCTGTATATAGCCTCCACATTGACTCTGTACCGGTACCCCCTGTATATAGCCTCCACATTGACTCTGTACCGTAATACCCTGTATATAGCCTCCACATTGACTCTGTACCAGTACCCCCTGTATATAGCCTCTACATTGACTCTGTACTGATACCCCCTGTATATAGCCTCCACATTGACTCTGTACCGGTACCCCCTGTATATAGCCTCCACATTGAATCTGTACCGGTACCCCCTGTATATAGTCTCCACATTGATTCTGTACCGGTACCCCCTGTGTACAGCCTCCACATTGACTCTGTACCGGTACCCCCTGTGTATAGTCTCCACATTGATTCTGTACCGGTACCCCCTGTGTACAGCCTCCACATTGACTCTGTACCGGTACCCCCTGTGTATAGTCTCCACATTGACTCTGTACCGGTACCCCCTGTATATAGCCTCCACATTGACTCTGTACCGGTACCCCCTGTGTATAGCCTCCACATTGACTCTGTACCGGTACCCCCTGTATATAGCCTCCACATTGACTCTGTACCGGTACCCCCTGTATATAGCCTCCACATTGACTCTGTACCGTAATACCCTGTATATAGCCTCCACATTGACTCTGTACCAGTACCCCCTGTATATAGCCTCTACATTGACTCTGTACTGATACCCCCTGTATATAGCCTCCACATTGACTCTGTACCGGTACCCCCTGTATATAGCCTCCACATTGACTCTGTACCGGTACCCCCTGTATATAGCCTCCACATTGACTCTGTACCGTAATACCCTGTATATAGCCTCCACATTGACTCTGTACTGGTACCCCCTGTATATATCCTCCACATAGACTCTGTACCGTAGCACCCTGTATATAGCCTCCACATTGACTCTGTACCGGTACCCCCTGTATATAGCCTCCACATTGACTCTGTACCGTAATACCCTGTATATAGCCTCCACATTGACTCTGTGCCGGTACCCCCTGTATATAGCCTCCACATTGACTCTGTACCGTAATACCCTGTATATAGCCTCCACATTGACTCTGTACCGGTACCCCCTGTATATAGCTTCCACATTGACTCTGTACCGGTACCCCCTGTATATAGCCTCCACATTGACTCTGTACCGGTACCCCCTGTATATAGCCTCCACATTGACTCTGTACCGGTACCCCCTGTATATAGCCTCCACATTGACTCTGTACCGGTACCCCCTGTATATAGCCTCCACATTGACTCTGTACCGGTGCCCCCTGTATATAGCCTCCACATTGACTCTGTACCGGTACCCCCTGTATATAGCCTCCACATTGAATCTGTACCGGTACCCCCTGTATATAGCCTCCACATTGACTCTGTACCGGTACCCCCTGTATATAGCCTCCACATTGACTCTGTACCGGTACCCCCTGTATAGAGCCTCCACATTGACTCTGTACCGGTACCGCCTGTATATAGCCTCCACATTGACTCTGTACCGGTACCCCCTGTATATAGCCTCCACATTGACTCTGTACTGTAACACCCTGTATATAGCCTCCACATTGACTCTGTACCGTAACACCCTGTATATAGCCTCCACATTGACTCTGTACCGGTACCCCCTGTATATAGCCTCCACATTGACTCTGTACTGGTACCCCCTGTATATAGCCTCCACATTGACTCTGTACCGTAACACCCTGTATATAGTCTCCACATTGACTCTGTACCGTAATACCCTGTATATAGTCTCCACATTGACTCTGTACCGGTACCCCCTGTATATAGCCTCCACATTGACTCTGTACTGGTACCCCCTGTATATAGCCTCCACATTGACTCTGTACCGTAACACCCTGTATATAGTCTCCACATTGACTCTGTACCGTAATACCCTGTATATAGTCTCCACATTGACTCTGTACCGGTACCCCCTGTATATAGCCTCCACATTGACTCTGTACCGGTACCCCCTGTATATAGCCTCCACATTGACTCTGTACCGGTACCCCCTGTATATAGCCTCCACATTGACTCTGTACCGGTACCCCCTGTATAGAGCCTCCACATTGACTCTGTACCGGTACCGCCTGTATATAGCCTCCACATTGACTCTGTACCGGTACCCCCTGTATATAGCCTCCACATTGACTCTGTACTGTAACACCCTGTATATAGCCTCCACATTGACTCTGTACCGTAACACCCTGTATATAGCCTCCACATTGACTCTGTACCGGTACCCCCTGTATATAGCCTCCACATTGACTCTGTACTGGTACCCCCTGTATATAGCCTCCACATTGACTCTGTACCGTAACACCCTGTATATAGTCTCCACATTGACTCTGTACCGGTACCCCCTGTATATAGCCTCCACATTGACTCTGTACTGGTACCCCCTGTATATAGCCTCCACATTGACTCTGTACCGTAACACCCTGTATATAGTCTCCACATTGACTCTGTACCGTAATACCCTGTATATAGTCTCCACATTGACTCTGTACCGGTACCCCCTGTATATAGCCTCCACATTGACTCTGTACCGGTACCCCCTGTATATAGCCTCCACATTGACTCTGTACCGTAATACCCTGTATATAGCCTCCACATTGACTCTTTACCGGTACCCCCTGTATATAGCCTCCACATTGACTCTGTACCGTAATACCCTGTATATAGCCTCCACATTGACTCTGTACCGTAATACCCTGTATATAGCCTCCACATTGACTCTGTACCGGTACCCCCTGTATATAGCCTCCACATTGACTCTGTACCGGTACCCCCTGTATATAGCCTCCACATTGACTCTGTACCGGTACCCCCTGTATATAGCCTCCACATTGACTCTGTACCGGTACCCCCTGTATATAGCCTCCACATTGACTCTGTACCGGTACCCCCTGTGTATAGCCTCCACATTGACTCTGTACCGGTACCCCCTGTATATAACCTCCACATTGACTCTGTACCGGTACCCCCTGTATATAGCCTCCACATTGACTCTGTACCGTAATACCCTGTATATAGCCTCCACATTGACTCTGTACCGGTACCCCCTGTATATAGCCTCCACATTGACTCTGTACCGGTACCCCCTGTATATAGCCTCCACATTGACTCTGTACCGGTACCGCCTGTATATAGCCTCCACATTGACTCTGTACCGGTACCCCCTGTATTTAGCCTCCACATTGACTCTGTACTGTAACACCCTGTATATAGCCTCCACATTGACTCTGTACCGTAACACCCTGTATATAGCCTCCACATTGACTCTGTACCGGTACCCCCTGTATATAGCCTCCACATTGACTCTGTACTGGTACCCCCTGTATATAGCCTCCACATTGACTCTGTACCGTAACACCCTGTATATAGTCTCCACATTGACTCTGTACCGTAATACCCTGTATATAGTCTCCACATTGACTCTGTACCGGTACCCCCTGTATATAGCCTCCACATTGACTCTGTACCGGTACCCCCTGTATATAGCCTCCACATTGACTCTGTACCGTAATACCCTGTATATAGCCTCCACATTGACTCTTTACCGGTACCCCCTGTATATAGCCTCCACATTGACTCTGTACCGTAATACCCTGTATATAGCCTCCACATTGACTCTGTACCGTAATACCCTGTATATAGCCTCCACATTGACTCTGTACCGGTACCCCCTGTATATAGCCTCCACATTGACTCTGTACCGGTACCCCCTGTATATAGCCTCCACATTGACTCTGTACCGGTACCCCCTGTATATAGCCTCCACATTGACTCTGTACCGGTACCCCCTGTATATAGCCTCCACATTGACTCTGTACCCCTACCCCTGTGTATAGCCTCCACATTGACTCTGTACCGGTACCCCCTGTATATAGCCTCCACATTGACTCTGTACCGGTACCCCCTGTATATAGCCTCCACATTGACTCTGTACCGTAATACCCTGTATATAGCCTCCACATTGACTCTGTACCGGTACCCCCTGTATATAGTCTCCACATTGACTCTGTACCGGTACCCCCTGTGTATAGCCTCCACATTGACTCTGTACCGGTACCCCCTGTATATAGCCTCCACATTGACTCTGTACCGGTACCCCCTTGTATATAGCCTCCACATTGACTCTGTACTGGTACCCCCTGTATATAGCCTCCACATTGACTCTGTACTGTAACACCCTGTATATAGCCTCCACATTGACTCTGTACCGTAACACCCTGTATATAGCCTCCACATTGACTCTGTACCGGTACCCCCTGTATATAGCCTCCACATTGACTCTGTACTGGTACCCCCTGTATATAGCCTCCAAATTGACTCTGTACCGTAACACCCTGTATATAGTCTCCACATTGACTCTGTACCGTAATACCCTGTATATAGTCTCCACATTGACTCTGTACCGGTACCCCCTGTATATAGCCTCCACATTGACTCTGTACCGTAATACCCTGTATATAGCCTCCACATTGACTCTGTACCGGTACCCCCTGTATATAGCCTCCACATTGACTCTGTACCGGTACCCCCTGTATATAGCCTCCACATTGACTCTGTACCGGTACCCCCTGTATATAGCCTCCACATTGACTCTGTACCGGTACCCCCTGTATATAGCCTCCACATTGACTCTGTACCGGTACCCCCTGTATATAGCCTCCACATTGACTCTGTACTGGTACCCCCTGTATATAGCCTCCACATTGACTCTGTACCGGTACCCCCTGTATATAGCCTCCACATTGAATCTGTACCGGTACCCCCTGTATATAGCCTCCACATTGACTCTGTACCGGTACCCCCTGTATATAGCCTCCACATTGACTCTGTACCGGTACCCCCTGTATATAGCCTCCACATTGACTCTGTACCGTAATACCCTGTATATAGCCTCCACATTGACTCTGTACCGGTACCCCCTGTATATAGCCTCCACATTGACTCTGTACCGGTACCCCCTGTATATAGCCTCCACATTGACTCTGTACCGGTACCCCCTGTATATAGCCTCCACATTGACTCTGTACCGGTACCCCCTGTATATAGCCTCCACATTGACTCTGTACCGGTACCCCCTGTATATAGCCTCCACATTGACTCTGTACTGGTACCCCCTGTATATAGCCTCCACATTGACTCTGTACCGGTACCGCCTGTATATAGCCTCCACATTGACTCTGTACCGGTACCCCCTGTATATAGCCTCCACATTGACTCTGTACTGTAACACCCTGTATATAGCCTCCACATTGACTCTGTACCGTAACACCCTGTATATAGCCTCCACATTGACTCTGTACCGGTACCCCCTGTATATAGCCTCCACATTGACTCTGTACTGGTACCCCCGGGAATATAGCCTCCAAATTGACTCTGTACCGTAACACCCTGTATATAGTCTCCACATTGACTCTGTACCGTAATACCCTGTATATAGTCTCCACATTGACTCTGTACCGGTACCCCCTGTATATAGCCTCCACATTGACTCTGTACCGGTACCCCCTGTATATAGCCTCCACATTGACTCTGTACCGTAATACCCTGTATATAGCCTCCACATTGACTCTGTACCGGTACCCCCTGTATATAGCCTCCACATTGACTCTGTACCGTAATACCCTGTATATAGCCTCCACATTGACTCTGTACCGTAATACCCTGTATATAGCCTCCACATTGACTCTGTACCGGTACCCCCTGTATATAGCCTCCACATTGACTCTGTACCGGTACCCCCTGTATGTAGCCTCCACATTGACTCTGTACCGGTACCCCCTGTATATAGCCTCCACATTGACTATGTACCGGTACCCCCTGTATATAGCCTCCACATTGACTCTGTACCGGTACCCCCTGTATATAGCCTCCACATTGACTCTGTACCGGTACCCCCTGTATATAGCCTCCACATTGATTCTGTACCGGTACCCCCTGTGTATAGCCTCCACATTGACTCTGTACCGGTACCCCCTGTATATAGCCTGCACATTGACTCTGTACCGGTACCCCCTGTATATAGCCTCCACATTGACTCTGTACCGGTACCCCCTGTGTATAGCCTCCACATTGACTCTGTACCGTAATACCCTGTATATAGTCTCCACATTGACTCTGTACCGGTACCCCCTGTATATAGCCTCCACATTGACTCTGTACCGGTACCCCCTGTATATAGCCTCCACATTGACTCTGTACCGTAATACCCTGTATATAGCCTCCACATTGACTCTTTACCGGTACCCCCCTGTATATAGCCTCCACATTGACTCTGTACCGTAATACCCTGTATATAGCCTCCACATTGACTCTGTACCGTAATACCCTGTATATAGCCTCCACATTGACTCTGTACCGGTACCCCCTGTATATAGCCTCCACATTGACTCTGTACCGGTACCCCCTGTATATAGCCTCCACATTGACTCTGTACCGGTACCCCCTGTATATAGCCTCCACATTGACTCTGTACCGGTACCCCCTGTATATAGCCTCCACATTGACTCTGTACCGTAATACCCTGTATATAGCCTCCACATTGACTCTGTACCGGTACCCCCTGTATATAGCCTCCACATTGACTCTGTACCGGTACCCCCTGTATATAGTCTCCACATTGACTCTGTACCGGTACCCCCTGTGTATAGCCTCCACATTGACTCTGTACCGGTACCCCCTGTGTATAGTCTCCACATTGACTCTGTACCGGTACCCCCTGTGTATAGCCTCCACATTGACTCTGTACTGGTACCCCCTGTATATAGCCTCCACATTGACTCTGTACTGTAACACCCTGTATATAGCCTCCACATTGACTCAGTACCTTAACACCCTGTATATAGCCTCCACATTGACTCTGTACCGGTACCCCCTGTATATAGCCTCCACATTGACTCTGTACTGGTACCCCCTGTATATAGCCTCCACATTGACTCTGTACCGGTACCTGTATGTAGCCTCCACATTGACTCTGTACCGGTACCCCCTGTATATAGCCTCCACATTGACTCTGTACCGGTACCCCCTGTATATAGTCTCCACATTGACTCTGTACCGGTACCCCCTGTGTATAGCCTCCACATTGACTCTGTACCGGTACCCCCTGTGTATAGTCTCCACATTGACTCTGTACAGGTACCCCCTGTGTATAGCCTCCACATTGACTCTGTACTGGTACCCCCTGTATATAGCCTCCACATTGACTCTGTACTGTAACACCCTGTATATAGCCTCCACATTGACTCAGTACCTTAACACCCTGTATATAGCCTCCACATTGACTCTGTACCGGTACCCCCTGTATATAGCCTCCACATTGACTCTGTACTGGTACCCCCTGTATATAGCCTCCAAATTGACTCTGTACCGTAACACCCTGTATATAGTCTCCACATTGACTCTGTACCGTAATACCCTGTATATAGTCTCCACATTGACTCTGTACCGGTACCCCCCTGTATATAGCCTCCACATTGACTCTGTACCGTAATACCCTGTATATAGCCTCCACATTGACTCTGTACCGTAATACCCTGTATATAGCCTCCACATTGACTCTGTACCGGTACCCCCTGTATATAGCCTCCACATTGACTCTGTACCGGTACCCCCTGTATATAGCCTCCACATTGACTCTGTACCGGTACCCCCTGTATATAGCCTCCACATTGACTCTGTACCGGTACCCCCTGTATATAGCCTCCACATTGACTCTGTACCGTAATACCCTGTATATAGCCTCCACATTGACTCTGTACCGGTACCCCCTGTATATAGCCTCCACATTGACTCTGTACCGGTACCCCCTGTATATAGTCTCCACATTGACTCTGTACCGGTACCCCCTGTGTATAGCCTCCACATTGACTCTGTACCGGTACCCCCTGTGTATAGTCTCCACATTGACTCTGTACCGGTACCCCCTGTGTATAGCCTCCACATTGACTCTGTACTGGTACCCCCTGTATATAGCCTCCACATTGACTCTGTACTGTAACACCCTGTATATAGCCTCCACATTGACTCAGTACCTTAACACCCTGTATATAGCCTCCACATTGACTCTGTACCGGTACCCCCTGTATATAGCCTCCACATTGACTCTGTACTGGTACCCCCTGTATATAGCCTCCACATTGACTCTGTACCGGTACCTGTATGTAGCCTCCACATTGACTCTGTACCGGTACCCCCTGTATATAGCCTCCACATTGACTCTGTACCGGTACCCCCTGTATATAGTCTCCACATTGACTCTGTACCGGTACCCCCTGTGTATAGCCTCCACATTGACTCTGTACCGGTACCCCCTGTGTATAGTCTCCACATTGACTCTGTACCGGTACCCCCTGTGTATAGCCTCCACATTGACTCTGTACTGGTACCCCCTGTATATAGCCTCCACATTGACTCTGTACTGTAACACCCTGTATATAGCCTCCACATTGACTCAGTACCTTAACACCCTGTATATAGCCTCCACATTGACTCTGTACCGGTACCCCCTGTATATAGCCTCCACATTGACTCTGTACTGGTACCCCCTGTATATAGCCTCCAAATTGACTCTGTACCGTAACACCCTGTATATAGTCTCCACATTGACTCTGTACCGTAATACCCTGTATATAGTCTCCACATTGACTCTGTACCGGTACCCCCTGTATATAGCCTCCACATTGACTCTGTACCGGTACCCCCTGTATATAGCCTCCACATTGACTCTGTACCGTAATACCCTGTATATAGCCTCCACATTGACTCTGTACCGGTACCCCCTGTATATAGCCTCCACATTGACTCTGTACCGTAATACCCTGTATATAGCCTCCACATTGACTCTGTACCGTAATACCCTGTATATAGCCTCCACATTGACTCTGTACCGGTACCCCCTGTATATAGCCTCCACATTGACTCTGTACTGGTACCCCCTGTATGTAGCCTCCACATTGACTCTGTACCGGTACCCCCTGTATATAGCCTCCACATTGACTATGTACCGGTACCCCCTGTATATAGCCTCCACATTGACTCTGTACCGGTACCCCCTGTATATAGTCTCCACATTGACTCTGTACCGTTTACCCCCTGTATATAGCCTCCACATTGATTCTGTACCGGTACCCCCTGTGTATAGCCTCCACATTGACTCTGTACCGGTACTCCCTGTATATAGCCTGCACATTGACTCTGTACCGGTACCCCCTGTATATAGCCTCCACATTGACTCTGTACCGGTACCCCCTGTGTATAGCCTCCACATTGACTCTGTACCGTAATACCCTGTATATAGCCTCCACATTGACTCTGTACCGGTACCCCCTGTATATAGCCTGCACATTGACTCTGTACCGGTACCCCCTGTATATAGCCTCCACATTGACTCTGTACCGTAATACCCTGTATATAGCCTCCACATTGACTCTGTACCGGTACCCCCTGTATATAGCCTGCACATTGACTCTGTACCGGTACCCCCTGTATATAGCCTCCACATTGACTCTGTACCGGTACCCCCTGTATATAGCCTCCACACTGACTCTGTACCGTAATACCCTGTATATAGCCTCCACATTGACTCTGTACCGGTACCCCCTGTATATAGCCTCCACATTGACTCTGTACCGGTACCCCCTGTATATAGTCTCCACATTGACTCTGTACCGGTACCCCCTGTATATAGCCTCCACATTGACTCTGTACCGTAATACCCTGTATATAGCCTCCACATTGACTCTGTACCGTAATACCCTGTATATAGCCTCCACATTGACTCTGTACCGGTACCCCCTGTATATAGCCTCCACATTGACTCTGTACCGTAATACCCTGTATATAGCCTCCACATTGACTCTGTACCGTAATACCCTGTATATAGCCTCCACATTGACTCTGTACCGGTACCCCCTGTATATAGCCTCCACATTGACTCTGTACCGGTACCCCCTGTATATAGCCTCCACATTGACTCTGTACCGGTACCCCCTGTATATAGCCTCCACATTGACTCTGTACCGGTACCCCCTGTATATAGCCTCCACATTGACTCTGTACCGGTACCCCCTGTGTATAGTCTCCACATTGACTCTGTACCGGTACCCCCTGTGTATAGCCTCCACATTGACTCTGTACCGGTACTTATTTTTCTTAAAACGGTATTGTTGGTTAAGGGCTTGTAAGTAATCATTTCACTGTATACGGCGCATTTGACAAATAACATTTGATTGAATGATTGATTGAAAAACAGATCGAACAGGCCCTGAGTGGAACATCCCAGCCTGGGTATGCATTCAAAGAGGAAGTCTTCGGGCGAGATGATTTGAAAGCCATTTGAATCTCTTCAGTAGCGTATAGTCCAGACTCCAAAGTGACAATTTTAGGTTGTTCTAAATTCAATAGCGCAAATGCCACCAAATATGTTAGTTCGTATGTATATTCAAACACTTGCACAGAGGTCAACTATTTTGTGCCTGTCTTTAGCTTCAAGTGTGGAGATTGGTTTAAGGTGCTTGATATGATGAAACGCGTACAACAGTTTTTCCACGATTGTAAACATTTACAAAGATGTACTAAAGACAGAACTTGAGCTTAACGGCAAGAAGGTTGGTCTTTCATCAAAAAGAGAACATACGAAACCTGGAAGGCCATGGAGACCCAGCGTGGAAGAGGCATTGTCTGAGGTCCTCACAGCTTGAAGACGGGGATTTGGAGAATGATGGGGGTGTTGGGTTACAATTGCTCCCTGAAAAGGAGGAAAATGCTGATTCATCTTCATCTCGAAGAAAATAATAATAGTCTTTCCTATCAAAAATTATTATACAAATAAACATGTACTATGTAGTAATTCGTAGTATTGTGTCATAATATTGTGTATGATTTATATAAAGGTTTAGTATAAAAACATGTTTGTTATTGTTTAATATTGTATAGTGAAGTTTTTAATAATTGTAATATGTATATATTTCTGTACTAAACATTTTGAAGAAAATACAAATAATTAAAAAGAAAATTGTATTTACCTTCAATGAATGACAGCTCTCTCTCTCTCTCTCTCCACACAAGATAAATTGGTTAGTTGGGGTGTGTTTGTGTGTCTGAGGCCAGGCTGCGTTGATGGTGTCAGGTTACAGTAGGAACCTGAAAAGGATCATATAGTCTAATATTATAGTATTGTATAGTCTAATATTATAGTATTGTATAGTCTAATATTATAGTATTGTATAGTCTAATATTATAGTATCTAATATTATAGTATTGTATAGTCTAATATTATAGTATTGTATAGTCTAATATTATAGTATTGTATAGTCTAATATTATAGTATTGTATAGTCTAATATTATAGTATTGTATAGTCTAATATTATAGTATCTAATATTATAGTATTGTATAGTCTAATATTATAGTATTGTATAGTCTAATATTATAGTATTGTATAGTCTAATATTATAGTATTGTATAGTCTAATATTGCATAGTGAACTTTTAATAATTGTAATATAGATGCATTTCTGTCCTAAAGATTTAGAAGAAAATAAAAGGTTTGAAAGAAAATTGTATTTACCTTCATTGAATGACATCTCTCTCTCTCTCTCTCTCTCTCTCTCTCTCTCTCTCTCTCTCTCTCTCTCTCTCTCTCTCTCTCTCTCTCTCTCTCTCTCTCTCTCTCTCTCTCTCTCTCTCTCTCTCTCTCTCTCTCTCTCTCTCTCTCTCTCTCTCTCTCTCTCTGATTGTGTGGTTGGAGACAGGTGTGCTGGAGTCAGAGCAGATCCCTACCAGCTGCAACCCGTTCCATAATCAGCACCTCTACATATACTCATTCCTGCCACCTCCACTCTGCCAGATCGTAATCTCTGCTCAGTCAGTTGTTATCCTAGCCTTTTGTCAATTCTCTAGATCCTGTTGCCCTGCTGTGCTTGTTTCCCTGCCTTACACCGTTTTGTCCTCTCATTGCAGTACCGCTCTCTGGCTCCTGTCTCCTATACCACATCTCACCACCAACCACCTTGCTCTGGACACCCCGCCAACCCGGATGTCCTAGCCGTGTCTGAATCCTGGCTCAAGAAGGTAAACAAAAACTCAGACATTTCTATCCCTAACTATAACATTTTCCGACAAGATTGAACTGCCAAAGGGGGCAGAGTTACAATCTACTGCAGAGATGCAGAGCTTGCAGAGTTCTGTCAAACTATCCAGGTCTGTGCCAAAACAATTCGACCTTCTACTTTTAAAAATCCAACTTTCCAGGAACAAGTCTCCCACCGTTGCCGCTTGTTATAGACCCCCTTCAGCCCCCAGCTGGGCCTTGGACACCTTATGTAAATTGATTGCCCCCCATCTATCTTCAGAGTTCGTACTGTTAGGTGACCTAAACTGGGACATGCTTAAAACCCCGGCCGTCTTACAATCTAAGAGAGATGCCCTCAATCTCACACAAATTATCAACAAATTATCAAGGAACCTACCAGGTGTTCAACCAGGATCTCAGTGATCACTGTGTTCAACCAGGGTCTCGGTGATCACTGCCTCATGGCCTGCATGAGTAATGGGTCCGTGGTCATCACTGTTAAATGCTCCCTAAAACACTTCTGCGAGCAGGCCTTTCTAATCAACCTGGCTGGGGTATCCTGGAATGATATTGACCTCATCCCGTCAGTAAAGGATGCCTGGATGCTGTTTAAAAGTGCTTCCCTCACCATCTTAAATAAGCATGCCCATTCAAAAATTGTAGAACTAAGAACATATATCCTTTGGTTCACCCCAGACTTGACTGCCCTTGACCAGCACAAAAACATCATGTGGCGTTCCGCATTAGCATCAAATAGCCTCAGAGAAAATAAACTTTTCAGGGAAGTCAGGAACCAATATACCTAGTCAGTTAGGAAAGCTAAGGCTAGCTTTTTCAAACATAAATTTGCATCCTGTAGCACTAATTACAAAAAGTTTTGGGACACTGTAAAGTCCATGGAGAATAAGAGCTCTTCCTCCCAGTTGCCCACTGCACTGATGCTAGCAAACACTGTCACCGCCAATAAATCTACGATAATAGATAATTTCAATAAGCATTTTTCTAAGGCTGGCCATGCTTTCCAACTGGCTTTCCCGGCCCCCGCCCCCACTTCTTCTTCACCCAAATACAAACAGCAGATGTTTTGAAAGAGCTGCAAAATCTGGATCCCTACAAATCAACTGGGCTAGACAATCTGGACGAGACAATCTGGACTCTCTCTTTCTAAAATGATCTGCTGAAATTGTTGCAACCCCTATTACTAGCCTGTTCAACCTCTCTTTCTTATCGGCTGAGTTCAACCTCTCTTTCGTATTGTCTGAGATCCCCAAAGATTGGAAAGCTGCCGCAGTCATCCCCCTCTTCAAAGGGGCAGACACTCTAGACCCAAACTGTTATAGACCAAAATGCATCCTGCCCTGCCTTTATAAAACCTTCGAAAGCAAAGTTAACAAACAGATCACTGACAATTTCGAATCCCACCGTACCTTCTCCATTATGCAATCTGGCTTCCGAGCTGGTCACGAGTGCACCTCAGCCATGCTCAAGGTCCTAAACAATACCAATACTGTGCAGCCGTCTTCATCGACCTGGCCAAGGCTTTCGACTCTGTCAATCACAGCATTCTTATCTGCAGACTCAATAGCCTTGGCTTCTCAAATGACTGCCTCGCCTGGTTCACCAACTACTTCTCAGCTAGAGTTCAGTGTGTCAAATCGGAGACCTCTGGCAGTCTCTATGGGAGTGCCACAGGGTTCAATTCTCAGGCTGACTTTTTTTATGTATACATTAATGATATCACTCTTGCTGGTGATTCTCTGATCCACCTCTATGCAGACGTCACCATTCTGTATACATCTGGCCCTTTTTTGGACACTGTGCTAACAAACCTGCAAATGAGGTTCAGTGCCATACAACACTTCTTCCGTGGCCACCAACTGCTTTTAAATGCTAGTAAAACTAAGTGCATGCTCTTCAACTGATTGCTTCCCGCACCCTCCCACCCGACTAGCATCACTACTCTGGAAGGTACTGACTTACAACATGTGGACAACTACAAGTACCTAGGTGTCTGGTTAGACTGTAAACTCTCCTTCCAGACTCACATTAAGCATCTCCAATCCAAAATTAAATCCAGAATCGGCTTCCAATTTCGCAACAAAGCCTCCTTCACTCATGCTGCCAAACATACACTCGTAAAACTGACTATCCTACCAATCCTTGACTTTGGCGATCTCATTTACAAAATAGCCTCCAACACTCTACTCAGCAAACTGGATGTATTCTATCACAGTGCCATCTGTTTTGTCACCCCCCACTGCGACCTGTATGCTCTCGTTAGCTGGCCATCACTACATATTCATTGCCAAACCAACTGGCTTCAGGTCATCTATAAGTCTTTGCTAGGTAAAGCCCCACGTTATCTCCCTGGTCACCATAGCAACACCCACCCATAGCACGCGCTCTAGCAGGGATATTTCACCGGTCCCCAAAGCCAACACTTCCTTTGGCCGCCTTTCCTTCCAGTTCTCTTTTGCCAATGACTGGAATTAATGGCAAAAATCACTGAAGCTGTAGTCTTATATCTCCCTCTGTAACTTTAAGCACCCAACTACCTCATCCCCATATTGTTATTTATCCTCTTGCTCTTTTGCACCCCCAGTATCTCTCCTTGCACATCATCATCTGCACATCTATCACTCCAGTGTTAATGCTACATTGTAAATATTTCACCTCTATGGCCTATTCATTGCCTTACTTCCCTACTCTTCTACGTTTGCACACACTGTACAGAGATTTTTATATTGTGTTTTTGTCTGTTTATGTGTAACTCTGTGTTGTTGATTTTGTCGCACTGCTTTGCTTTATCTTGACCAGGTCGCAGTTGTAAATGAGAACTTGTTCTCAACTGGCCTACCTGGTTAAATAAAGGTGAAATAAAAATAAAACAAATAAATGTACGGCAGGACCAAACCGGAGAGATAGGTAGGAGCAAGCCCATGTAATGCTTTGTAGGTTAGCAGTAAAACCTTGAAATCAGCCGTAGTTCTAACAGGAAGCCATTGTAGAGAGGTTAGTTCTGGAGTAACATGATCAAAGTAAAGCATTGCTATAGTCTAATCTAGAAGTGACAAAAGCATGGATTAACTTTTCTGCATCATTTTTGGACAGAAAGTGTTGCACGGGTGATCACTGAGGTCCTTCACAGTTTTATTTGAGATGACTGTACAACCATCGATATTAATTGTCAGATCCAACAGAATATCTCTTTGTTTCTTGGGACCTAGACCTAGCATTTCTGTTTCGTCCGAGTTTTAAGAGTAAAACATTTGCCGCCATCCACTTCCTTATGTCTGAAACACAGGCTTCCAGGGAGGGCTTTTTTGGGGCTTCATTTTCATCTAAATGTACAGCTGTGTATCGTCCACATAGCAGTGAAAGTTAACATTATGTTTCAGAATGACATCACCAAGAGGTAAAATATATAGTGAAAACAATAGTGGTCCTTAAACAGAACACGGAAACTTACAGGTGATTTGTCAGAGGACAAACCACCCACAGAGACAAACATATCTTTCCGACAGATAAGATCTAAACTAGGCCAGAACTTGTCTGTGTAGAGCAATTTGGGTTTCCAATCTCTCCAAAAGAATGTGGTGAGCTAGGGTGTCAAAAGCAGCACTAAGGTCTAGGAGCACGAGTACAAATGCTATGATGTGGTCTAAAACCAGACTGAAGCGTTTTGTATACATTGTTTGTCTTCAGGAAGGCAGTGAGTTGGTGCGCAAAAGCTTTTTCTTAAAGTTTTGAGAGGAATGGGAGATTCGATACAGGCTGAGAGTTTTTGGTATTTTTTGGGTCAAGGTTAGGCCTTTCAAGATAGGCTTTATTACTGCCACTTTTAGTGAGTTTGGTACACATCTGGTGGACAGGGAGCCGTTTATTATGTTCAACATAAGAGGGCCAAGCACAGGAAGCAGCTCTTTTAGTAGTTTAGTGAGAATAGGGTCCAGTATGCAGCTTGAAGGTTTAGAGGCCATGAATATTTTCATCAATGTGTCAAGAGATATAGTATTAAAAAACTTGAGTGTCTCCCATGATCCTAGGTCCTGGCAGTGTTGTGCAGACTCTACCTCTCTCAATGTATACCAAAGTAACAAATATTTAACAATGTTTCAATGCTTTGTGTTGCAACAGTTCTGAAAGACACGGACATACAATTTTTAGGGAATTATTAATATAATGTGTTACATAATGTGCATCTTTATGTGATAGATCCCCTCTCTCTCTCTGTCTCAGGCATTGAAAAAGCTAAATGACATGACATTGACTCCTGAGTGTTGAACTTTTGATCAATCTATAGCCACCCTGGTCATTATCTGACCCTGCTGGTCATCTACGAACGTTGGAACATCTTGAATAACAATAAGGGGCACATGTTCTCTTGACTGTGCACTCAGCACAACCCTCTGAGCATGGTTCCTCTCTAGTCTTAATCCTAGGTTTATGACTTCCAGGGAGTATTTCCTAGATGCTGTGCTTCGGCATATGGATTGATTGGTCTTCGGTTTTTAGACTGGGTATCTGTAAAACTCTTTGTAACAACTGCTGATGCAGGAATATCTACAGGGGGTCAAAATTGTTGTTGAAATGTTGCATATAAAATTGTACCTAGGCATTGCTAGAATGTCTAATAAACAACTATATTGTACACATTAGCAATATTGTTTTGTCAAAAAAAGATTAAAGTGTTTGTTCCTAGTATGGTGTATAAACGTTCAGTTGTCTTAACTCATCATCATGCTGTTTTTTTTTTAAGGATCGGACCCTTTTTTCAATTTTCGAGAAAAATGACATACCCAAATCTAACTGCCTGTAGCTCAGGACCTAAAATGACATACCCAAATCTAACTGCCTGTAGCTCAGGACCTGAAGCAAGGATATGCATATTCTTGATACCATTTGGAATTAAACACTTTGAAGTTTGTGGAAATGTGAAAATAATGTAGGAGAATATAACACATTAGATCTGCGATTTTTTTTGTTACTTACGACCTCATGCTAATCATATCGGTCCCGTGGGGGGGGGGGGGGGATCCCGTAGGAGAGACAGGAGGATGAACACTCCCAGCAGCAAGAGAGTCCTCAATGTACTCCTCCACAGCCTTGGTCTCCCGACACGACAGGGGCTAAAGCTGCCCCTGAGGTGGTGTAGTGCTGGGGAGAAGGTCAATGGCGCAGTCATATGGGCGATTCGGAGGGAGAGACGTAGCACGGGCCTTGTTCAAGACCTCCTGGAGGTCCAGGTACTCAGTGGAAATGGAGGAGATATCTGATGCTTCTCCCAAGCCTGCAGGAAGACGTCCCGGGGAAGGCTGTGCCGACTTAGGACAACGCGCATGGCAGAACGGGCTCCAACCCATGATAGAACCAGTAGCCCAGTCGATCAGGGGATTGTGCTGGACAGGTGGAAATATAATGTCCTGTAGTTCCACAAAAAAGACAGCTCTTGGTGCTCAATCTGCGTAAATGTTCGGAGACAATCTAGCCCTTCCCAGTAGCTTGGGCTCTGGAGGAGGCGAGTCAACCTCGCTCGGTGATTCCCGTGGACACTCAGGTGACATTGGATTTCCTCGGTAAGGTGGACGTTGGGAACTTCCGGGATTCGTCCGAGGCGAGGTGGGATTATTGGGCAAGTGAGTGTGACCGAGAACAGACCTCTTCTCCCTCCTACGTTCCCATAGCCACCCATCAATCCGTAAGGTCAAGGCGATGAGCGAGTCAAGGTCCAAGGGAACCTCCCGGGCTGCAAGCTCGTCTTTAACCTCCTCCAAAAATCTGTGAAGAAGCATGTCGAAGAGAGATTTTGGGTGCCTGGTACGCTCAGTGGCCAAGGTGCGAAAATCTACTGCGTAGTCTGCCACACTACGGGAGTTTTCACGCCGTTGGAGTAGCTTCCAAGGAGCTTCTCCCCCAGACAACTGAACACCTTCCTAACCTCCACCACAAACAGTGAATTGTTGCTCCCACACCACTGTCGCCCAGCCGAGAGCCCTCCCGGACATCAGCGTTATAAGATATGCTATCTTCGAGATATCCGAGGCTAATGAAGATAAGGGAGCACTGGGAGAGAAACGCTCGGCAGGTTCCAGGATCTCTAGCGTAGCACTCCGGAGAAGACCCAGATGCAGACAAAGGAGGCGGATAGTACCAGTCTCAGAGTTTATTATAGTACAAGGGGCAGGCAAAAGGTAAGTTGAGGCAGGCAAAGAGTCGTAATCCAAATCAGAGTCAGGCAGGTACAGGACGGCAGGCAGGATCAGGGTCAGGACAGACAGACAGGTCAGAACTGGGAAGACTAGGAAAAACGAAAACTAGAGCACAAGAAACACGGACCACGCTGGTAGGACTTGACGGAACAAGATTAACAGACAAACAGAAAGCTATTTACACATGGGGATAATGGGGGAAGAGGGGTGAAACCTGGTGGGGGTGGAGACAAGCACAAAGACAGGTGAAACATATCAGGGTGTGACACTCGCCTCATTTACTTAGAAGTGCATGTGGTCTCACCCCTCCCATGTGGTCCCAGGTGCCCATATAGAGTTAGGATGTCAGGCTAACTAGCTATGGCAAATGTCAGGAAGACCTGGTTGTTGTCACATAGAATTTTTTTTTAAAAACAGCTAAGCTTTACTTTGACCACATCTTTTCACATACGTTTTATTTGGGTATTGTATCATTTACGACGTTGATTGGCTCCAGCCAATGGAAGCATGTACAAAGAAAAATAATGCAATTCAACCATTGATTGATTGCGACAAAAATAATGACATCGCCAGTAGTTCCAATGTTTTATTGTTGGAGTTTATGGATTTGCATGTGGCTGTGAATTATATGATACCTGAAAAGGAAAGAGGATCTGATCATGCCTATTGGTATTCTGGATAAATTCTTGATCCAAAAAGACACACAGCTGTTTGGGGTTTAATTCCACATCTGCTTGCATTGCTTGGTAGTGTAATAGCATGGTATAAGACAACCTAAATAATACATTTGAAGTAATATACAATAAATAGTACTATCCTATATTGAGACTTGAACAGAAATTGTGTTATCACATCAACAACAACACAATCTTTCAGAATGTACCTGTTTTCAGTATAGAATGACATTACAACTTTTTGTAAGCAGCAGTACTCACAAAGAGTTTTACACATACCCAGTCTAAAAACCTAAGACCAATCGATGCATATGCCGAAGCACAGCATCTAGCAAACACTCCCTAGAAGTCATAAACCTAGCATTAAAACTAGAGAGTGCTGAGTGCACATGTAGGAGAACATGGCGGATAGTATTGTTATTCAAAATGTTCCAATGTTCGCAGATGACCAGCAGGGTCAGATAATGACCAGGGTGGCTTTAGAGTGGGCAAAAGTTCAACACTCAGGATTCTTAGAGAGAGAGAGAGAGCTGTTTTTTAATAATGTTTTTGTAGGAAAGACTGATTTTTATTGTTTTCTTAGAAAAGAAGAAGAACCAGCATTTTCCTCCTTTTCAGGGGCCTATTGTAACCAGACACCCCCGTCAGTCTCCAAATCCCTGTCTTCAAGCTATCACACCATGACCTGTTTCGCCTGTCCTTGTGTTTGTCTCCACCCCCTCCAGGTGTCGCTCATCATCCCTGGTGTATTTCTCCCTGTGTTTTCTGTCTCCCTGTGTCAGTTCGTCTTGCTTGCCAAGTCAACCAGCGTTTATCTCCTAGCTCCTAGTTCTCCAAGTCTCTGTTTTTCCTAGTCGTCCTAGTTTTGACCCTTGCCTGTCCCGACACCGAACCCGCCTGCCTGACCATTCTTTCTGCCCTGACGTCGAGCCTGCCTACGCCCTGTACTGTTTGGACTCTGACCTGGTTTATGAACTCTCACCTCTACCCAACCTGCCCTTTGCCAACCCCTTGTGTTATAATAAATATTGGAACTCAACCATCTGCCACCTGTGTCTGCATATGGGTCTCGCCTTGTTCCCTTATACAAGCTGTGAGGGCCTCAGACATTGCCTCTTCCATGCTGTCTTTCCATGGCCTTCCAGGTTTTGTATGTTTTCTTTATGATGATAGATCCAGCTTCTATCAAGTTGTCTTGAGGACCGAAGAAACCACCTTGGTAAATGTTCACAATGGTGGAAAAACTGTTGCACGTGTTTCATCATGTCAAGCACCTTAATCCAATCTCCACACTTGAAGCTAACAGGCACAAAATAGTTCACCTCTGTGCAACCCTTCCCTGTAGGGTTAGAGTTCCCCTCCTTCCAGGTAAGGTCAGAGTTCCCTTCCTTCCTTGTAGGGTGAGAGTTCCCTTCCTTCCCGGTTCCCTGCCTTCCCAGTAGGCCAAGTATGTTTTGACCCTTAAGTAGGTCTAGTGTATCCTGCCTTGCTGCACAGTCTGCAGGTCTGCAGTCTCCTGCCTTTAGTTATAGGCAGTTGCCTATCCCACCAGGTTTAGAGCCTCCTGCCTTACTAGGAGCCAAGTTTGTTGTACTTGCAATCTGCAGACATAGTCATCCCACAGCTACTTATCCCACCATGCTTAGAGCTGCTAAGCCACAAATGACCTGTGCTAGGTTCTCAGTCCTCAGCCTTCGTCAGCCCTCAGTCCCTAGCACTAGGTCATTGGTCTCTTACTGCACTAGGTCATTGGTCTCCAGCTGCACTAGGTCATTGGTCTCCAGCTGCACTAGGTCGTTGGTCTCCAGCTGCACTAGGTCATTAGCCTCCAGCTGCACTAGGTCATTGGTCTCTTACTGCACTAGGTCATTGGCCTCCAGCTGCACTAGGTCATTGGCCTCCAGCTGCACTAGGTCATTGGCCTCCAGCTGCACTAGGTCATTGGCCTCCAGCTGCACTAGGTCGTTGGTCTCCAGCTGCACTAGGTCGTTGGTCTCCAGCTGCACTAGGTCGTTGGTCTCCAGCTGCACTAGGTCGTTGGTCTCCAGCTGCACTAGGTCATTGGCCTCCAGCTGCACTAGGTCATTGGCCTCCAGCTGCACTAGGTCATTGTTCTCCAGCTGCACTAGGTCATTGTTCTCCAGCTGCACTAGGTCATTGTTCTCCAGCTGCACTAGGTCATTGTTCTCCAGCTGCACTAGGTCATTGGTCTCCAGCTGCACTAGGTCATTGGCCTCCAGCTGCACTGGGTCATTGGCCTCCAGCTGCACTAGGTCATTGGCATCCAGCTGCACTAGGTCATTGGCCTCCAGCTGCACTAGGTCATTGGCCTCCAGCTGCACTAGGTCATTGGTCTCCAGCTGCACTGTGTTTTCTGTTTGTCTGTTGCCAGTTTGTCTTGTTTGTCAAATCAACCAGCATTTTTGTGTTTCGACTCCTGCTTTTACAAGTCTCTTTTTCTCGTCCTCCTGGTTTTGAACCTTGCCTGTCCTGTCTCTGAGCCCGCATTCCTGACCACTCTGCATGCCCCTGACCCTGAGCCTGCCTGCCTCCCAACCTGTAACTTTGCCCCACCTCTGGTTTACTGACCCCTGCCTGCCTTGACCTGTATATTGCCTGCCCCTGTTGGATTAATAAACCATTGTTAATTTGACGTTGTCTGCATCTGGGTCTTACCTTCATACCTGATACACTTTACCCCTTCCTACATACAAACTACCTTGAATAACATGTATATCGACTCAGTACCAGTACCCCCTGCACACAGCCTCGTTATTGTTATTTTATAGTGTTACTTTTTATTGTATTTTTTACTTTAGTTTATTTAAATATTTTTCTTAACTCTATTTCTTGAACTGCATTGTTGGTTAAGGGCTTGAAAGTAAACATTTCACGGTATGGTGTATGTGACAAATACAATTTTATTTTATTTGAGTTATCCTCTTTCCCTGTAAACTATAATTTGAGTGACCAAAACATCACCCATACTATATTTTCTCCGTTAAAATGCTCAGTTGAGAAAATGTACATTTTATCTCATCTCTAACTATCAGTAAGGCTGAAGTACAGGCTAGGTGGTCACAGCAACATTCAATCCTGTCATACATTACATCATGTTTTCACAACTGATTTGTTTTTCCAACCGTTTTTTATTTATTTCTGTGCATAGTGTTTGTGTGCATGCGTGTGTGTATGTGTGTGTGTGCAGAGAGACTCCGGGAGGGGAGTGTCTGTCAGTCATTCAGGGATAAATAGAGAGGCAGTGCTCAGAGTTTGTCAGAAGGCGGACCTGACAGGGTCACACACAGAACCAAGCAGAAGAAGGACCTCAGCATTTTTACTTTTTATTACAAATGGAGGAACATGAAGATGTTCAATACTGTTTTCAAGACAGAAACTCTTCTTGCAGAAAGGCTTTGCTATCGACATCTATCTACATAACACTGTACATCTTCTCATTGATTTCAGCAGTTACAGTATTTTTGAACATACTGGTGATCATCTCCATCTCTCACTTCAAGCAGCTCCACACTACAACCAACCTGCTCATCCTCTCTCTGGCTGTGTCAGATCTCCTGGTGGGACTGATTGTGATACCAGTAACGACAGTAGCAACAATGGAATCATGCTGGGGTTTTGGGGAATATTTCTGTGTGTTTCAATTCTACATTGCTTTTTTATGTGCTTCTTTATCTCTGGGAAATTTGGTCTTGATATCTATTGACCGCTATGTTGCTGTGTGTGATCCCTTATTGTACCACTCTAAAATAACAATAACAAGAATGACGTGTTGTATATCCATAACCTGGTGTTGTTGTATCATATACCGTGCTGCTATTATAAAAAACTTAGTAAATGTACAGGTACCAAGTAGGTGTTTGAATGAATGTTTTACCGTTGAAGGGTTAATCTGGGTTAATATCGTTGACCTTGTAATTACAATGGTTGTCCCGTGCTCTATTATTATAACACTTTATTTGAAAATCTTTGTGGTGGCCAGATCACAGGCCAGAAAGGTATTTTCAAAAGAGGCTGCCAGTGTCTCTGGTGTTAAAACTGTACAGGCAAATAAGTCTGAGAGAAAAGCAGCAAAAACTCTATCTATTGTTGTTGTCAACTATTTCATTTGTTGGATTCCATCTCTATTTCTTTTCTTCTTTTTTTCTTTTTTAATTGACAACTTGACAACGTTGTTCATCAGTTTTCTGCCTCTTGTTAACTCCTTAATTAATCCAATAATTTATGCTTTTTTTTATCCATGGTTCAAAGTGACAGCTAAACATATTTTAACTCTGAAGTTAAGGCGTTCATAAATTAGTTCCTATGTTTTTATTCCATAGTTTGAGAAACAGCTTTGATATAGTTATGTTATACAATTTGTTGTAATTGCTTCTTTCACGTAACAATACCCTTAATTTAGTTCTACAATTGTTATAATTATTTATTTCATGTAACAATAAACTGACATTACTTATCTCAGTGTTGTCACAGATACGTGTGGTGGTGATACAGAAGAATTTGTCTGGATTGGAGTGGAATGACTTCGAGAATGCATAAAAAGGCTTAAGCTTGTTTTATAAAATACATTGTAGTCCATTTTGGGCAGTATATTCCAAATACCAAAGCCTGTTGCTGTATTCTAATAATACATTTTGAGGACGTCATGAGTCATTCTATATCTTGTTTAACATCACCCTCTAGTGGCTCAATAGGGACACAACGCCTTCAAGTGTAGTGAAGTTGAAATGAACAATACTGCATGATATCAGATAACGTCCAAGACTCTCAATGGTGTATTGTGTAAGTAGTTGAGGGTAAAATGCAAGAATATGCAATTATGTGTAACACTTTATAATTTTCAGTAATAACACATTTGTTTACATTTTGGTCACTATTTATTATTAAGCCCACATTTGTGAAATGTTACTCACCTAGGTATTCTGACATTTATAAATAACTACTATATATATTAATGATTCAACACAACAGCGCAGGAAACCGCAGTAGACACTTCAACCTCAACATACTGGTTATGAACACTACCACTACAATCACTACCACTACTCTCAATACATCACTGCTGCCAGGTCACATAAGAGAAGCTCTCTCAGATGCTGTTTACTCTGAATTAATATAGAGATTGGGTTTCACGCTAAATAATATATAATGGATTAGTAAATAGTTTATATATTTATCATTACTTCCACATTTGTTTTAGCAAGCCAGTTATTCACACATTTATAAACAACTTTTATAGTATGTAATAGTGATTTTTAAGATTACTCTTAATATGTTTAATATATGTCCTTATAAACCATTTACTAATCATTAGTAAAGTAGTTTTGCAGTCCCTAATCTAAAGTGAGGACTATTCATACCTTCTTAATACTTTATAAATGTTTTGAACAGTGACCAGTGTAATTTATCACAAAAAGATGCACATGCTATTGGTAGACATCCCAGCAGTACCTGATGCTCCTTAAGTTCTCAAAATGACCTAGAACATATCAATGCACACAACACAGAGGATGTTAAAGGAAATATATTGAACATTTTATTCCAAAACAGTCACTCTGTTGTAGTAGTGTGCTGAAGGAAGTAACGTGTTTGTCTGAAAATGATGACATCCGTGTTTGTTGGCAGTGACTACCAAAACCAAAGTGTGGATTGCAGTCACTCATTAGAGCAGTTCATAGACTGTTTACACGGTAAGGGAACCAATATCTAAATACATAATTTAACTGAACATTATGTTTAAAGGGTTACTACCTTCAATACACTACAAGTGAAGTTGTCCAAATACTTATGACGTCTTCAACTGGGAGACTAGATACATCAGTTGTTTTCATATCTAAACGGTCAAACAGATATGCATGAAAAAAAAACTGAAAGGTGACATTGTATAATGTCGCCTTATATGAAACATTTATAAACATTTGATCTCAAATCCCTTTTTTTGTTTTACTGTGAAACAAAGATGACATTGATTGCTTTCAGTTTGTGCAATGGCCAGAAGATGGCAGTATAAATCAAAATCTGTGACAGGAATAACTTGATTTCCACTAAGTGTACAAAACATTTCTATGACAGACGGACAAGGTGAATTCAGGTAAAAGCTATGATTCCTTATTGATATCACTTGTTGTGTGGCTGTGGCTGTGTGTTTACGTGTGATCAGGGGTGTATTCATTCCGCCGATTCTGTTGAAAAACGTTTCATAAATGGAAGCAAACGGAACAAAACCGGGATAAACATAGTTGAATTTGTCCGATAGAAACTCTTGTTTGCAACTGATAGACTAATGAATACATCCTATATCAGCTTGATGCAGGGAGGAGTGTGCAAGGCGGTATTGAATTTCACTGTCTGTCCATGTGTCAAATTGGTCTCAATGTCATGTGTGCACCTGCGTTGTAAACTTTCATTCATAGGCTATGTTGTAGCGACCTCATGATGGTTATAGGGAACATTTGAGTATCATGTAGTAGCCTAAACCTGTCCATGTTACATTGAACTGGGTGAATGGAGTATGAATGACAGTCATTCAATATGCTGTAATAGAAATAAGGCCATATTCATGACATGTTTTTGTCATCCCTCATCTTAAACTGCACTGACCGCCACTGGTCCAGTTTGTATCGTAGTGTTTGTACGTTCGCCAATAAAATGGAGGGTTTACTTACTCGTCGACGTGGTCACGTCAGGGGTCCTGCTCGTTTTCCTCTTTTGCGCGGTTTCTTCCTCTTTCAAGTCACAGGGGTTAAGGCCTGGTCCAGAGTGAGCAGTATGTCCACTCTGCCGACTCGCTGAAGTAGACTTCGTCCAAATCGAGGTTAGTGATCCTGTTCTGATGCCCAGAAGCTCTTTTCGTGTCATAGGAAAGGAAAATATTATGTGAAAAAAAACAGTTAACATCAGTGTAAAAAAACACAATATAGCTGAATTGGTGGATGTGTAGATTGCATCTCACATTCCAGTGTTGTAATTTGTAAACAAGGCTACATGCGATTTCTCTTCATGTGACTCCACGCAGCCAATTGGCAATGTCCGCTTTCGGTATAATGCTCGGAACAACTTGTGGATTTGACAGCTCTAATGCAGTTCCACCTCCGACACCGTCAAAACATCAGCAATGTTTTGTGGATATGGGCCCAATTTTCTAACATAGGTCTACAGTATTGCAACATGATTGTCTCACCTGGGCTTTAAAACCAAAAGGTTACGTGTCTTGATTGTCGACCAATGACCAGTCATCAGCATCAGCGCACAAAGGCAGCATGTCTGATCCAGATTAGTATCCACAAAGAATCTCAGAAAAGGTCCTAGGAATCGTGTTAGGCATATTTGTTAACAACTTGGCGCATTAAGTGAAATTCCTAATCTGGCCCTCAAACCATCGCGGTCACCTAATAATCCCCAGTTTACAATTGGCTCATACATCCCCCTCCTCTCCCCTGTAACTATTCCCCAGGTCGTTGCTGCAAATGTTCTCAGTCAACTTACCTGGTAAAATAATTTAAATCACGTTGGGCATGCCTATAAATTGGGCAATTGAAGGCATCTAGTTTTATGTTCACTTTGATTGTGTTCTAAGAAAATTATAGATCTTTCAAACGTTGATTGCAACATTGTATCCTGCATTTTGAAAATGCATAGCCGTTTATGGCTGTAGGCTTTATTACATTTTCTCAGCAATTGTCTGCGCGTGTGCTCGCATGCATGTGCGTGCACGGGGGTCTCGAGGTTTGAACCACTCAATTTTGGGACCCACTGCTCTAACTAACCACCATATTCTAAAATATCCACACAAGCCACTATCCAGCCAGCCAACCAGCCAGCCAGCCAGCCACTACCCAGTCAGCCAGCCAGCCAGCCACTACCCAGCCAGCCAGCCACTACCCAGCCAGCCAGCCACTACCCAGCCAGCCGGCCAGCCAGCCAGCCAAATATAATGAGTAAAAAAAAAAAAAAATGAATATTAGGCTATTATGAAGTGATTATTTAAGAGCATAGAAGATAAATCACAATCAGTAAAAACAAAATTTAGCTAGCTAACTAGCAAATTTACATTAATCGTCTCCTCAATGATCAACTGATAGCCGATCCTCATTTCCCATGTCAAGCATGTCTTTAGGAGGCACTTGCTTCCAATTTGTGAAGAGAAATACATATAAAAAAAAAATACTATGTTCTAGTATTCATTATATTTTGATCACCTGCCCCCTGAAAGGTTTGTGGAACGCCCGTTATAGCAGTATAGAAAGAACTGCCTCCTTCCTCTATACAAGACATACAGTGCAGCGCTCTAGTTTCCCTGCCTGCCTGCATTCCTAGTTTCTTATTCAGGAGATCTCTGCTCTACTCTGCTCTGGGCTTTGACTGGGGCCGGTGCCTCCGCGCTGCCTACTCCTGCCTGTAGATGGGGCTGGGGACAGGGATAAAAGATACAAACGCCTGGTGGTATCTAGGGGTGGAGGGATGGAGCTGGGCTTGTTTCATGCCTTTGCTGTTTGGCATCCGCCCACCTTCTCCCTGGATCCACTGGCAAGAAGAGAAGTCTCCTACGCCTTGTGTTCTGTGGGACTGAGATGTGGAAATCACACTCCGCCTTGGCAGCATCAGAACAGAACCACTCTGGAGGCTTAGAGACAACATGAACAATAGTGGTGTGAGAGAGCGAGAAAGAGAGAGAGAGAGAGAGAGAGAGAACGATTGAGAGAAAGTGCAGGAGAGAGAGTTGGTGCTGCTGTGGACCAGGCATGTAATAATTGATGCCTTTAGCAGTTTGATCAATTATCTTACCTTGTCTCCTGCTATCCCTGGCATCAGACAGGCCGTCCAGTGAGAGGCTCTGTAGTCCAGTCTATTGAAAGATTGTAATGAGTTTTTCCCCTCTGTTAATCCAACCCTTCACTAAACCTAGGAGGCAGAGGTCCCTTAGTGTTGACATATTCACAAGAGTGTTGGAACAGTCGAAGAGTGACTCAGATGTAGCGATCTGACATGCATTTGAATATCAAATCAATATCAAATCAATATCAAATCAATTTTTTAAAGTCACATGCGCCGAATACAACCTTACAGTGAAATGCTTACTTACAAGCCCTTACCCAGCAACAATGCAATTCAAAAATATATGAATAAGAAATAAAGGGAACAAGTAATTAAAGATCAGCAGTAATATAACAATAGCGAGACTATATACCGGGTACCGGTACAGAGTCAATGTGCGGGGGCACCGGTTAGTCGAGGGAATTGAGGTAGTATGTACATGTAGGTAGAGTTATTAAATTGACTATGCATGGATAATAACAGAGGGTAGCAGAGGCGTAAATGTGTGTGTGTAGGAGGGGGGGGGGGGGGTCAACGCAAATAGTCTGGGTAGCCATTTGATTAGATGTTCAGGAGTCTTATGGCTTGGGGGTAGAAGCTGTTTAGAAGCCTCTTGAACCTAGACGTGGTGCTCCGGTAGACACACCTACTCATTCAAGGGTTTTTCTTTATTTGTACTATTTTATACATTGTAGAATAATAGTGAAGACGTCAAAACCATGAAATAACACATATGGAATCATGTGGTAACCAAAATAGTGTTTAACAGATCAAAATATATGTTTCATATTTGAGATTCTTCAAAATAGCCACCCTTTGCCTTGATGACAGTTTTGCACACTCGCACACAGTTTTGCACACATTCTCTCAAGCAGCTTCACATGGAATGCTTTTCTGACTGCCTTGAAGGAGTCTTCACATATGCTGAGCATTTGTTGGCTGCTCATCTCAAACCAACTCAATTGGTTTGAGGTTGGGTGATTGTGGAGGCCAGGTCATCTGATGCAGCACTCCGTCACTCTCCTTCTTGGTCAAATAGCCCTTACACAGCCTGGAGGTGTGTTGGGTCATTGTCCTGTTGAAAAACAAATGATAGTCCCACTAATAGGATGTAACGTAACAAAATGTGAAAAAAATCAAAGTGGTCTGAATACTTTCTGAATGCACAGTATTTATGATTTCATGAATCAATCTGAAGTTGGAATAGTATGTGTTACAGAAGCAATAGGCAAGTGTTCCCAGGGCATCAATAAAGTACAGATATTGTAGAAACGTAATAATACCCTCACCGGTCTGTTTCCTAGACCCACATCCACAAGGAGGCGGTAGCAGAAGTTTTTTTTCTTGTCTTCCCATTTGTGGTGGAAGCAAGTAAGAGTCACAATCATCTTCAGTGTTGCCAATTTAGTGACTTTGTCACCCTATATTTAGACAGTTTTCAGACCTCTCCAGCGACTTTTATTAGTAAAAGAGTCGAGTGACAAATTCAGCTGCTTTTCAGGCTGCCATTGGGGAGTTTTGTCCCTGTGAGTTTCTGCAACTTTTCCCACAAAATTCTGCCGCAAACGAGAGTTTGGGAGAAGCTGTCTGTGCAACAGAAGTCGCAGCAATGACACACAACAGTCAGACAAGCACAAGGGGTGGTAGGTGTGTGGCTGGAGAGGGAAACTCTAAGACCACAGCCGTGCCTCAGCTGTGTGCTGTGACGTTATCCTCACTGAAAATTTGATGGCAACACTGTTCGTCTTTCCTTGCTAGTAGTGGCAGTGTGGAAGAGGCAAAGAGAGAGGGTCGACTCCCGTCAAAATCTGTCCATATGAGAATACAGTGATAAGCAGACCACCTGCCTTCTTGTTTTTGGGACACCCACTTGTTAAGGTGGAGACAAGGCAATCTCTTCATTATATACAATATCTCTGGTAGTAGATAGCTGCCTTTAGCATGGCTAGAAACATAGAAAGTTAGCTAGCCTTTTTAGCTTCCCACATCTCCATGTGAAATAATCAGATTTATAGTTAAATACAATATGCTCCGGCAACTATTCTTATAATTGCCAGTGTAACCTACAACATCATCCCATGTTGATATGCTGCTTAATATCATGGAGAAAAAACACATGGCTACCAAGTTTCAAAATAGCCTCGTAGTTTTTACCTCTCAACAAAATGCTGTTTGGTTTATTGTTTAAACAGTTGCTCAGATTATATTTGATCAGCAATGCAAAATTGTTGGCAGGTAGCCTAGCAATTAAGAGCGTTGGGCTATTAATTGAAGGGTCACAGGTTCAAATCATTGAGCTGAGTAGATGGGGGGGATATGTTGATGTGCCTTTGAGCAAGGCACTTAACCATAATTGTTCCTGTAAATTGCTCTGCTAAATTACAAAAAAATGTAACAAAATCTAGATCAGATAAAAGAACCAAGCAACAGCTCCATTGCCTACACAACACTGCCCCCATGGCAGTGTAATGAACTCTCCATGGAGTCACAGATTTAGAGCTGTGCAAAAAATCCATAGGCAGGACCATGTTCTACAAGGACCGCCCCCATTTTGTGATGTAAGACGACATTGACGTACAGCGTTGCGCTCCAAATCTTTCGAGTCTCTCCACCCCTTTCTTTATGTTGTGATCTCTCCATCCACATTAGCATCTCCGAGCATGTCACGATGTTCCTCTACCTTTTAACACCAAGTTATTAGAGCTGGAAATACAACTTTTAAATCCCCCTAGCCTCCTGCTATTACAGTCTGAATCTTTGACTCTCTAATTTTTTATTTTGCTTGACAATCAAGTTCACTGCAAAATATTTGTCCAATTCCATTTGAAATATACTCATTGTTTGTATTCTATTACCAGAGCTGTCCTTAATAAAATCAGGGAACAATTATGCTAGACAATGGAAGGTTTCTGATGGTATTTCATTCAAACAATAGGAGATAAACATATTTGTTGTATAAATGTCTCATAATGTTGATGGGGCAACTAATGTATTACAGCTAGTCTCAAAATATTGCATCACTTTTTGGAGAATACAATCAGCCAATGATAGCGCTGAGGCAGTTTGACGGGGAAGTACAGTATTTGTGGATAGAGGCCATTAAAAGGAGGCAGGAATGGGGAGTGTGGAGACTCGCCCCCCAGAGTGATTCATCACAGGCCACCTGCAGAGCCCTCTACCCCAGCACAGGACCAGGATGGCAGTGTGAGCAGCACCTAACATGCTCCGTTAAGAAAGCTCAAACACGAGAGGCGCTGCCCAAAAAAACTAACACTAACCCTGCAAAAAACGGACACTAATCCAAACAAAAAATAACACTAACGCTGCCAAAAACTAACCCTAACAGTCACGCCTGCTCCTGCTCTCCCCCCCCAGGTGCCCGAGGGCGCCAGGCTGCCATGCATTACGCATTCCTGCCACCATCATTACGCACACCTGTTTCCCTCGTCACGCGCATCAGCGATTCATTGCACTCACCTGGACTCAATCACCTTTGTTATTTCCTTCCCTATATCTGTCTGTTCCCCAGCTCTGTTCCCCGCTTCAGCATTAATTGTCGTATGTCTTTGTATTACCCGGTTCTGGCGCTGTTCCTGTCCTGTTCCATGTCTGTGTAAATTAAATGTTCACTCTCCGTACCTGCTTCTCATCTCCAGCGTTGGTTCTTACACTAACCCTGCCAGAAATTAACCCTAACGCGTTAAAAACGAACCCTAAACCTAACCCTGCCAAAAAACGAACCCTAACCTTAACTCTGCCAAAAACGAACCCTAACCTTAACTCTGCCAAAAACGAACCCTAACCTTAACTCTGCCAAAAACGAACCCTAACCTTAACTCTGCCAAAAACGAACCCTAACCTTAATCCTGACAAAAACGAACCCTAACCTTAACTCTGCCAAAAACGAACCCTAACCTTAACTCTGCCAAAAACGAACCCTAACCTTAGCCCTGACAAAAACAAACCCTAACCTTAGCCCTGACAAAAACGAACCCTAACCTTAACTCTGCCAAAAACGAACCCTAACCTTAACTCTGCCAAAAACGAACCCTAACCTTAACTCTGCCAAAAACGAACCCTAACCTTAACTCTGCCAAAAACGAACCCTAACCTTAGCCCTGACAAAAACGAACCCTAACCTTAGCCCTGACAAAAACGAACCCTAACCTTAACTCTGCCAAAAACAAACCCTAACCTTAACTCTGCCAAAAACAAACCCTAACCTTAGCCCTGACAAAAACGAACCCTAACCTTAACTCTGCCAAAAACGAACCCTAACCTTAACCCTGACAAAAACTAACCATAACCTTAACCCTGACGAAAACTAACCCTAACCTTAACCCTGACGAAAACTAACCCTAACCTTAACTCTGGTAGAAACAATGCTCCTCCCAGTGCTGCTGAGTCATTAACACCAGAGAGATGGATAACATTCACATATTATTATTTTACTCTGTCTGGGTGACAGAGTTTTGGAGAGTTATTTATGGGGTGCGGGAGAAAAGGAATGTTTGACTGTAGGCTACCAAATTGCCATTGCAAACCTGTTATTTAAACCTGTTACTCAAACCTGTTACTTACTCTGGGGCTCCCGAGTGGCGCAGCAGTCTAAGGCACTGCATCTCAGTGCTTGAGGCGTCACTACAGACAACCCGGTTGGATTCCAGGCTGTATCTCAACTGGCCATAATTAGGAGGCCCATGGGGTGGCGCACAATTGGCCCAGCATCGTCTGGGTTTGGCTTGGTGTAGGCCGTCATTGTAAATACGAATTTGTTCTTAACTGATTTGACTAGTTAAATTTAAAAAAAATACATATAATTAATTACATGTTATTCAAACATGTTACTAAAACCTGTTACTCAAATACAGTATGTCCTCCTAAACCTGTTAATACACCAGAGGAAAACATATTCCTCCTATTTAGGGGCATCATTTACCCTGCCCCTTTCTCGGGTCAACATAATACCTTCCTCATTCTCTCTCTCGCAGGCCGTCTCTTTTTCAGACAGAAATGGCCCATACAATGTTACACTGGTGTGAAAGTTGTGTTGTGCTCTAGAATGACATGCCTATTCAATTGTATTCTATGCTAATGTTTGGTTGAATGGGCTGTTGCTCAGGGGACTGTAGGCTTGGCTCTTTACTAGCTCTTTGTTTTCATACATGAATTATACATCATATTTAATGTTCTCTCAAGCGTGATACATTTACAGTAACTCAGAGGAAACATAAGTAGATGATGGGTAACCAGTCTGAGATCATTGGGCACTAGCAATCTCCCCAAATCAATCTTTATGAACGCTCTCAATTAATCTACAAATAGGCTTACCACACTCTTAGCAAATGCTCCAAAGAGATGCTGTTGTGGATGTTTTTAAGCATGAAAGCTAGATGTCAGCCTGGAAAAAGGGAAAACATGGATTTAAATCTGCAAATAAGAAATGGCCAACCACATGCCAAGATCATCCCCCTACACACTGCACATTACACTGTGAGATTCACAACTCATGTGTTGCCATCTGGTTGCCATGACACACAATCATTAGGGCCTCATGCCAGTCCTACCCAGGCCAGTGCTTTCTATCTCTCCCTCATCTTCTTTCTGTCTCTCCCTCGTCTTCTGTCTCTCCCTCGTCTTCTTTCTATCTCTCCCTCGTCTTCTTTCTGTCTCTCCCTCGTCTTCTATCTCTCCCTCGTCTTCTTTCTATCTCTCCCTCGTCTTCTTTCTGTCTCTCCCTCGTCTTCTATCTCTCCCTCATCTTCTTTCTATCTCTCCCTCGTCTTCTTTCTATCTCTCCCTCGTCTTCTTTCTATCTCTCCCTCATCTTCTTTCTATCTCTCTCTCGTCTTCTTTCTATCTCTCCCTCGTCTTCTTTCTATCTCTCCCTCATTTTCTTTCTGTCTCTCCCTTGTCTTCTTCCACATTGTTCCCATTCTGAAAGGTGTGAAACGTTGTGGGGGGGTAGGCACTGGACAGGAGGTGGCGGTGCTCTGATTGCAGTTGAGCTGAATGAATTCCACCTGATGTACTGTCTTAGAAAAAAAGGTGCTATCTAAAACCAAAACGGTTATTCAGCTGTCCCCATAGGAAAACACAAATGTGTTGATGTGTTTAAAACTCCTCATACACATTTAGAAAAAGGGATTATAAAAAGGGTCTTCGGTTGTCCCCATAGGAAAACACAAATGTGTTGATGTGTTTAAAACTCCTCATACACTTTTAGAAAAAAGGCTTTCAAACGGGTTCTTTGGTTGTCCCCATAGGAGAACCCTTTTTGGTTCCAAGTATAACTATTTTAGGTTCCATGTAGAACGAATGAGTTTTTCCATGGGGTGGCAGGGTAGCCTAGTGGTTAGAGCATTGGGCCAGCAACCAAAAGGTTGCTAGATTGAATCCGCGAGCTGACAAGGTAAAAATCTGTTGTTGAACAAGGCAGTTAACCCACTGTTCCTAGGCTGTCATTGTAAATAAGAATTTGCTCTTAACTGACTTGCCTGGTTAAAAAAATAAACTGTAACCAAAAAGGGGTTATCCTATGGAGACAACCAAAGAACCCGCTTGAAAGCCTTTTTTCTAACAGTTTATGAGGAGTTTTAAACACATCAACACATTCGAGCTGTGAACGCTGTCACATTGTCCAAGCATGTGTTTGGCCCTGCACTCTACAGACTCACCTAGTCCAGTGAAAGCCCCTATAACCATTAGCTGTTCATTCCATGTTCGATTTCTGGATTACTTTATGATGCCATTTCCTGATCTGTGGTTTATCTCTTTTACATCTAACCCCATTACCGCCCATGATCCTGAATGTGAACCAGTTCAGCCACCGAGACTTTTATTCTCCACAAAATAAATGTTAGCCTTTATTTATGGGTTATGTGAAAGACAGGACCACATTGAGACTTTGTAATGCTCCACTGATCAATGTAAGGCTTATCCAATGATCAATGTAATGAAACCCTTTTTGTGTGGTCCATCCATTGGAATCTCTTTGATCTCCAGAGAGTCTCCAGAGAGTTTTCCCTGATCTCCTGATCCGGGCTCCGTGAACTCCTTTACTTTCCAGTTCACAGTGTGGGGAACGTGTGTTTTTAAAAGGGGAGGAGAAAGAGAGACTTCTCTATAGTGTCACTAAAGTACCCCCAGTGACTGAGTTCAAGGCAGGGAGGCAGAGGATGGTGTGACTCATGCAGCGCTCCTGTTCATCTTGACATTTGACATACTGACGGGGATCTCAGCTGGAACAAACATGCCACAGAGTGTCACAGCTGTTGGGAGCAGCGAGAGCGGGGTACGACTCCGGTCTGGAGCTGAATAGGTAACCATGAGTCAGCTCCTATTTAATTCATACACCTACACTCCACAGATCATGGCCGCTCTTTTCAAGCATTTTTGCTGCCGCCTGTTCTTCATAGATGATACCGAACACTGATTGTGCTCGGATTTCTTTGAAAGTCTGTCTCCCAGTGACTCTGTGCTGAACACTGTGGGTGGGTTGGAGTAGGCAGACTGCAGTGTAGTGACTTGCTGGGGTTAGCTTTGAAAGGACTGCAGTGTAGTGACCTGCTGGGGTTAGCTTTGAGAGGACTGCAGTGTAGTGACCTGCTGGGGTTAGCTTTGAGAGGACTGCAGTGTAGTGACTTGCTGGGGTTAGCTTTGAGAGGACTGCAGTGATACACCAGACCCACAGCCATATACCTCATAGAAAAAAAAAACACTGGAACATACAGTACTGTACAACTACAAGCAGGCTACTGCTAAAGTTGAAAACAAATGCCTACACATTCTTTCGCAACTTGATCAGATAGATCAATACCCCCCCCCCCAAATAAATATTCTCCATCGCTGTATGACATACTTTAGATATAAGATACATTATATGTATATAATATAACTGTCTGACTGGGACATTTAAGGACAGAGGAGTGAGTGTCTCAGGACCCCTAACTGACCTCATCTGGAGGTATCCCTGCATCCTGCCTCATTTGTATCAGTCTGGAGTCTCCAAACCAAACCACAGCATGGCCACGGGCAGTGAAGTCTTAGTGAAGTCTTCATATACAGCGGAGCAGCGACTGGAGGTGGGCACTGACTGTTGACAGGTGTCTCAGAGGGATGAAGCTAGCAGGATCTCTGGATCTATTACCAGGTGATTCCCTGCATGTCTGACTGCACCAGTGATGCAAGGCAATCTCAATCTCTAAAATTAGACACAAGGCAAACCCAAAGGAGGGAAACTGATACACAGGGGAGTACACCTTTTATAATTTCCTTCATGTGTTTAATTTTCCAAGACACCATTTTTCCATGACATTATTGGCTTACTGGAGACAAGCAGCATTGGGCCCAGCTAATCAATACAATCATTGGAAAATTGTGTTGAGTAAAGTCTTAGGGTGAAATCTATGTTATTATGCAATTGTTTAGTGTTCAGCCTGAAAATGAAACCAAGGCGACCAGTGTTCAGCATCATTGGTGCAGTCGTTCTTTTCAGAGTACTATTTAGTTTAATCTAATCAGGGCTATATTAAGTAGAATAGAGAAGAGATGTCACATGGGGCTTGCTAGGGAGAGCTTAACGCAGGTTGATGTTTAATTGGGATGAATCTTATCTTGGAGGCAGAGCGGTTTCCACTAGATGGGACAGCAGCAAAGTCAACATTGATATTATAAACTGGGTGGTTCGAGCCCTGAACGCTGATTATCTGACAACCGTGGTATTCTACAGGTATGACACAACATTTCTTTTTACTGCTCTAATTACATTGGTAACCAGTTTATAATAGCAATAAGGCACCTCAGGGGGTGTGGTATATGACCTATATACCACGGCTAAGGGCTGTGTCCAGGCACTCCACAATGCGTCGTGCATAAGAAAAGCCTTAAGCCATTGTATATTTGCCATATACCACACCCCCTCGTGCCTTATTGTTAAATATATCGTAAATATTAAATAAAAAACAACAATTTGCTTTTTGGTCTTCATTGAAGGTTAGGCATAAAATCAGATTGTATGACTTTGTGGCTGTGCCAGCTAGTGACTACCGTGCAGAGCTGCCTCCAGTACGTGAGTCATCCCAGTAAATACCAACCTGCAAGCAGTGTGTGTGTATTGGGCCCTTAGATAAAGTACTCTTCATATTATTATTATTATTATCATAATTCTTATCATCATCATCAAGGAACACAAAAACACAACCCCCATATAAACAAAGAAGAAAGTCAAGTTTAATTCGTCAAGCATTGTG
Organism: Oncorhynchus clarkii lewisi; assembly: GCF_045791955.1. Classification (NCBI taxonomy): domain Eukaryota; kingdom Metazoa; phylum Chordata; class Actinopteri; order Salmoniformes; family Salmonidae; genus Oncorhynchus; species Oncorhynchus clarkii. The sequence continues at coordinate 43,814,634 of NC_092168.1, read as the reverse complement.
CACTTGCTGGAGCAATCAACATTGGGTTCCTGTAATTCACCAAGTGACTGTGCTATTTAGAACTGGCGGTGGCATTGGAACGGAAACCATTTCCTTCCAGGTAAATGTCTCTCTCCCAGAACACTTTAGAGAGAACCCGGCGATGGAGTAGAGTGGCTGTCACTCCAATAAGTAAACATAGAAATAGTGTCATTCACACTGCAATGCATTGTGTTATTAAACACACTTTTATTGTGTAGGTGCTAAATGGAAGTGTCATTCATCCATTCATTTAGGGAGGGAGAAAGAGTAAATGGTGACATAAAAATTAGATCAAATGAACAATGAAAATGGTAACCCAGGGAAGGTCTGGATCCCCGTGGCCTACAACCATGTGTAGTTGAGACAGTGTCCGGACCCAGATGTGCATGTGTCTGGTTTCTAAGTTTACACAGCCTATCATAATCTCAAACGATAAAGTCATCTTTTTTTTTTGTTTACTAGCCGTGCATACAGTTCACAGGAGGTTGGTGGCACGTTAATTGGGGAGGATGTGCTCGTGGTAATGGCTGGAACGGATTCAGTGGAATGATATCAAACACATAGTTTCCAGGTGTTTGATGCCATTCCATTTGCTCCATTACAGCCATTATTAAAACGCTGTTCTCCCCTCAGCAGCCTCCACTGATACGGTTGGTAACAGTTCAGTCAGTGTCTTCGTAGGAGCTGGAACTTTCCAGACAAAATATTTACACTACTGTTAAATAACAATTATAATCATCATCATCATCATTACTGTTACTACTATACATTTGAATACTTAAAGAGGAGTGGGATGTTGAGAAAACGTTGCACCCCAATTCATTGTGATACCCAATCAAAATCAAATTCAATGGAGAGGATGTGGGATGGCACCCATTACTGAAAAGTAAACCGTTTCTAGAGTCTGTAGAGATATTCAAATACTGAAAGATGTCCTCCGAGTACCATCTGAATGAAACGGTTACAATATTCAGCAATCTGTCGTCAGAACATTCTGACACCAAAATTAAAGACAGGATTATGTGACAGACACCTCTGCTACACTTAACACAACACCTCCAAAAGGGGAAAACAGGAAGCAAGACGGTCTTTTCCACCAGTTTTTACCCCTTCCGCAAAACAAATAGAAGAGAAAATTAAAAAGAGGCTCATTCAAGTCACCTCTTTGATTCTGGCCTAGTGATGAGTACAACACATCTCATTGGATAAAGGTAGGTAGGCTTTCTCTTTTCCTGCACAGAGAAACCTAGTACGCAAATCAATTACTCATCCATGTTTCAAACAAGTAGATCTGAGGGATTACCTCCTCTTGAGTCGGTGCAGTTGCTATCTTCTGCTCTGTCAGTTAAAACGGAGAAAGAAGCTCGATGTGCTGAGAGAAAAACTGGGTCATATCAACAAAACTAAAACTATGTTAAGGAAACATATTAATGATCGCAGAACAGCATAAAGAGTACACATCCTGTTCAGTAATTCCGACAGACGACTCAAGACGGAGAAAACAGGATAACATAAAGCGAGTGCACTTTTCTTTAGTCCTGTTTGTTTGTCAATTTCTCTCGAGGCAAATCCTTTGAATTCCTAATTTAGTTCTATTAATTATGAACATATCATTAATTACATCATGACTGATTTTATGCACCGAAGAGTTCAATTCCACCACATTTCTACCATGAGTTTGTTAATCGTTGCTGTTGTTGGTGTAAGTATTGTCCTCCTCTCTGTGAATCATCCTGTATGCAGACTCCCTCTCTCCCCTGGCGTCCCGCTAGGCACTGGGGCTATGTTCTCTCTCCACTGGCCACTAGCGTCGCCCTAGGCCCTGGGGGTACGTCCTCTCTCCCCCGGTGTCGCCCTAGGCCCTGGGGGTACGTCCTCTCTCCCCTGGCGTCGCCCTAGGCCCTGGGGGTACGTCCGCTCTCCCCTGGCGTCGCCCTAGGGCTATGTCCTCTCTCCCCTTGCGTCGCCCTAGGCCCTGGGTTACGTCCTCTCTCCCCTGGCGTCGCCCTAGGGCTATGTCCTCTCTCCCCTGGCGTCGCCCTAGGCCCTGGGGCTACGTCCTCTCCCCTGGCGTCGCCCTAGGCCCTGGGGCTATTGTACATTGCAGGAGGAGCAGCATGGGTCATTCTTGTCTGGCTGGGCGGCGTAGTCCATCTGCCGAACAATCTCGGCAAACAGTTCGTCCACCATGGTTTTGCTTTTGGCCGAGGTCTCCATGAAGGGACAGCCCCACTCCTCGGCTAGAGCCTGGCCCTCGCTGGCCGACACCTCCCTCTCACTCTCCAGGTCGACTTTGTTCCCCACCAGGATCACTGGGACCTTCTCGTACCTGCAGACGACACACACACAAACAGATGCAGAAAATGACCAGAAATCATCATGTGACATGAATACATGGTCAATCACTGTCAAGGCAGATCAGAATGAGATGTGATTTGCTGAGATGTTGAACTAAGACATAGGGGTGCTGACTAGTTTCTCAGCCTTTGTGTTTTCCTGTACCTGACGTCCTCTCTGCACTCTCCTAAATAATAATTTAATAGGCATAATGAAAGTTTCTCTGCTGCCACATCATGTTGACAATAAATCAATGAAACCCTAAATAATTACATTAAATCCGTGTGGCACATTATCCTGAAATATATCATCTAAAAGGCCTGACAAATTCAGTTCTGAGACGTGTCTTGCTGAGAAAGCAATGACAACTCAAGTACTTAACCAGCCCAGCAGTCAACAGGAAGTGGGTGAAATCACCCACAATCCCCTGGAGGCAGGAAGAGGCCATGTTGGGAAAGTGCTGCCACTGAGGAAATGGGCTACTTGCACGAGTGCCATAAAGACAAGTGTTACATCATATTCCTAATGAAGGACCTGAGGTCTTAATACTAACTAATACTAATACTCACAATAAAGACTACCACAAACATTTACTGAACATGATTCAAAATGTCTGCAGGGTGGTTAGAGCGTTGGACTAGTAATCGCAAGGTTGCAAGTTCAAACCCCCGAGCTGACAAGGTTCAAATCTGTCGTTCTGCCCCTGAACAGGCAGTTAACCCGCTGTTCCTAGGCTGTCATTGAAAATAAAAATGTGTTCTTAACTGACTTGCCTGGTTAAATAAAGGTAAAATAAAAATGGATCAATACAAATACATTGGTTATATCGACAACATTTCAGTTCATTGGAGACATGTCGGGAGGAGCTGCTGAGGCTATGCTTTTATTCTTCATCTGCAAGTAGCTCTCTCACTGGTTATAATATGAACCAGAACACACCACTATGAACACCACTCTTCTCATGTTATGGAGCACAAACATCCCAGGAGAATCATGCTCCCAGACACCATTAAACTTTTCAAAGGTTAGCCTCTATATATGAAACATTAATTACTCTAAGTGATTTAACACTATTTGACAGAAAAACAATTGTCCTTGATTGCTATGGTAACAGGTACACAAGGAAATGCATAGTATTGGAGAGATTGATAGAATCAGTGACTTTCTTAAGTAGAGGAACGTGAGCTTCTTCTCACGAGGTCCATGGTCTGCAGGTTCCAGTGCTAAATAAGCTTCAACTGGTAAAGAATAAGAAGCTCACTTTGATCTACTCCTGAATATATTATCCAGAATGAAAGCTAATTTCTACTTTTCTCATTCTGTGGGCAAGCCAAGAACTACAGGGGTTAAAACAGCAGAGTTCATGTGCCTGTGAGCTACTGTGTGTGGCTGTGACGCACAATACAGTCAGCCACCACACAGCGTAGCAGAACGGCTGGAATACATTAGCCTTTTGAACCCAAAATGTACAGTCCTTCGATTGTTCAAACAGCTGGAGACTGCAATCCTAACTCCAACAAGTTATTGGAGGCCCCTGATTGGGCAACACTGTTATTCAGGAACACATTTTTGTGGCGACAGTAAAAACATGCAGTCCAACTATACACTCCCTCCCCATGATCACTGAGAGGGCCTAACCATAGTGCTGCTGAGAGGGCCTAACCATAGTGCTGCTGAGAGGGCCTAACCATAGTGCTGCTGAGAAGGCCTAACCATAGTGCTGCTGAGAGGGCCTAACCATAGTGCTGCTGAGAAGGCCTAACCATAGTGCCACTGAGAGGGCCTAACCATAGTGCTTCTGAGAAGGCCTAACCATAGTGCTGCTGAGAGGGCCTAACCATAGTGCTGCTGAGAGGGCCTAACCATAGTGCTGCTGAGAAGGTCTAACCATAGTGCTGCTGAGAGGGCCTAACCATAGTGCTGCTGACAAGGTCAAATCAAATCAAATCAAATTTTATTTGTCACATACACATGGTTAGCAGATGTTAATGCGAGTGTAGCGAAATGCTTGTGCTTCTAGTTCCGACAATGCAGTAATAACCAACAAGTAATCTAACTAACAATTCCAAAACTACTGTCTTGTACACAGTGTAAGGGGATAAAGAATATGTACATAAGGATATATGAATGAGTGATGGTACAGAGCAGCATAGGCAAGATACAGTAGATGGTATCGAGTACAGTATATACATATGAGATGAGTATGTAAACAAAGTGGCATAGTTAAAGTGGCTAGTGATACATGTATTACATAAGGATACAGTCGATGATATAGAGTACAGTATATCATATGAGATGAATAATGTAGGGTAAGTAACATTATATAAGGTAGCATTGTTTAAAGTGGCTAGTGATATATTTACATCATTTCCCATCAATTCCCATTATAGAAGTGGCTGGAGTTGAGTCAGTGTCAGTGTGTTGGCAGCAGCCACTCAATGTTAGTGGTGGCTGTTTAACAGTCTGATGGCCTTGAGATAGAAGCTGTTTTTCAGTCTCTCGGTCCCAGCTTTGATGCACCTGTACTGACCTCGCCTTCTGGATGATAGCGGGGTGAACAGGCAGTGGCTCGGGTGGTTGATGTCCTTGATGATCTTTATGGCCTTCCTGTGACATCGGGTGGTGTAGGTGTCCTGGAGGGCAGGTAGTTTGCCCCCGGTGATGCGTTGTGCAGACCTCACTACCCTCTGGAGAGCCTTACGGTTGAGGGCGGTGCATTTGCCGTACCAGGCTGTGATACAGCCCGCCAGGATGCTCTCGATTGTGCATCTGTAGAAGTTTGTGAGTGCTTTTGGTGACAAGCCGAATTTCTTCAGCCTCCTGAGGTTGAAGAGGCGCTGCTGCGCCTTCTTCACAATGCTGTCTGTGTGAGTGGACCAATTCAGTTTGTCTGTGATGTGTATGCCGAGGAACTTAAAACTTGCTACCCTCTCCACTACTGTTCCATCGATGTGGATAGGGGGGTGTTCCCTCTGCTGTTTCCTGAAGTCCACAATCATCTCCTTAGTTTTGTTGACGTTGAGTGTGAGGTTATTTTCCTGACACCACACTCCGAGGGCCCTCACCTCCTCCCTGTAGGCCGTCTCGTCGTTGTTGGTAATCAAGCCTACCACTGTTGTGTCGTCCGCAAACTTGATGATTGAGTTGGAGGCGTGCGTGGCCACGCAGTCGTGGGTGAACAGGGAGTACAGGAGGGGGCTCAGAACGCACCCTTGTGGGGCCCCAGTGTTGAGGATCAGCGGGGAGGAGATGTTGTTGCCTACCCTCACCACCTGGGGGCGGCCCGTCAGGAAGTCCAGTACCCAGTTGCACAGGGCGGGGTCGAGACCCAGGGTCTCGAGCTTGATGACGAGCTTGGAGGGTACTATGGTGTTGAATGCCGAGCTGTAGTCAATGAACAGCATTCTCACATAGGTATTCCTCTTGTCCAGATGGGTTAGGGCGGTGTGCAGTGTGGTTGAGATTGCATCGTCTGTGGACCTATTTGGGCGGTAAGCAAATTGGAGTGGGTCTAGGGTGTCAGGTAGGGTGGAGGTGATATGGTCCTTGACTAGTCTCTCAAAGCACTTCATGATGACGGAAGTGAGTGCTACGGGGCGGTAGTCGTTTAGCTCAGTTACCTTAGCTTTCTTGGGAACAGGAACAATGGTGGCCCTCTTGAAGCATGTGGGAACAGCAGACTGGTATAGGGATTGATTGAATATGTCCGTAAACACACCGGCCAGCTGGTCTGCGCATGCTCTGATGGCGCGGCTGGGGATGCCGTCTGGGCCTGCAGCCTTGCGAGGGTTAACACGTTTAAATGTCTTACTCACCTCGGCTGCAGTGAAGGAGAGACCGCATGTTTTCGTTGCAGGCCGTGTCAGTGGCACTGTATTGTCCTCAAAGCGGGCAAAAAAGTTATTTCGTCTGCCTGGGAGCAGGACATCCTGGTCCGTGACTGGGCTGGATTTCTTCCTGTAGTCCGTGATTGACTGTAGACCCTGTCACATGCCTCTTGTGTCTCTTGTGTCTGTCCGTTGAATTGAGATTCTACTTTGTCTCTGTACTGACGCTTAGCTTGTTTGATAGCCTTGCGGAGGGAATAGCTGCACTGTTTGTATTCGGTCATGTTACCAGACACCTTGCCCTGATTAAAAGCAGTGGTTCGCGCTTTCAGTTTCACGCGAATGCTGCCATCAATCCACGGTTTCTGGTTAGGGAATGTTTTAATCGTTGCTATGGGAACGACATCTACAACGCACGTTCTAATGAACTCGCACACCGAATCAGCGTATTCGTCAATGTTGTTGTCTGACGCAATACGAAACATGTCCCAGTCCACGTGGTGGAAGCAGTCTTGGAGTGTGGAGTCAGCTTGGTCGGACCAGCGTTGGACAGACCTCAGCGTGGGAGCCTCTTGTTTTAGTTTCTGTAGGCAGGGATCAACAAAATGGAGTCGTGGTCAGCTTTTCCGAAAGGGGGGCGGGGCAGGGCCTTATATGCGTCGCGGAAGTTAGAGTAACAATGATCCAAGGTCTTTCCACCCCTGGTTGCGCAATCGATATGCTGATAAAATTTAGGGAGTCTTGTTTTCAGATTAGCCTTGTTAAAATCCCCAGCTACAATGAATGCAGCCTCCGGATAAATGGTTTCCAGTTTGCAAAGAGTCAAATAAAGTTCATTCAGAGCCATCGATGTGTCTGCTTGGGGGGGGATATATACGGCTGTGATTATAATCGAAGAGAATTCTCTTGGTAGATAATGCGGTCTACATTTGATTGTGAGGAATTCTAAATCAGGTGAACAGAAGGATTTGAGTTCCTGTATGTTTCTTTCATCACACCATGTCACGTTAGTCATAAGGCATACGCCCCCGCCCCTCTTCTTACCAGAAAGATGTTTGTTTCTGTCTGCGCGATGCGTGGAGAAACCCGTTGGCTGCACCGCCTCGGATAGCGTCTCTCCAGTGAGCCACGTTTCTGTGAAGCAAAGAACGTTACAGTCTCTGATGTCCCTCTGGAATGCTACCCTTGCTCGGATTTCATCAACCTTGTTGTCAAGAGACTGGACATTGGCAAGAAGAATGCTAGGGAGTGGTGCACGGTGTGCCCGTCTCCGGAGTCTGACCAGAAGACCGCCTCGTTTCCCTCTTTTTCAGAGTTGTTTTTTTGGGTCGCTGCATGGAATCCACTCTGTTGTCCTGTTTGTAAGGCAGAACACAGGATCCGCGTCGCGAAAAACATATTCTTGGTCGTACTGATGGTGAGTTGATGCTGATCTTATATTCAGTAGTTCTTCTCGACTGTATGTAATGAAACCTAAGATGACCTGGGGTACTAATGTAAGAAATAACACGTAAAAAAACAAAAAACTGCATAGTTTCCTAGGAACGCGAAGCGAGGCGGCCATCTCTGTCGGCGCCGGAAGTTATATTCTAACCATAGTGCTGCTGAGAAGGTCTAACCATAGTGCTGCTGAGAAGGTCTAACCATAGTGCTGCTGAGAAGGCTTAACCATAGTGCTGCTGAGAAGGCCTAACCATAGTGCTGCTGAGAGGACTTAACCATAGTGCTGCTGAGAGGGCCTAACCATAGTGCTGCTGAGAGGGCCTAACCATAGTGCTGCTGAGAGGGCCTAACCATAGTGCTGCTGAGAGGGCATAACCATAGTGCTGCTGAGAGGGCCAAACCATAGTGCTGCTGAGAGGGCCAAACCATAGTGCTGCTGAGAGGGCCAAACCATAGTGCTGCTGAGAGGGCCAAACCATAGTGCTGCTGAGAGGGCCTAACCATAGTGCTGCTGAGAGGGCCAAACCATAGTGCTGCTGAGAGGGCCAAACCATAGTGCTGCAGAGAGGGCATAACCATAGTGCTGCTGAGAGGGCCTAACCATAGTGCTGCTGAGAGGGCATAACCATAGTGCTGCTGAGAGGGCCTAACCATAGTGCTGCTGAGAGGGCCAAACCATAGTGCTGCTGAGAAGGCCTAACCATAGTGCTGCTGAGAGGGCCTAACCATAGTGCTGCTGAGAAGGCCTAACCATAGTGCTGCTGAGAGGGCCTAACCATAGTGCTGCTGAGAGGGCCTAACCATAGTGCTGCTGAGAAGGTCTAACCATAGTGCTGCTGAGAGGGCCTAACCATAGTGCTGCTGAGAAGGCCTAACCATAGTGCTGCTGAGAAGGCCTAACCATAGTGCTGCTGAGAGGGCCTAACCATAGTGCTGCTGAGAAGGCCTAACCATAGTGCTGCTGAGAAGGCCTAACCATAGTGCCGCTGAGAGGGCCTAACCATAGTGCCGCTGAGAAGGCCTAACCATAGTGCCGCTGAAAGGGCCTAACCATAGTGCTGCTGAGAGGGCCTAACCATAGTGCTGCTGAGAAGGTCTAACCATAGTGCTGCTGAGAAGGCCTAACCATAGTGCTGCTGAGAGGGCCTAACCATAGTGCTGCTGAGAAGGCCTAACCATAGTGCTGCTGAGAGGGCCTAACCATAGTGCTGCTGAGAAGGTCTAACCATAGTGCTGCTGAGAGGGCCTAACCATAGTGCTGCTGAGAAGGCCTAACCATAGTGCTGCTGAGAGGGCCTAACCATAGTGCTGATGAGAGGGCCTAACCATAGTGCTGCTGAGAAGGCCTAACCATAGTGCTGCTGAGAGGGCCTAACCATAGTGCTGTTGAGAAGGTCTAACCATAGTGCTGCTGAGAAGGTCTAACCATAGTGCTGCTGAGAAGGTCTAACCATAGTGCTGCTGAGAAGGTCTAACCATAGTGCTGCTGAGAAGGTCTAACCATAGTGCTGCTGAGAAGGTCTAACCATAGTGCTGAGGGTGTGTAGAATGAAGGGCCTGACCAGGCCCTGCCTCTGTGGAGGTTGTGCCCGTTTAGAGAACCCACAGGGGGAACAGCGTTTAGGGGGGTAATGGCAGTCCCCTCCACGGGCGGGCGTCTCTATTCTGAACAGGGCTGTGGTGGCGGCGCCATCTCTACCAGCTCCAACTCATATGGAGGCCTGTGGCCGTCGTCACATGACTTCACATACTGCCTCACCACCTCGGATTACAGCCTGCTGTCCAAACCCACTCATCCATGGGAAGACATGCTCTGGAGAGCCCAGGGAACATGGAGAACAGTGGTATGGAAGCGTGTTTATTCTAGAGCGTGTGTGTGTGTGTTTCTGTGTTTACGCAGAGGTAAGAGCAAAAGTAACACTATTTGGTAAAGGACTTGAGCCTGGATCTGAGACTCACTTAGCTCTGATGGAAAATGATTTCAGATGAGCTTACAAACACAGCATCTCTCCCTGCTGCTATTGTCACAGCTGTCTGCTTCTCAGCACTCTATACTTCGCGGGGAACAACCCCAGATGATTATGGATGATGAGCTAGAGAGCCGGGACGGGAGAAAAGTCAAATGAAAACATATGCATCCATTAAAATAATGACAGATTTCATAGGCTACCTAACGGTCTAATGGCAGAACAGCCACTCCACCATGCAGGAGAGCAGAACAGGCAGCACCCCAAAAACTATTTATCATCTGGAGAAGGGCTATAAAATATCTGTAATAACAGAGGGGAATCCTGCAATCCCAAGGGGAGTGTGACCAAAGCCTCACAGAGACTTTGCACAATGGGCTCTCTGGGCCAGGTGCTGGGTGAAGGAAGGGAGGATGAGGGTGGACAGAGAAGGTCCAGGGTAGCTTATACTTATGCCCATATTTGAGGTTTTGAGCCTGTTGGCTATACATTCTCCACTCTGAAGTCTTGAGCGGTAGTCTTCAACGTAGATACACGGGCGAGCATGCAGACACTCCACTCCCACTGTCTGTCAGTCTGACTGCATGAGGCTAAAGCACTGTCGCTGCAAAACACCCAGCGCAACCATGAGTCTTCAATATTCCCAGGTAAGAAGTTTTAGGTTGTAGTTATTATAGGAATTATAGGACTATTTCCCTCTCTACCATTTGTATTTCATTAACCTTTGACTATTAGATGTTCTTATAGGCACTTTAGTATTGCCAGTGTAACAGTATAGCTTCCGTCCTTCTCCTCGCTCCTCCCTGGGCTCGAACCAGCAACACAACGACAACAGCCACCATCGAAGCAGCGTTACCCGTGCAGAGCAAGGGGAACAACTACTAGAAGGCTCAGAGCGAGTGACGTTTGAAACGCTATTAGCGCGTGCTAACTAGCTACCCATTTCACTTCGGTTACACCAGCCTCATCTCGGCTTGAAGTCATAAACAGCGCAATGCTTGACGCACAACGAAGATCTGCTGGCAAAACACACGAAAGTGCTGTTTGAATTAATGTTTACGCGCCTGCTTCTGCCTACCACCGCTCAGTCAGATACTTGTATGCTCAGTCAGATTATATGCAACGCAGGACACGCTAGATAATATCTAGTAATATCATCAACCATGTGTAGTTAACTAGTGATTATGATTGATTGTTTTTTACAAGATAAGTTTAATGCAAGCTAGCAACTTACCTTGGCTTACTGAATTTGCGTAACAGACAGTCTCCTTGTGGAGTGCAACGAGAGAGAGGCAGGTCGTTATTGCGTTGGACGAGTTAACTGTAAGGTTGCAAGATTGGATCCCCGAGCTGACAAGGTGAAAATCTGTCGTTCTGCCCCTGAACGGGGCAGTTAACCCACCGTTCCTAGGCCATCATTGAAAATAAGAATGTGTTCGGACCCTAATCCTTTAGAAAATGTGAGGGCAGAACTGAAAAAGTGTGTGCGAGCAAGGAGACCAACAAACCTGACTCAGCTACAGCTCTGTCAAGAGGAATGGGCCAAAATTCACCCAACTTATTGTGGGAAGCTTGTGGAAGGCTACCCGAAACGTTTGACTCAAGTTAAACCATTTAAAGGCAATGCTACCAAATACTAATTGAGTGTATGTAAACTTCTGACCCCCTGGGAATGTGATGAAAGAAATAGAAGCTGAAATAAATCATTCTCTACTATTATTCTGACAATTCACATTCTTAAACAAAAGTGGTGATCCTAACTGACCTAAGACAGGGAATTGTTACTAGGATTAAATATCAGGAATTGTGAAAAACTGAGTTTAGATGTATTTGGCTAAGGTGTATGTAAACTTCCCACTGTATATACTGACTGCAGCTCTAAGGCTGATTTGTTGCTTTTCCCAAAATACAAAAACACACCCACACTGGGGCACATCACAGTCATGGTCTCTTATTGGAGGTTCAGTGACATTTTTGAATAATTTGCTAAATCAAGGGGCAGGAAAGAAACCGAACACTTACAAATTACATTACATATCCGAATTAATCAACTTCACCAAATCTGAAATGAATACTGGCTGTGTTTAATTTGAAATGTGTTCTACTTTCCCCTCATGCTAGATGAAAATATGGGAGAAGAGGAGTACAGTAGCTAAGATTAGATTGGTCTAATTTCTGGGTTTTATAAATGGAAACTGTGGCTTGGAGTGACACAGTCAGTAGGTTTCACCCTCTCTCCCCTGATCTCTGGTTCCACATAAACATTCCAGTGGCACACACAATGGAGCATGAACCTCAACACATTATCATAATAATAATGAAGTAAATAAAAGTATAGATAACCTTCAGTAACTGTAAATTGTCACCAATAAAACGTTGAAATGCAGCAAACACATGACGTTTTATCTTGTAACACGTCGTAGGCATACCACTTAATATAAGGATACATAGAAATGTGATTCATTTGTGACATAAAACAACAAAATACAAAAAAAAAAAAGTGTGCTTGAAGCTGCGTGTTTCTGTTTGTAATTGTTATTTTCTCTCCCGCTCAGTCATCTTCAACAATACCAGTTCAAAGCGTCAAACATTACTGTCTCTCTCAACAACAGTACAATCACTTATATCGCCACTCCTACTAAACTGCTTGGCTGACAATGCAAACTATGCCATTATTTTCTATTGCCTTGCCCTTGTCGCTTGTGACTGAACTTCAATCATCTCTGAGTAGCTCTGTTTGTGTGACGCTGAAGCCAGGCTTATAAAAATAGACAAGGAGTTCCCTGCATCAGTTCTTATAAAATGGTCCAACTTAATCTGGGTGAAACAAATGTGTGTGTGGTCTTGACAGGGTTAACATTGACATGGTTATTGAAATTCACATGAAACCGATGAATCTGTGTATTTTTTATTTTTTTTAACAAGTTGACCTTCTATCAAATAGGATATTCCTCCAACTAATTACACGGGTGTTATGGCCACCCCTCAGAGCCTGGTTTCTTCCTAGGTTCCTGCCTTTCTGGAACGTTTTTCCTGACCACTGGCTTTTGGGGTTTTGGCCTGGGTTTCTGTATAAGCACCTTGATGACGACTGCTGATGTAAAAAAAAAGGTTTTATAAAATACTTTTGATTGATTGCTATAGAAATATCCAGCTGGCAGGAGATAATTCATGCCATGATAGTAATGTGAATAAATAATGGTTAATAAGTGATCAGCAGTAACAGGTAGCCACTACCATCCTGGGACTTTTACTGATAGTGTTATTCTCTGTTACAGCATTCAACACACTGAGAAGGGCTTGACAAGAACAAAGATACAGGCCACAGTAATACACCTGAATGCTGTGCTAAGGACACTATTGGAAAAACCATATAGCCATGATAATTTTAACCAATCGACACATGGCAAACTCTGTTGACTTGATTGGTATATTCTTCAGTTGTAGATCACTGCGACATAGGGTGAGTCCTGCCTTCAACTAGAAGTGTACTCTGAGAACAACAAAACCTTCTGTGGTCTCATTCTGACCCTGTCACCATAACAACCTAAGTCCCCTGGCTGACAATGGTAAGAAGTACAACATTACCCAGAAGGTAAATCATCCCTGTCCCTCCTCCATTTCCATGCGCTCCATCTGTGTCACCCGTCAGCTGGTATAACCTGTGCATGGCTTACTGTTGCTGGGGAGTGATGATTCCCCAGCAGGCATGGAGAAGGAGCTAATCATCTGGCCCCATGACCTCTGTTAATGGTGCTCTGTGCCACTGACGGGCGCCAAACACTGATACGCGCTGACAGGGCTCGGGACTGGCCGCAGCACACACCAGCGCCGCCGACCTGGCAGGCGGCGGTGACGGCTCCTGTGTGAGACAGTGACAAGGACAGGAGAGGCTAAGTGAACAGCAGTGACAGCTGCATAACCCCCAGTGCAGCGTGAAGCCTTGGAGGAGAGACATGGGGCCTCCTTGGCCCCGTGGTCAGGAGGAGATGTCAGGACTGCCGGCTGGGCTGTGCACTAAAGCCCCACTCTACTTTCACCCCTCTGTACGGTGGGAGGGTGTGGTGACATTCAGCAGTGCCCAGAACGTATTTTAATATATATACAGACTGATTACTACAGCGCTTCCCAAAGTTGGTCCTCAGGAACCCCAAAAGGGTGCACTGTTGATTTTTGACCTAATACTACGCAGCCGATTCAAATGATAAAAGCTTGATGATTAGTTGATTACTTAAATCAGCTGTGTAGTGCTAGGGCAAAAACCAACAAATTGCAAGTGCTATCGGGAGAAAATTCACAGAATATAATACAGGCTGCATTTATTCAGGAGGCTGCTCAAGCTGTTACCATCCGCACTGGTTTACACTTTATACAGCCTAAGGTCTAATTAACTAAATTAATGCAATCATTTACTGATAATTAACTAAAGTATCGAAAACAAATAGGACTAACTGCTTGCACTTCGTCCAGGCGGTGTAACCATCTACCGTGTTGTCCTTCCAAACTGAGGATTTCAGTGTCGTTCCTCAGTGCCTATTCTCTATTCCTAACCTTTCTTTTTTAAAATGTATCCGGTTAGGCCTAAAATAGCCATTTTCGTGTGAGCTTTCTCATGTGGGGAGAGTGAACCTCAACTCAACGTTGACAAATTAGCACGTTTTCACCACACAAATAAGGGAAAGTTCCTTGCTCCAGACTCAATGCGTGGGTGGCAGGTAGCCTTGTCTGCCCAGCGGATAGAGTCTTGGGCCAGGAACTGAAGGGTTGATTAGAATCCCCGAGCTGACTAGGTGAAACATCGGTTGATGTTCCCTTGAGCAAGGCACCTAAATCCTAATTGCTCCTGGTAAATCGCTCTGGATAAGAGCGCCTGCTCGTCTGCTCTTATGCTAATGTAACACAACAAGCACCTAGGTTTTTTTAAATGTGTATTATCTTTATTTACAATGTTCCCGACCGGTGTATGTAATTGTTCTGAACAGCGAGCAGACCCACGGCTTGAAAGAATGTTTTCATTCTACCCGCCAGATGATTTTTTGGGACTGACCTGCAGGGAATTGTGGGTATTTGACGCGATGCAGGACTTTACTAATGATTAGCGCAATAGGATACATGTAGATTCAGCCTATTTATTTATAGCCACTATGCTGCATCCGTTAGGCTACAGGGGATAACGAATACTGCTAATAGCATAGCCTACCTGATAATGTCGAACAAAATGTACAAATCATTTAAACAAATCATCATTTTGCAATATGTAATTTTGCTCATTTCTGGAGGTGGAAATTATATTTTAAATGGTGTCAGTATGATTGTACTTTCATCCATTCTGTCGTAGAATGTAATTTTATGTCCCTAAACAAAGTGGACAGTCAACACCATCTGTGGATATGATGCTCATCTTTGTAGTGGTGTCGTCATCCGAGGCAACCATGGAAACAGCTTAGGGGTCATGGTCTGGACGCCCCAGCACAGAGAATCCCCAATGTAACCTCTACTGTGTAAACATTCACTGTAAACACACTGTTCAACTCCAGAGAACATGGTTCCCATGCTCTTCTCTTCAAACAAACACTGTTTCACTGCTTAAGACGGGAGAGAGCTGGATGTTAGACAAGGGTCACCACAATCTCAGCGATACACTATCCCACCAACCCTAAAGATTCAGATCAACTTTATTATCCCACCAGGGGGAAATTAATTTGGTCATGTGCTTAAAAAGACAGTACATAAAACATGAAAACACAGAAACTACACAAAATAATATGCTGTATACTGGAGGGACCAACAGACTAAAAAAGTCCCCGTATCTATCTGTTTTAATTATATTTTGTCTGGCTGCTGCTGTGACTGAATTTTGAGTGAAGGGGATGATTACTGTCCTGTAAAATGCTTTCAAGTTTTAGGAGGATGAGTTATGTGTACAGGTAGCTTGCTGATTCTTGATCTATACCAATGATCCTTCCTGCAGTCTTAATCAAGCGCTGAAGCTTGACTTGGTCTTGCACTCACATGTTCCCGGAACACGCATATCAGACCAATGGAGAGCACTCAGCAGGACAGATTTATAGAACATTTTGTAAAATATGGCGATCAACATGTAAATGGTTCAGTTTGCATAACAAAAATAACATTCTGTGTTGCAATTTCTTTATCTTTGCAAAGTCACAGTCATTGAATTTCAGTTTGTCTATTTCGATTCCCAGGTACTTATATGTGGTCACTCTATCGACTGATTCCCCATTGATCTTCGCGGGGATAGTGGAGTTTTGTTCCTTCTCAATTCCATATCCATCTCTTTTTTTGATTTTTATGTTTATTTCAAGAAAGTTATCTGAACACCACTGGAGGAATTTTAACGTTTCTCTGTCAAAACCTTGAAGAGAGGCTTGGTCTGGGTGGAGGAGACGTTTCTCTGTCAAAACCTTGAAGAGAGGCTTGGTCTGGGTGGAGGAGACGTTTCTCTGTCAAAACCTTGAAGAGAGACTTGGTCTGGGTGGAGGAGACGTTTCTCTGTCAAAACCTTGAAGAGAGGCTTGGTCTGGGTGGAGGAGACGTTTCTCTGTCAAAACCTTGAAGAGAGGCTTGGTCTGGGTGGAGGAGACGTTTCTCTGTCAAAACCTTGAAGAGAGGCTTGGTCTGGGTGGAGGAGACGTTTCTCTGTCAAAACCTTGAAGAGAGGCTTGGTCTGGGTGGAGGAGACGTTTCTCTGTCAAAACCTTGAAGAGAGGCTTGGTCTGGGTGGAGGAGACGTTTCTCTGTCAAAACCTTGAAGAGAGGCTTGGTCTGGGTGGAGGAGACGTTTCTCTGTCAAAACCTTGAAGAGAGGCTTGGTCTGGGTGGAGGAGACGTTTCTCTGTCAAAACCTTGAAGAGAGGCTTGGTCTGGGTGGAGGAGACGTTTCTCTGTCAAAACCTTGAAGAGAGGCTTGGTCTGGGTGGAGGAGACGTTTCTCTGTCAAAACCTTGAAGAGAGGCTTGGTCTGGGTGGAGGAGACGTTTCTCTGTCAAAACCTTGAAGAGAGGCTTGGTCTGGGTGGAGGAGACGTTTCTCTGTCAAAACCTTGAAGAGAGGCTTGGTCTGGGTGGAGGAGACGTTTCTCTGTCAAAACCTTGAAGAGAGGCTTGGTCTGGGTGGAGGAGACGTTTCTCTGTCAAAACCTTGAAGAGAGGCTTGGTCTGGGTGGAGGAGACGTTTCTCTGTCAAAACCTTGAAGAGAGGCTTGGTCTGGGTGGAGGAGACGTTTCTCTGTCAAAACCTTGAAGAGAGGCTTGGTCTGGGTGGAGGAGACGTTTCTCTGTCAAAACCTTGAAGAGAGGCTTGGTCTGGGTGGAGGAGACGTTTCTCTGTCAAAACCTTGAAGAGAGGCTTGGTCTGGGTGGAGGAGACATTTCTCTGTCAAAACCTTGAAGAGAGGCTTGGTCTGGGTGGAGGAGACGTTTCTCTGTCAAAACCTTGAAGAGAGGCTTGGTCTGGGTGGAGGAGACGTTTCTCTGTCAAAACCTTGAAGAGAGGCTTGGTCTGGGTGGAGGAGACGTTTCTCTGTCAAAACCTTGAAGAGAGGCTTGGTCTGGGTGGAGGAGACGTTTCTCTGTCAAAACCTTGAAGAGAGGCTTGGTCTGGGTGGAGGAGACGTTTCTCTGTCAAAACCTTGAAGAGAGGCTTGGTCTGGGTGGAGGAGACGTTTCTCTGTCAAAACCTTGAAGAGAGGCTTGGTCTGGGTGGAGGTAACCCACAACAGCGGTGTCATCTGCATATTTACAAAATGTGTGGGTGAAAGTACGCAACCTTGAGGGGCTCCTGTATTCACCTTTCTAAATGTAGAGATGGCGGAGTTAAACTTCACTTGTGGAGTACAGTTGACAAGGAAACTATTAATCCACTTGATCAGTAGAGAGTTGACACCCAAATTCACAAGCTTATCCACCAGCAGGTGGGGTTAGATGGCGTTGAACTTTTTTTTTTTTTCTTATTTGCCTTTTCTAAATGTTGGAAAATATTGACCAGCATGACCACTAACGCATCATCAACACCCCTGGAGGCACAGTAGGCCAATTTTTTTGAGTCTAATTGGAATTGAAAGTCCAGACAGAATTAGTTTTAGAATTATTTTTTTCACTACATTTCATAAGTACAGATGTCACGGCTACAGGGCGTAAACACATAGGACATAGAATGATCTTGCAAAACAGAAATACTGTATGTCCTCGCTACACTTTACTGTTGTTATCCCTGTGTAATAACACTACAATTACCCCAGTAACAACATTGTGTTACCATTTTGTAGTTGCTTAACAGAGTAGAAAAGAGGTGTTACATAATTATAAGGTAATTACAAAGTCATAACATGTTGTCGATACATTTACGATTACAGTGTGACCACACACTGTATATGGGCAACTGTCATGCAAAGGGTTGGTTTATTGTCCATAAATGGGCATTGCCTTTGTTCCTGTGGGGCTGTGATGGGGTATTGGTGTGTCTTACAGTGGGATAATAAGTAGCCTGGATGCCATAGGAAAGTGCAACCAGACTTGAGGAGAGACTCTGAGACAGTCCTTGGGTGTGTGTCTGACTCCACAAACTGCTGGCCCACACCTGATGCATTCACACACGCACACTAGGGGATAATTCCCCGCCAGCCAGGCAGCCTCCCTCCCCTCACATATCTCTCCCTGTACTCACCTCTTTATGGGGGAAACATGCTGACCGCATTCTTTCATCTAGTCAGGACAGGAATGGATGTGAATGGTTTTAAATGCAATTCAAACTCAGCGCGATCGTGAGCTAACTGAAAACAAACAAACGCCAAGATATCCAGGATATTTAAATCATAAATTGGTCATGGCAATTCTGACAGTAAATATTGGAGAAGGCAATATCAGCTCCAGATAATGATATTTTGGAGAAATCAGATTACTTGAGACCACGTTGTTCATATGCAAAGACTGAGGGGACTGTAACATGCCATTGGAAGAGTGTAAATGAAAAGTTGAGGAGTAATTTAGTAGTTGTGTGTTGTTAATCTAGTTCTCCATTGAGAGGCTTCTCGGTGGGCAGAGAGACTCGCTTCTTTGTAGCTCATCAGACTTCTCCATTGAGAGACTTCTCGGTGGGCAGAGAGACTCGTCTCTTTGTAGCTCATCAGACTCCTCCATTGAGAGGCTTCTCGGGGGGCAGAGAGTCTCGTCTCTTTGTAGCTCATCAGTATCTTCCATTGAGAGGCTTCTCGGTGGGCAGAGAGACTCATGTCTTTGTAGCTCATCAGTATCTTCCATTGAGAGGCTTCTCGTGGGCAGAGAGCCTCGTCTCTTTGTAGCTCATCAGACTCCCTCCGTTCACCCTGTCAGATACACTGACACCTACAATGAGTGATGCACCCAGCGCCACAGCTCAGTGCAGGCTGAATCCCCACTTCACACCAACTCTAGAAGAGGGAAACACCAACATGTGAATGTAGCCCAGGTTTGACGATACTATGGCATTCATATGGTGAGTGCATTTGTATAAGGTTTTAACCAGGTCTTGAGAGTGGATGACTCATTTCTCGTGTGACTGTAAGTCTGCCACAAATTAGGCCACTGCACACTCTGCCTTTATGAATTACTTTGCTAAGCTAAGGGATAACCGAGTCGTCTTTATAGCATGTGTCATTATCATAGCATGATTATAAACATGTAAGGACAATGCATGCGGACACTAAAGATGGCCTGGCGCACCCATATAATGACAGTGCTGATCAGTGCTTTTCACACGCATGAGTCCTGTCTGTTCTGTTTTGTTCCTTCCAAAACAGATTGCGACACTAATTAAAAACATAACTTCCTCTCTTCAGAAACAGGCCCAATGTGATCCTCCAAACGTTGTGACTCTTGCCATTTTGAGGGTCTGCTAGAATCAGGCCTCTGTCTCTCTCTCTGCAGAGCCACTGGAGCTGTGACTCCTGGGTATTCCAACTGTCTATTTCACTGGGGTTGCAGCATCCAGGCTGATCCAGCATACAGAGCAGAGCTGCATTTGAGGTAGCCAGTCAGACAGACAGACAGACAGACACTATCTCCACTGTAATAAGTGCAGGGGAAACTGGTCTCAGATCTACTGATGTCCAGGGCCTGGTGTGGTTCAGTAGTACAGTAAAGTCTAACAGAGGAGAAATAACAGCATGGCCTTACTAAAATGGCTATAGAGCTATAGGGGAAAAATAGAAGATGCACAAACATATGCCTCCTACCATACAAAATAAGACACAGACATGTCGTAAAAACTATGCTAAATAGGCTAGAATCATTTATATGGTTGAAGAACCCGGTTGAACTGCCTTCAGAGAGATAGATAGGCTAGTGTTGGATGATACAGCACCAGTTGAAGAGATTACCCACTGGGCACATACTGGTTGAAATAACGCTGTTTCCGCATCATTTCAATTAAATTACGTTGAACCAACGTAGAATAGACGTTCAATTGACGTCTGTGACCAATGGGTTTTCAGTAGTAGGCTATAACATGCTTCAATAGGCCAGAGTAGGAAGTGGTTCTGCGTGTTGTATCATAACAGGCCACATCCTCAAAAGTAGTGTCATTTTTGTGTCTACTCTGCACAAAGGTGCGCCTTCATAGATTGTGTAGTACCATTTGAGATATTAATTATGTTTTCTGTCAATGTGACAAATGAGTTGTCGGCTATCAGTGGGAAAATGCAACCAGGCATTATCATTCATTTGCATCTATGCATGTTTACAATGAGAAATAGGCCTCCTGTAGGCCTTCCATAATACATGAATATGATCCAAAACCACACACCTTTTCACTCTGATGATCTGGTCCCTCATGGGTTTGATGTCTTGGAAGCTCTGCTGGTTGACAAGACTGTAGACAAGTATGAAGCCTTGGCCATTTTTGATGTAAAGGTCCCGCATGGATGCGAACTGTTCAGTACCAGCAGTGTCAAGAATCTCCAGAACAGAGGGTGAGGAATCCACCTCGATTTCTTTGCGGTAAAAATCCTCTATGGTCGGGTCGTATTTCTCAATAAAAGTCCCGGTGACAAACTGAACAGTGAGGGCGGATTTCCCGACCCCACCGCTGCCAAGGACCACCACTTTGTACTCGCGCATTGCTCCCTTGTTAGTTGATGATTTCAAGAGATTGTCGAAAGCTATCCCCGCGCAAATAACATTTATTCCTGTTCCATTTTGAACGGATATAAAAAAAATATTGCCTTCCTTACCACCGTTCAGCAATGGCAAATACAAAAGCAGAACACAAAGCCTTGCTAACCGAAGATGGATTTCATTGTAGAAATTCCCCCAGGCAACTTCAAAATGTGCATTACAAGCTATTGAAACGAGGGACAATGTGAAACGTGTGGTTTTTCTTCTGCTTCGCTTACCATTCTATGCATCATAAAAACAAAACTTGCTCCAGCGAAGACATTGGTGAAAAAACAGGACGGTTCCTGATGATGGATCCTGAAAGAAGACTGTCGCGTATTAACTCAACAACTGTTGATAAATAAATCCTATTTTAAAAGTTAATAATACAAGCGTTCTTCTTTGATTATTTTCACCATCTCTTCCCGTTCCTTATGCGCTCACCAATACAATCCTGGCCGCCATACTCTCGGGTGGAGACCCACCGCCGCCGCGTAACCAACCCGTCCTCTCTCGGCTTCCGTACCAACGAAAAGGAGACGGGTCTTCGCCAATAGAAAGATGTACCAAGAACCCAATGGCTACCTTTACTTGGTGTAAACCTCACTCATGACTATCTGAATGCCATACGGAAACGGCCAGTAAAATTCAAGGGCTGGATTTCCGTTAATGTGTTCAATTTCTCATCATTCGGTAGCCAAGTGACATCCTCGGTGCGCTCATCCAATCACAGAAGCAGCTTGAGGATGTGTATCCAATACAAGGAATGTGCGCCTGGATGCTGTTGCGATGGTAACGCTACCAGCCGTGTACATGCATCAAAAAGTAGCCGTCTTTCAAACAAACATCAGTACAATGTGAAGGTGGAGGCTAGCAAAATACCATCTTGGACTAGACTGTATAGAGGACTATAAATAACTAGACAGCAGGATCTGCTTGCATTTGGATAAGTCAGTGTCTTTGCAATATCTGCAAAGTTGTGTTATCAGATGCAGATGTGCATAGACAGACTATTCGTTACAAATGGCAACAATTTAGCATATTCATCCACAAATACCGAATAATTCATGCTTTTTTTTGTCATAGGAAATGGGATAAGACTAAACCTATCCTAACAATTCCTGAGATGGAGCATTTCATTATTTGGGACTTGTGAAAAAAATGTCCTCTGCTTATTTAAAATACCCCAAATAAATAGGCTTATTATTTCCTATGTGAATCACCAAAACAAAGGAATCAGAAACCTGGCATTTACTTAAACTTTTATTTATTTTTTAACATTAGATTTTACACAATTTTGCATTTACCAAAACTACTGTATATAACATAAATGAGCACAAATAAAACATTTAAAATTGCCACATGAACAGATTCAAAATTAGTAAGGGTTTGTCCCCTCTGTTCTAGAGTGCGGCACTACAGATGGAACCATATGTGAACCAGCACAGCAGTTTAAACATAACCCTGCAGTAACTGTAGCACCACCATTTAGAATGGCACCTGTCAGTTTTCTCATCATCAAGCTTTTCTCAGTGAAATATTTGACTGCACTCTTTACAATCTACCATTTTGACCTCAAAATGAAAATGTACTGTAGTGAGAATTAAAACAGCATATTTCACAAATTGCAATAGACTAATTACAATCCTTATATTTCATGAGTCCTAACACATAACAACTTAAGAACAACACATCAAAAGGCAAGGCAAAGATCACTAATAAGCTAGTCTGCCCAGATCAGTTTACCAACTGTTCACAAAGTGCTAAGGAATCCTGTTACTATTGGGTCAGTAAAAATGAACACATTCTGACTGTCCAACTCTTTTGATTGGGTGATCTAAAATCTCGACTGACTTTCAGGTGCAGATTTAACTAGCTATAACAACATTCAAAACATTTAGCAAAAATCAAGTTGAAATTAAAACACTGAAATAAACATTTCCATAGAAACATTGTTTCTTGTGAAAGACGCCTTAAGTCAACATTTGACATAATTTAGGAGAATCACTGCCACATTAGCCATACCCACTACTATATGTTTAACAAAGGTGCTTTGAGTTTTCCCTTGTCTGCATGAGTCCAGGGACACTTTATCTGGTGGAATAGAAAGATTAGAACATGTATTAATGGGTATGTATGTAAATGCCATGGGTTGGCTGTCAAATGCAAAATTAATATTTTGTGATACCAAGGCAACATGATACTGAAAATATTGTTTTTGCCATAACATAGGAAATGTTCAGATTCCGGCAATACAATCCAGTGTGTTGCAGTGCTCTAGAAAAGCATAACAAATTATATAATTTCCAAAAATACAGAGCTTCCGTAATTGCAACTTTAGTAGACAAATTAATATAGTTATGAAATTATACTGTACTACAATGAAAAGTACATTAACTTAAATGTTTATTTTTTTGGTAGACTGTGACCTATACAATAAACTGTTTTTATACATAATAAAAGCAATTCTACAACCTTGCTCGTACTGCAGAGTGTTGTCCTGTATAAGTGACAAGGCAGTGACAAGGACGAGATGTGGTAGCTTACCATTGGTAGCTCCAACATTCCATCCCTGATCACAGACGGTTTTTCATAGGCTAACGTGACAGGACAGGTCCTTTGAGGAACCGCCAGCAGAGCAAAGCTCAGCTTAATAAATTACATTCATTTTAAAATAGAATACAACATTGTTCAATAACTAATGTTAAACAAATAAAACTAAGTATATTCCATTTATTTCCATCAAACGTTACATAAAAATGAACTTTTCTGAAAATGTTAAATAAAAAAAGTGATGGAAAAAGGCAAAGATGGTAAGGACATGAATGAAGGACTCCTCTCACTGTTGATTGTCTGAATTGATCAAACATCATGGAAAAAAATCTCCTTGATACTGTTGAGATTATTATTATTTTTTCCACAGACAGATTTCACTCACACACACAAAATGAAAAGGGGAGAATGAAAGACTGGGTAACATTTTGAGTTTGCACCTGTGTGAATTTTGTAACTGTTATTTCAAGAGCAAATAAAACATACAAGTTTGAGCAAAAAGGTAAAATAATGGTACGTGTAGATAAATTGTAAATAGTTCAATATTTTTTACTTTATTTTCATCTTTTATATCCTTCTGTAAATAACTGACTTCATTAGTCTTTTATACCCTACTGTAAATAACATGTATAGACTTGCACTGGTGGATAAATCTGTTTTCTTCTGTTTGTAAGTGCTAGTTTTATAGACCAGTTTGTAAATACAATGAAGCTTTGACAATAACATGTAGAGTTATACGAGTTTCATTACATTTGTAATGTGACCACGTCCTACCACTAAAACATGTATTGTGATACATTCTACTTGAAAGATGTTAGACTATGATATCAATGCAGTAAATGTGAGGATATGATAAAGACAGCTGTAAAAAAGAGAAGAATGAGTTAAACAACATAGAATTTCAATACATATCTGGTTTTCTAATCTCCAATCACTTTTTTTTTTTTTTTGTCGAAAACAAAAAAAAACGTTCAACTCATTAAGAATGAAGCTAAACCATGTTACATAATGAACCCTCCACTGAACATCATGCCAAAGCAGACATGTTCAGATCTGTCAGATATTGACATAAAAAATAAAAAGTCAATGATCAATGAAAAGTTAAAGCAGTAAAAACTAACCCGCTGTACAAAGAGTACCAACGCACCGAATTCACATCACACAAAAACAGGTGTTCATTTTCTTCCAGAAGTGATTATTGTGAGAGTGTGGAGTGTTTTGAGAAATTGTGATGGTTTTCTATTTAATTTTTAATATTTTTTTTTTTTCTTTCACACAGCCTTTTTGAAGATGCATGTTATATACACATTACTTTAGGCACTTCTACAGTTAAAATAAGACCGGATTAACAAGTGACCTCCCGTCATGTGTAAGTCAGCCTTTTTAACAAAGATCACCACATGTACTGTACCTTTCTGTTGAAGTCTTATCATTCTGTTCCCCCTTTAATGTCTGTGGCCTCGGAGTATAACCACCTAACCCTTTAAATGTCTAATAGCTCACAAAACTCTTACTCAGACTTTCAAATCCTCTAAGGTGGCTTATTGTCAGCCCACCAATCACTCTGCTAGGTGATTGGCACATCTGGTATTTCTTGGATGAATGCTAAAATACTCAAGGCCCAATAGACATAACGCAAACAGTGTAACGCAAACAGACACTTGGAACCAGTGATCGCTAGATTCATTATCAATTCTGGAATTAGTGGCTGATTATTTCACTGCCATTTGGCCACCATAAGGTAGAAGTATGAAATGTTCTGCTATTATCATGTCTTATTCCTTCATCATAAAGGGACCAAGGCACACCGGAAGGGGGAGCAGTGATCCTATACTCAGAGAACAACCATCGGATAAACAACAACAGACAATCCATCCTCCGTCACATTCATCCTTTACAAGAACAAGAAGAGCACTCCTTCCAGCCTGATGCACAGGCCAAGTGTACATTTGTATATGGGGTAAAAACAAGAGAGCTTTTCAATGGTCTGTTTTAAATAAAAGAAATCAAACACTTAAGATGCACAATCAATTCTGCAAAAAAATTTAAAAAATGTTTGATTTGGGTGAGTTTGGGTGTAGTTTTAGCAAAACATTAAAAAAGGTCATAAAAGTAATTGTTGAATACCTTTACAATTACATTTTCAGAATCCCCAATCATGTGTGTATACATATAATAAAATCATACATTTACATATTAGTAATGGTAGTAGTCCTAGCAACACTGGTATATCATCTGTATATATATATATATATATATATATTTTTATTTTTTTTACCATAGCTCAATGTTATACATTGCCTCTAATCTTCTTCTCAGCATGCAGGTTGCTGTAGTTCTCTTGTGGAGCAAATGTAGTATTTACAGACGGGCTGTTTGGGACCTCTAAGGGCAGCGTCTTGACACTCTGTTCCTTTCCTGTTAGTTACTTGAGGATGATCTGTTTTAGGAGCAGAGATTGAGACATCATGTTACTCAATTGGTGGCATTCACAAATCAACATGACTGATTGCCCTTAGGTCCAAGTAACAGTGCCAGTGAGTTTTTGGAAGACAAAAACAGTACTGATGCAGCTCTGTACAAGATTCATGGTAGGAAATGATGGAAGAAAAAAAGGGGTTCTTATCTGCAGAAGTAGAACAGTAGCAAAACACTGTGACCAGTGTAATCAAACAATGCTGACGAAACAAAGAGAACCATGGGTAAAATATACATTTAATATCCTGCATGTAAAACAAACATCATTCTGTTGAGTTGAGACATCTTTCAGATCAGATTCAGAGCTGAGGCAGTAGTCTACATACCCAGGTTATTGTAATAACATTGAAAATAAAGAATTACAAAAATCGACAACAGCGCAAACTAAAATGTTGCAAATCTCAACAAAAACTAATTGAAATCAGAGAAAGTTTTTTTTTTTTTTTAAATAGCCTAGCTAGAGATTTTTTTAAATATTTATTTTATTTAACCAGGCAAGTCAGTCAAAGAACAAAACTCTTATTTACAATGACGGCCTACCCCGGGCAAACCCGGATGACTCTGGCCCAATTGTGCGCCGCCCTATGGGACTCCCAATCACAGCCGGATGTGATACAGCCTGGATTCAAACCAGGGACTGCAGTGACGCCTCTTGCATTGAGATGCAGTGCCTTAGACCGCTGAGCCACTCGGGAGACACACACATACACTGAGTGAGTACACCAAACATTAGGAACACCTTGCTAATATTGGAATAGCACACATACACAATCCATGTCTCAAGGCTTTTATAATCCTTCTTTAACCTGTCTCCTCCCCCTTCATCTACACTGATTGAAGTTGATTTAACAAGTGACATCAATAAAGGATCGTAGCTTTCACCTGGATTCACGTGGTCAGGCTACGTCACGGAAAGAGTAATGAGCAGGTGTTCCTAATGTTTTATACACTCAGTGTATATTCCATGTTAACAACCTGGGTGAAATAAAATACCAAAACATCCAGCAGAATAAGCTTCGGGACAAGGCTGGTGGTTTGTTTTAACGTTCTCCCAGAATCTGACCTGACCCCCCCCAAACGGCCCGTTTCACTGTGTGAAACATTCGATGAGAAGCAGTGACATACACTCTGAATGATCTAAAATGATGAAGCCCATATTGGTCTTTCACAGACAGGCCAACCAAAGCTGTACTGTTCAGTAGAATAATAGTAGACCAACCCAAGCTGTACTGTTCAGTAGAATAATAGACCAACCCAAGCTGTACTGTTCAGTAGAATAATAGTAGACCAACCCAAGCTGTACTGTTCAGTAGAATAATAGTAGACCAACCCAAGCTGTACTGTTCAGTAGGATAATAGTAGACCAACCCAAGCTGTACTGTTCAGTAGGATAATAGTAGACCAACCCAAGCTGTACTGTTCAGTAGGATAATAGTAGACCAACCCAAGCTGTACTGTTCAGTAGGATAATAGTAGACCAACCCAAGCTGTACTGTTCAGTAGAATAATAGTAGACCAACCCAAGCTGTACTGTTCAGTAGGATAATAGTAGACCAACCCAAGCTGTACTGTTCAGTAGGATAATAGTAGACCAACCCAAGCTGTACTGTTCAGTAGAATAATAGTAGACCAACCCAAGCTGTACTGTTCAGTAGGATAATAGTAGACCAACCCAAGCTGTACTGTTCAGTAGGATAATAGTAGGCCAACCCAAGCTGTACTGTTCAGTAGAATAATAGTAGACCAACCCAAGCTGTACTGTTCAGTAGAATAATAGTAGACCAACCCAAGCTGTACTGTTCAGTAGGATAATAGTAGACCAACCCAAGCTGTACTGTTCAGTAGGATAATAGTAGGCCTACTATTGAAACAGATAAACAAACTGGTTCAGATTTAACCCAATTTTTTCAGATTTTGGTTCTAAATCAGACCTTTTTATTTTTTCTATTTATTTTTTAAACAACAAAATGGTATATTCTAAGTCCATACAATGCTTAAACTACATCAGGAGACCACTTTTGAGGTCTGGGAAAAAAATCAAAGAAGTGTTGATTGCTGAGAGTAGTTCCCTTTTAATTGTAGTGTGCAGGCACCTAGCACTACTGTTTGATTAGCAGTGTTTCTCTAGCACATGAGATGGAGTTTGCAAAATGTATTTATACATCATATACCTCCACTACACTACTTTGAAACGTATCAGTTGGGATTAAGAAGTGAGTATACGCAATGCCCACTGAAAAATAAGTGGGTATAGCATCCACTAAACCACATCAAGGCTGTTTTCACTTTGCTTCTTAATATAAATCCCCTAACATTCTATAACTACACTATTAGTTTGTGATTCTTACATCTTCAAACAAGGGCCTAAATCTTGTTAGCCTGATAATACCGGTGATGGTGTACACCTAAATCAGCATGTTGTTTGTGCAACCGTATCTTCTAAATCAAAGAGGAAGCATGAATATGTTCGCTACATGAAGTAGCTAAGAAAATGCATTCAATATGTAACCAAATATTAGAGTCCCCTAGGAAACACTGACCAACACGTTGGTTCCTACCCTGTCACAATAACTCCTCCCTGGCATTTGAATTAATTGTCATGTCAAAGAACACTGTATTCAAAGTGTTAACTACAAAATTAAAATAATGATTTCAACAGTTCACCCAAATGTTTTGCTCTAAAATCACAAGTAAAATCGCAATTGCAACATTTGGTTAAAAATAAGGCCTAAATTGTTTGCCCATATCGTCCAGCCCATTGTGTGGAAATTATCTCAAATGAGTACAAGAAATGCAGAAATTTATGAAAATTATTTTTTGATTGAAGTTGAATTGAACTATATCAAACAATCAGAATGGCGGAAAACCCATTCAAATCACTTAAGAATGTATGTGTTGCCACCATAGGGTCACACACTATTCATGAAGCAATTTAACAACTTTTGTTATTCAAAAACATAAAATTACCATCAAATACAGTCCAACTTTTTTTTTTTTAAATACAGTGATCTGATATTTTGTCCATAACGCCCAGCCCTCAAACACACACACACCACACACACACACACACACACACACACACCTAAGTCCTTCTTGTGATAATAACAGCAAATTCTAAGCTTTAATTGATTCAATTGGTCTCTTTAGTCTGAGGGGCTAATTTAGGCTTATCTATAGCTTATTTTTTCTCTCTCACTTGACAGAATTATAGTAACACCTGAATTAAATAAAAATAAATTGTCACTAAATTAAAAAACACTATTAAGGAAGTTCTGTAAAGCACAACAAACTACTATTTGCAGATGAGAGCTCTAAGTGCTTTCTGTCATTACTATCTTTAATACAGCATGTAGAATAATTCTAGTCAAGCTTGCTAATTAAGCAAGGCAACAGGCAGGAGAGCCTTGATGATGTCATGACCAGCACTTATTCAGAGCTCAGGGATTCATGAAAGAAAGCTTAAAAAAAAGGAGCAAACCTGATTGGCTGGTGCTGTTGCTGCGTAGGGAACACTTGTGGCAGGAGTAGTTGCTGCAGAGACAGTAGCAGGCGTAGCACTGTACATCATGGGTACTTTTTCAGGAAGGGAACCATGGAAGCAATGAACAGGTAGCTGGAGCATTATGGTAACCATAGCAACATTTAGTCTATTTCTTCTTCGCACGGTGAATACAGTACAACAACATCAGCAGCAAGCCATCATTAGGTTTTTATTTTAATGTAACCTTTATTTAACAATTTTTTTGTATATTTATTTTATTTAACTAGGCAAGTCAGTTAAGAACAAATTCTTATTTACAATGACGGCCTACCCCGGCCAAACCCTCCCCTAACCCGGACGACGCTGGGCCAATTGTGCGCCGCCCTTTGGGACTCCCGATCACGGCCGGTTGTGATACAGCCCGGGATCAAACCCGGGTCTGTAGTGACGCCTCTAGCACTGCGATGCAGTGCCTTAGACCGCTGCGCCACTCAGGATCCCTAGGTTAGACCAGCAGATGGCATGCAGTCACAGTGCAAAGGGTCATGCAATCATAGTGCAAATGGTTATACAGTCACAGTGCAAAGGGTTATGCAGTCACAGTGCAAAGGGTTATGCAGTCACAGTGCAAAGGGTTATGCAGTCACAGTGCAAAGGGTTATGCAGTCACAGTGCAAAGCATGAAAGCATGGGAGAAATAATGGAGGAAAGCTGATTCAAATAACATTTCAGGAAATTTGTCAGATAGTTGTCCGATTCCCAGAGAAGACAATATGAAATTAAACGCTTCCAATTAGGACATGGAAAAATTATGTTTTGCTTATCATATATCATCATTAGGATGGTATCTTCACTGCTATGTTAGTAATAAGTTCCTTTTTAAAACAAGAGGAAAGCAATTTCATATGGAAAGACCAAGACATGTCCAATAAAATCTCTGGGAAACTGATCAAACTGATCCTAATCCACAGAGCAGTAAAGAACTAGAAATATCAACAAGCAGCGCTTGTAACTGATGTCACATATTTTCAATACTTGTATTATCTACAACAGAATGATTTTTTTTTTTTTTTATAAAATAATAATAATAAAATAATAAAAATAAATTAAATAATCATGAGAAAAAAAAGTAGGCCAATAAGTGATGGCGAAGAGTATAAAATAAAAGCCAGAGCTTTGACAAAGACATGACTAAGAGAGAAAAAAAATGTATGCTGAAATGTGTTATAAAAATACACTTTCCCACAGGTGATTTAAAAATGTACTGGTTCCTAACGTATATAAAAACACCCTTACCCCCTGACCCAGAGAATATTTATCCAAGAGAATATTGAAATAACAGTAAAGTATTTTAAACCAACTGAGAGAACCATTCCACCCATATTCTCCATTCATTAGTGGTGATATCAGAAAAAAGAAACAAGGGACCTACCAACGCCGGTAGCAGGAGACATGCAAAACACTGACCCTGTGTGATTGTGCAGTGGGAAGTGAGTAGAGGAAAATGAGGGAGAAAAACAAGGTTAGCTAGTTTTCAGCATGCTTTAACACATTCAAAAAACAAATACAAGCCCTCAATGGGAAACCAATGGTTCTTTAGCTTGGTGAGCAGACACAGATACAAGCCCATGACAACCAACGTGTAAGAAGTATAGTGTGTGGGTTTAAGTGTAGGGTGTAGATGAGACTTGCAGAATAAAATAGCCCCTGTCGACTGACATGGGAATCAGTGCTAGGGCAGCCAGGCAGTACAGTAGTTAATTTAGTAGCGCAATAAAGCATCTAACAAGAGTGCATAGTGGTTGTTACTGTTGATTATGGCTGTCAGAGGAAGGCCATGTTGAGAGAAAGAGCTAAGCTCACGATATAATTAAGCAATAAGGCCCAAGGGGGTGTGGTATATATGGCCAACATACCACGGCTAAGGGCTGTTATTATGCACGACGCAAAGTGGAGTGGCCATATACCACAAACCCCCGAGGTGCCTTATTGCTATTATAAACTGGTTACCAACGTAATCACAGAAGTAAAAATAAATGTTGTGTCATACCCGTGATATACCACGGCTGTCAGCCAAATCAGCATTTAGGGCTCGAACCACCCAGTTTATAATGGTATATTAATACAGGGTTCTACTTAGCCATGTACTTACTGTATCACAACAATGTAGGCCAATGGCCTGAATTTGATACATTTGATTAAAGACGGCCTCCTTCAACCAACCTGGATGATGTCATCTGGACGCACTGATATATCTAACTGCCAGGACATTGAACTATTACGTATGTGACAGTGACATTGAATGTGCATCATTTGCAAAAAAAATGAACAGCTGAAATTACAAGGTGTTGCATTACTTCATCACAGCTAGGAATGCAGAAAAACAAGGACACCTGACTCACAGTAAGCCACCTTAAACAGATATAACCACCAAACATTAGCAGGGGGGGAATGAGGAGGGAATTATAAAGTCCTCATTAGTCATAAAGGGACAGTTGGGCTGTGGAACCATGGATTATACTCAGACAGCTGGGCTGTGGAACCATGGATTACACTCAGACAGTTGGGCTGTGGAACCATGGATTATACTCAGACAGTGGGGCTGTGGAGCCTTGGATTATACTCAGACAGCTGGGCTGTGGAGCCATGAATTATATTTAGAGAGCTGGGCTGTGGAGCCATGAATTATATTTAGAGAGCTGGGCTGTGGAATCATGAATTATATTTAGAGAGCTGGGCTGTGGAACCATGAATTATATTTAGATAGCTGGATTAAATAAAATAGCTATGGATTATGGATTATACTCAGAAAACTGGGCTGTGGAGCTATGAATCATACCTGTGGGATAGAACGCAGCTGTCTGCTGGAGCTGTGCATTGGCCAGAGCCTGCTGGTAGTGCAACATACTGGGGTTGAAGAAGGAGCTGGCCCCATGGTTCTTCTCCAGTGCTTGTCTCTTTGGTAGGGGCTGCAGGCAGCCATAAGGGAATGCCTGCTGAGGACAAAAAACATGTTAACACAACACAGATAAAACACTTAACAGTAGCTCTCATGTATGTAAATAATATCACTGGCTATGAGCTTTATACTGTATGTAAATAATATCACTGGCTATGAACTTTATACTGCATGTAAATAATATCACTGGCTATGAGCTTTATACTGTATGTAAATAATATCACTGGCTATGAGCTTTATACTGTATGTAAATAATATCACTGGCTATGAGCTTTATACTGTGTGTAAATAATATCACTGGCTATGAGCTTTATACTGTATGTAAATAATATTACAATCATTGCCAAATGGTTGAGCAAAACTGTATACAACTATTACATCACAAAATAAAAAGGTATTTATGATCAAATTAGTGAATGGCTAAAACTTCATACTGTTAATTAAACACCTATTAAATTACTGAACGATAACTGACGGTGAATGATTCTGTACACATACTAGAGGAGTCTTAATTAAGAAGTTATAAAAACAAAAATGACAAATTAAATTACGTGAGTTGCTACAGTACAATTAATAGCTACATGCAAAGCAAAAGGTGAAAGGTCAAAGTACCAGGTCTACAGTTGCCTCGAAGGTTCGCTTCATTGCTTTGGCAGTCGACTGAGTCTTTTAATAGCAGACAGCGAGCACATGATGGCAGTGTGCCAATGGGATTCAAGCGTATTAACATACAGGTAACAGCAAGCAGAGGTGCGTCATGGGGACAGCATTGCATTGTGGATAGGTGAGAAGGAGAAAAAAAAAAATCTGAATGCAGTTTACCACCACATACAAAACAATAGGCATGCACAATAAACACATGTAACTGATTCAAGGAAACATATGACTGACTCCTGAATTAGTATGTAAGCATTTACCATACACATTAAATAGCTTAATCTAACAGAATTTAGAATTACAACAATACTTTGCAACGACATTAGGACTGAGGTTATTTGCTAATGTAGAAAACAGAAACAGTAGTAGATCACAATATGTTCATAATTATCAAATCATTAATCAAATTGAATATACAGTTTAGGCTACTAAATAAATGTTCTAGTAATGCATTAATTGACAGACAATTGCTATACCAGGATTGTACATGATACACCTAAATTTGAAATAGAGACAAGAGGTTAAAGGCATTAGCTAGGCTACTGTGAATTTTTTTACCTGTGAATTTTTTCTCGACTGAGAGCTAGGTCTGATTCATGTAATCTTGAGTGTTTTACATGTCATACTAAATAGGGAACAGAGAGAACGATATACCCACTGAATTGATGATAACTTATGTACAGAATGTGGAGCTCTGTTTATTGTGAGATTAGGTTTCAAATTTGCACTTTTTGTTAAATTTATTAAACACATTAATTGTTTCAGCCAAAAACTGTACCTTCACTACACTACAAAATTCCTCAGCATTACAGACGTATCACTACATGACCAAAAGTATGTGGACACCTGCTCGTCAAACATCTCATTTCAAAATCATGGATATTAATATGGAGTTGGTCCCCCCCTTTGCTGCTATAACAACCTCCACTCTCTGGGAAGGCTGTCCACTACATGTTGGAACACTGCTGTGGATACTTGCTTCCATTCAGCACAAGAGCATTAGTGAGGTCTGGCACTGATGTTGCGCGATTAGGCCTAGCTCGCAGTCGGCGTTCCAATTCATCCCAAAGGTGTTTGATATGGTTAAGGTCAGGGCTATGCTGGCCAGTCAAGTTCTTAAACACCGATCTCGACAAACCATTTCTGTATGGACCTCGCTTTGTGCACAGGGCCATTGTCATGCTGAACAAGGAAAGGGCCTTCCCCAAACTGTTGACACAAAGTTGGAAGGACAGAATTGTCGAGAATGTCATGGCATGCTGTAGCGTTAAGATTTCCCTTCACTGGAACTAAGGGGCCTAGCCCAAACCATGAAAAACAGCCCCAGACCATTATTCCTCATCCATCAAACTTTACAGTTGGCACTATGCATTGGGGCAGGAAGCGTTCTCCTAGCATCCGCCAAACCCTGATTCGTCCCTCGGACTACCAGATGGTGAAGAGTGATTCATCACTCCGGAAAACACATTTCCACTGTTTCAGAGTCCAATGGCGGCAAGCTTTCCACCACTCCAGCCGACGCTTGGCATTGTGCATGGTAATCTTAAGCTTGTGTGTTGCTGCTAAGCCATGGAAACCCAGTCATGGAAGCTTCCGGTGAACAGTTATTGTGCTGACGTTGCTTCCAGAGGCAGTTTGGACCTCGGTAGTGAGTGTGTGGCCTACCACTTTACAGCTGAGCCATTGTTGCTCCTCGAAGCTTCCACTTCACAATAACAGCACTTAGTTGACCAGGGCAACGGTCTGACTTGTTGGAAAGGTGGCATCCTATGAAGGTCTCCTGTTGAAATTCACTGAGCTCTTTAGTAAGGCAAATCTACTGCCTATGTTTGTCTATTGAGATTGCATGGCTCTGTGCTCGATTTTATACACCTGTCAGCGAAAGGGTGTGGTTGAAATAGCCAAATCCACTAATTTGAAGGTGTCCACATACTTTTGTATATATAGTGTATCAAGGTACTAAAGCATTTACCAACTCTAGTAATACTAGTGCTGTAATACAACAGTATTTTAAGTAATTCTGAGACCATGCAAAAAATGAAAACAGATGATAAAATATATGGAGGAACAGAAAATAGCAGAGCTAGGATGGAGGATACAGAACAGTCTATGTAAGGCCATGCATGTTGTTGTTTTTAACAGCCAAAATAGAAGTCTGAATGTGCCATTATGTGAAATGTGTACATTGTGTACATGAGAGTAATGTTGAATCAGCTATTCAAATGCTGCTGCTGGAGAATTTGACTATGGATGTTTAGCAGATAGGGCTTTATTCTTAGGAACTTCTTGGAAGTTTAAGATGAAGGCAAAACCAACAGCAGACAATAGATCACAATGAAACAAGACAGTAACTGTAGAAACAGGGTTCACTTTGCAGCAGCTGGCAAATCGAACACAGATTTTCAAAAAGCATGAAAGCAAAGTGAGACGGCCAAAGCTAATCTTTAGATAAACAGCTAGGAAAATGTTAGTTAATCAGCTAGGAAAAGGTTAGTTAATCAGCTAGGTAAAGGTTAGTTAATCAGCTAGGAAAAGGTTAGTTAATCAGCTAGGTAAAGGTTAGTTAATCAGCTAGGTTAGTAAAACAACTAGGTAAAGGTTAGCTAACCTGCTAGGTAAAGGTTAGTTAACCAGCTAGGTAAATTATAACTTTAGTTAAACAGACAGGTACAGGCTAAGATTAGTTAACCAGCTAGGTAAAGGTTAGCTAACTAGCTAGGTAAATGTTATCTAACTAGCTAGGTAAATGTTATCTAACTAGCTAGGTAAATGTTATCTTTAGTTCAACAGCTAGGTAAAGGCTAGCTTTAGTTAAATAGCTAGATAAAGGTTAGCTAACCATCTAGGTAAAGCCTAGATTTAGTTAAACAGCTAGGTAAAGGTTAGTTAAACAGCTAGGTAAAGGTTAGTTAAACAGCTAGGTAAAGGTTAGTTAAACAGCTAGGTAAAGGTTAAATAAACAGCTAGGTAAAGGTTAAATAAACAGCTAGGTAAAGGTTAAATAAACAGCTAGGTAAAGGTTAAATAAACAGCTAGGTAAAGGTTAAATAAACAGCTAGGTAAAGGTTAAATAAACAGCTAGGTAAAGGTTAAATAAACAGCTAGGTAAAGGTTAAATAAACAGCTAGGTAAAAGGTTAACGTCACATAAGGAGATACACAAATGTATGTTTATGCTATGTGACAGTTTAAAAGCAATTGAGGACTACTACTTACTTGGCAAATTACATTTTGAGTCTTAAGAGCATATATTAGATGTAACAATCTTTAATCTATAATGTAGCTACATTGTATATTAAAATAGGGTGGCTGGTAGCCTAGCGGTTAGTGCATTGGGCTAGAAACAGAAAGGTCGCTAGTTCAAATGTCCGAGCTGACAAGGTGAAAAATCTGCAGATGTGCCCTTGAGCAAGGCACTTATCCCTAACTGCTCCAGGGTTGCCGTTGATAATGGCGGACCTTGGCTGCGACCCACTCTCAGGGGGAGTTGGGCTAAGCAAAAACACATTTCCAATTCAAACATGCACACTTGTACATGTGTGAAATAGGACAAATATAAGCACCCACTAAATTAGCATTATTATTATTATAAATAAAGCAGTGCTCCACATTCAATAAGTTTAGCTAATCAACCAACAAAGGGTAATTGAATAGGATTAAGATGGTCGGCCTACTGCTGTGAATGAAGAAGACATTGCATTTTAAAACGAATAGGATTAAGATAGTAGGCCTACTGACGTGAATGTAGAATGTGTTGCATTTTAAAATGAATAGGACAAGTTGCCCTTAATCAGAAGGGATGCTACAGTATTATAGTAGCTATATAGGCCAATGGTGTGTGTTCTATGCTGCTGCTACACATGGGTCTGGAGGGAAGCATCTTACCATGGCTGCAGCTGCTGCCTGGGCTGCCACAGCCGTATGGTTGACCTGGTGTTGAGAGGATTTGATTTTGGCCTGTAAGTGTGCAGGGGGGTGGAAGTACTTGCACTTCTCCCTGGAGCAGCGCGACTTGATGTAGTCCATGCAGACGGTGACCGTGTTGTCACTGGTGTCGATCATGGGGCTGTCGCTGGGGTGGGCGAAGCGGCAGTCCGTCTCGCCTCGCGCACAGGTCCCCCGCTGGAACTCACGACACACCTACAATAGGACAACCACGCAGGAAGAGATGGATGAAGTCATAGCACCCTGGAAATGTGCCCTGTTTGACAGTCAACAGGCATTCCGTAATGAACGTGCACTGAGTGTACAAAACATTAGGAACACCTGCTCTTTCCGTGACATAGACTGACAAGGTGAATCCATATGAAAGCTATGATCCATTATTGATGTCACTCGTTAAATCCACTTCGTATCAGTGTAGGTGGAGTGGAGGAAACAGGTTAAAGAAGGATTTTTGACACATGGATTGTGTTTGTGTGCCATTTAGAGAGTGAATGTGCAAGACAAAATATTTAAATGCCATTGAACAGGGTATAGAAGTAGGTGCTAGGCGCACCGGTTTGTGTCAAGAACTGCACCCCTGCTGGGTTTTCCACACTCAACAGTTTCCTGTGTATGAAGAATGGTTCACCACCCAAAGGACATAAAGCCATGTGATGTGAAGACATGTGAAGGGATGTGAAGCGCATTAATGCAGTTGTGGTAAGAACTCAGGCTCCATGTTCACCCCTCACAAAACAGACATGTATCTAGTCTCTGAAGAATAATGCTGCTAGGTTTTTCATGTTCAACAGTTGCCCGTGTGTATAAAGAATGGACCACCACCCATAGAACATCCAGCCAACTTGACACAACTGTAGGAAGCATTGGAGTCAACATAGATCCAGCATCCCTGTGGAACACTTTCGAACACCTTGTAGAGTCCATGCCCTGACAAATTGAGGCTGTTCTGAGGGCAAAAGGAAGGGGTACAACTCAATATTAGGAAGGTGTTCTCAATGTGTTGTATATTCAGTGTATTAATACAGCATATCTCAGACAACGATAAGGCCTTGTTCTTGTTTGTGTGAAGGTGATTTGATACCTCCAGTTTGTCGATGCGCAATAGCTTCTGTGAGGGGGAAGAGGAGGACGAGTTTGAGCTCTGGAGTGTGACCGGGGGGCTTCCAGGGACCATGACTGGGGTGTTGGGGAGCAGCTCCGTGGGTATCAGGCTCATCCCATGGCTCATGGAGGTCATGGGTGTAAGGTAAGGAGAGTAGCTGAGACCTGGGCTCGTACCAAGCCCCTGGGTAACATTGAACGCAGGCTGTAAAAGAGAAGGGACAGCAGTCAGTACAGACACTACTACACATCTGAAATTAAGGATCTGAGTTTTGGGATGGTGTATAATTAAGCAATAAGGCACGAGGTGGTGTGGTATATGGCCAATATACCACGACTAAAGGCTGTTTTTACACACAACGCAACGCAGAGTGCCTGGATACAGCCTTTAGCCGTGGTATATTGGCCATATATCACCAACCCCCGAGTTGCCTTATTGCTATTATAAACTGCTTACCAACGTAATTAGAGCAGTAAAAATACATGTTTTGTCATACCTGTGGGTTACGGCCTGATATACCACAGCTGTCAGCCAATCAGCATTCAGGGTTCAAACCACCCAGTTTATAATAAACTGTACTTACTACAGGCTGCATGCTCGTGCCTGGGATCATGAAGTGCATCTGCTGGGCCAGCATGGCTGCTGCCGTCTTCTGCTGGATGAGGTTGTTGCGTCCGTTAATCTCTAGCTGGGTTTTTAAATGAGAAGGTGGATGAAGGTACTTACAGTTTTCTCTTGAACAACGACCCTGGAATAAGAGTAAGAACACAAAAGAAAGAT
Organism: Oncorhynchus clarkii lewisi; assembly: GCF_045791955.1. Taxonomy (NCBI): domain Eukaryota; kingdom Metazoa; phylum Chordata; class Actinopteri; order Salmoniformes; family Salmonidae; genus Oncorhynchus; species Oncorhynchus clarkii. The sequence goes on along the minus strand of NC_092168.1, from coordinate 43,775,935 downwards.
AACTATTAGACAAGAAGAAAAACCCTTAAACGTAGGCCTAAGCCTATGAGCCTAGAGCTTTATAAATATAATATACATATTTATTTTACATAAAGTGAAGCATCATTACTGGACAAGGTCACTAGAATTCATTGACAACCAAGGAAAGCGACAAAGACGTCCATAAAAACAAGAGACAAAAGACCATGAAAGATTCATGTTGAGCCTCAACCATGTCCTGAAGATGCAGTAGCCCACGCCCCTAACAAACCAAGACCATTCAGCTCAGAGGACAGGACACTAATGCAATATCAGGAAACTCAATCACAGTGACACAGAATCACACCTTCACACTTGAAATGCTTTTCTGTGGGGACAGATAGTATGGTAGTTTGGCTGATGCTATTGTTGTTGCAGAGGCAGTATGATTGACAGAGAGGAGCACACTGCGCCCCAAGACAAATGCACACAAGAGATGGATGCCTGTAGAGCAGGTATTCCCAAACTGGGGTACGCGCAAACGCTGTCAGTGGTACGCCAAATAACAATGAGATTCAAATGTTTTATTATTATTTATTTTTTTAAATCACATTTTCAAACAGTCCATTTATATTTTCCAACGGGGCTATACATTTGGGTGAGTTTGTTTTCCTCTCCTGAGAAGCCTTGTTTCACTGCCCAAAATAAAAATGTAACCATCTAGTGTTCAGTAAAAAAAAAACACACAAATTCAAATACAGGTAGCCTAGTCAAATAATTAACATCCAATCACATTAACCGTTACTCTCTCGAGGGAATTCCAATAAAGGTCCGTATGTTTCCAAACGTAGCTGCTGCACATTCCGTTTGCTTGAAAATTGATAAATGTTTTAAAAAAGTAAGGCCCGCGTCCATAGACACATACCAGCTCTACTGGTAGTACTGCTACTACCAGCAGTACTACACCTGCACCTGTCGACCACACAAGTTGTTCTGCTTCCACAAGCACATCCAATGCTAACATCAGTAATTCTACATTTGTTGTTAGGCCAGCTAGCTTGGACACTGACAGTTGTGAATCTGATGCAGACCAAGAGCTACTCCTCCCTTACCCTGGAAAGCACCGAACAACATACAGGGACGTTGGACCATCAAAAAGGTGCAAATATGACGAGAACTACATTGACTTGGGGCTCACTTATATTGGAAGTAGTGCCTTTCCTCAGCCAAAGTGTGATATATACTACCGGTCAAAAGTTTTAGAACACCTACTCATTCGAGGATTTTTCTTTATTTTTACTGTTTTCTATGTCGTAGAATAATAGTGAAGACATCAAAACTATGAAATATCACATATGGAGTCATGTAGAAACCAAAAAAAGTGTTAAGCTTTATTTTGATGTATTACACTTGTATTTATATGAATGTTAAATATTTATATTTCTGTAGTTTGGCGCTCTGCAATTTCACCGGATGTTGTCGAGGTGGGTCGCTAGCAGAACTGCGCTAGAAAGGTTAAACAATTCAAAATATATTTTATATTTGAGATTCTTCAAATAGCCACCCTTTGCCTTAATGACAGCTTTGCACACTCTTGGCATTCTCTCAACCAACTTCACCTGGAATGCTTTTCCAACAGACTTGAAGGAGTTCCCACATATACTGAGCACGTGTTGGCTACTTTTTCTTCACTCTGCGGGTGACTCACCCCGAACCCTCTCAATTTGTTTGAGGTCGGGGGATTGTGGAGGCCAGGTCATCTGATGCAGCACTCCTTCACTCTCCTTCTTGGTAAAATATCTCTTACACAGCCTGGAGGTGTGTTTTGTCATTGTCCTGTTGAAAAACAAATAATTGTCCCACTTAGCCCAAACCAGATGAGATGGCGTATCGCTGCAGAACGCTGTGGTAGCCATACTGGTTAAGTGTGCCGTGAATTCTAAATAAATCACAGACAGTGTCACCAGCGAAGCACCCCCACACCATAAAACCTCCTCCTCCTTGCTTTACAGTGGGAAATACACATGCTGAGATCATCCGTCTCACAAAGACACGGAGGTTGGAACCAAAAATCTCCATTTTGGACTCCAGACCAAAGGACAAATTCCCACCGGTCTAATGACCATTGCTCGTGTTTCTTGGCCAAAACAAGTCTCTTCTTTTAATGGTGTCCTTTAGTAGTGGTTTCTTAGCAGCAATTCGACCATGAAGGCCTGATTCTCTTTGCTTATTTGAGCTGAATTGCCATAATATGGACTGGGTCTTTCACCAAATAGGGCTATCTAAATTAACTTTTAAGAAGGCATACCTGTTAATACAAATGCATTCCAGGTGACTACCTCATGAAGCTGGTTAAGATAATGCCAAGAGTGTACAAATCTATCAAGGCAGGCAAAGGGTGGCTATTTTAAGAATCTCAAATATAAAATGTATTTTGATTTGTTTAACTCTTTTTTTGGTTACTACATGATTCCATGTGTGTTATTTCATGGTGTTAATGCCTTCACTATTATTCTAGAATGTAGAAAATAGTAAAAATAAAGAAAATCCCTTGAATGACTAGCTGTTCTAATACTTTTGCACATATGCTACCGGCCAAAAGTTCTCTCAGAACTCGATGAAACCTTAACTCGTGCCTAGACATTTAGAAATAAAACATGGCAATTTGAAAAATAAGCCACAGGAGCATTTTGAGCGAGAATTAAGATGACTTTTGAGTAGTAAGACATGTATAAAAGCAAAAGATACCAATAACAAGAAGGGGCTAGAAGCGTCTTATATTGTGAGCTACCGAGTGGCTAGGACAGGCAAGCCCCATACTATTGTGGATGACTTAATTCTTCCTGCCGTCACGGATATGGCTGAGACAATGCTGGCGGAAAAGGCCCAAAAACTATACAGACAATGTCTTCATCAAGCAACACTTTTTCACGACGCATCAGTGACATGGCAGGAGATATATTGAAAGAATTACTGCTTGGCATACAAGCCAGTGAATTCTATGCCTTACAGCTGAATTAGTCAACAGACCTGGCAGGCCTGGCACAGCTCCAGGTATACAGTTGAAGTCGGAGGTTTACATACACTTAGGTCGGAGTCGTTAAAACTCGTTTTTCAACCACTACACACATTTCTTGTTAACAAACTATAGTTTTGGCAAGTCGGTTAGGACATCTACTTTGTGCATGACACAATAACTTTTTCCAACAATTGTTTACAGACAGATTATTTCACTTATAATTCACTGGATCACAATTCCAGTGGGTCAGAAGTTTACATACACATCATGGGTAAATCAAAAGAAATCAGTCAGGACCTCAGATAAAAATGGTACATCTCCACAAGTCTCCTCCCAAGGTTGAACCAATTTCCAAACGCCTGAAGGTACCACGTTCATCTGTACAAACAAAAGTATAAACACCATGGGACCACGCAGCCGTCATACAGCTCAGGAAGGAGACGCGTTCTGTCTCCTAGAGATGAACGTACTTTGGTGCGAAAAATGCAAATCAATCCCAAAACAACAGCAAAGGACCTTGTGAAGATGCACATTAAAAGGGAGAGTACAGTCTTATGAGGGCACAGCATGGTCTTATGGGGGCACGGGGCAGTCTTATGGGGGACCGGCGCGGGATTATGGGGGACCGGTGTGGTTTTATGAGAACTCGGCATGGTCTTATGGGGACTTGGCAGTCTCAACTGCTGTCAAAACACTGGGTGTTTTGGGTGATGCACAGGCGCCTCAATTTGCTTTAGCCTACTTCTGAAAAGAAGGTGAAGCAGGTGCTGACTGCTGAGAGGAAAGGGGTGGAAAAAAAAAACGAATGTACTGTAGATCTGTGACAGCTTTGTTCCTAGTGTGAAATGTTAAGCATTGGTGGAGTTCCCTTCCCTTTCACAAGTGGACTCTGTCAACCCCTGGTCCACCCCTCTGGTGTCCTTGGCTAGCCCTCAGTGCACTGCTGTTCTAGAACAAACGTTAAAAATCTTGTATTGACAGAACAGGATTTAGGCTACACTGGCTTTTAATAATGTATAATTCTGAGATTAGAATTAAATTATGTTTCATCCATCCTAATGTCAAAGAAGGTCACTTTCAATATGGGGCAGATGTTCAGTGATCAATTTACAGATTGATTATCAATTTGTCATATCACCCATAGTCTTAGATTACAGAGTATGAGCCGAATAGCTGACTTCCACAATTGCTAGGCTATTTGGAGGAGATATCACTCAGAGTAACAGAGGTTTTATTTTTCCCTTGGCGTAAACCCACCACATCTAAAAACAGGCTTCACAATATATGATCTACCAGGCGCTAAAAGTACAAGCCCATGAAACACAAGAGCCATTTTTGTGATGTACTGTATCTGGTGGCAGCTCTGTGCATACATTTTCACTAGGAAGGCAGCAGACGTGGAGCAGACAAATCAGACTAATCTCAGTATAACAGCGTGCTGTACTGCGCTGGCCACCCCACCCACACACTGAATGTTAAACACCATGCAATAAAACAAGACAGCCCGAAAAGCTGAAGGAGCAGCCTGAGCACAAAATACACAATTAATATTTGCTCCTCAGTCCTGGTTGGGATGCAGGTTAATGGGGATTAAAAGTGATTCTGAGCAGAGACATTGTAATAAGGCTTTCAGCTTTAGTCCCATGCCCAGCGCAGAATAAAAATTGGCGTTTCTCATCACATTCCAGCAAAAGAATAGTCAGTCATTCTGGTGTCAGCCTAGTTTAAACCACCTAAAGTCCTCTAATCTCACTCCCCCCCCCCCCCCCCCAATGTGTCAGGAGAAAATTAGGCCTAGATTCAGTTCACACTTCACAGCTAGCTAAATTGACATCCATTCAAGAGGCATGGAATGGATGTTCCATTAATAATCTGGCTGCTACGTTCAATATAGCTGTCAGCACAATGATACAGAAACAGTAAAGGACTCCATTCTGTTGGTCAGATGGCAGGGTTTAGCTTAGGCTACATCCTGTTGTGTTGGAAGGTAACTGTAGTGACCTACACAGTAGTTGAGGAAAGCATGTCCTACATTTTAAATGTTCAGAGTGCTATAGTTAAGCAATAAGGCCCGAGGGGGTGTGGTATATGGCTAATATACCACGGCTAAGGGCTGTCATTATGCCCAACGCAACGCGGAGTGCCTGGACACAGCCCTTAGCCATGGTATATTGGCCATATACCACAAACCCCCGAGGTGCCTTATTGCTATTATAAACTTGTTACCAACGTAATTACAGCAGTAAAAATAAATGTTTATACCCCGGCTGTCAGCCAATCAGCATTCAGGGCTGGAACCACCCAGTTTATAGCTGGTAATAACACATGTACAACCTAATAGGCTTGCGTAGGATGAAAAATCTAAAGGCTAAGCTAACCTGTAGGCTAAGCTAACCTGTAGGCTAAGCTAACCTGTATGCTAAGCTAACCTGTAGGCTAAGCTAACCTAGGCAAGGCACAACGACTTAAGCAGCCATCCAACTGAATTAAATGTTTACTACTCACTGCTTTTGCATCAACTGGAGCAACTAGTTTCACAATAAGCTCATCATCATACACTATATATACACAAAAGTATGTGGACAAGTTGTAGAAACATCTCAAGGATGATCAATGGAAACAGGATGTACCTGAGCCCAATTTCGAGTCTCATAGCAAAGGGTCTGAATACTTACAGTACCGGTCAAAACTTTGAACACATCTACTCATTCAAGGGTTTTTCTTTAGTTGTACTATTTTCTACATTGTAGAATAATAGTGAAGACATCAAAACTATGAAATAACACATATGGAATCATGTAGTAACCAAAAAAAGTGTTAAATCTAAAATATATTTTGATTTGTTTTAGACTCTTCAAAATAGCCACCCTTTGCCTTGATGACAGCTTTGCACACTCTTGGCATTCTCTCAAGCAGCTTCACCTGGAATGTTTTTCCAACCGTCTTGAAGGAGTTCCCATATAAGTGGAGCACTTGATGACTGTTTTTCCTTCACTCTGCGGTCCAAATCACCCCAAACCATCTCAATTGGGTTGAGGTCAGGGATTGTGGAGGCCAGGTCATCTGATGCAGCACTCTGTCACTCTCCTTCTTGGTCAAATAGCCTTTGCACAGCCTGGAGGTGTGTTGGGTCATTGTCCTGTTGAAAACAAATGATAGTGGGACTAAGCGCAAACCAGATGGGATGGTGTATCGCTGCAGAATACTGTGGTAGCCATGCTAGTTAAGTGTTCCTAAATAAATCAGACAGTGTCACCAGCAAAGCACCCCAACACCATCACACCTCCTCCTCCATGCTTCAAGGTGGGAACTACACATGCGATCATCCATTCCCATACTCTGCATCTCAAAGACACGGCGGTTGGAACCAAACATTACAAATGTGGACTCATCAGACCAAAGACAGATTTCCAGCGGTCTAATGTCCATAGCTCGTGTTTCTTGGTCCAAGCAAAACTCTTCTTCTTATTGGTGTCCTTTAGTAGTTGTTTCTTTGCAGCAATTTGACCATGAAGGCCTGATTCACACAGTCTCCTCTGAACATGTGATGTTGACATGTGTCTGTTACTTGAACTCTATGAAGCATTTGTTTGGGCTGCTATTTCTGAGGCTGGTAACTCTAATGAACTTATCCTCTGCAGCAGAGGTAACTCTGGGTCTTCCTTTCCTGTGGCTGTCCTCATGACAGCCAGTTTCATCATAGCGCTTAATGGTGTTTACGACTGCACTTGAACAAAATTTCAAAGTCCTTGAAATGTTCCTGGTTGACTGACCTTCATGTCTTAAAGTAATGATGACTGTCATTTCACTGCTTATTTGAGCTGTTCTTGCCATAATACGGACTTGGCTTTTACCAAATAGGGCTATCTTCTGAATACCCCCTGCCTTGTCACAACACAGTTGACTAACTCAAACGCATTAAGAAGGAAATAAATTACACAAATTAACATTTAACAAGGCACACCTGTTAATTGGAATGCATTCCAGGTGACTAATCTCATGAAGCTGGTTGAGAGAATGCCAAAAGTGTGCAAAGCTACCATCAAGGCAAAGGGTGGCTGCTTTGAAGAATATCATATATAAAATATATTATGATTTGTTTAACACTTTTTTGGTTACTGCATGATTCAATATGTGTTATTTCCTAGTTTTGACATCTTCACGACTATTCTACAAGAAAAACCCTTGAATGAGTAGGTGTGTCCAAACTCTTGACTGGTGCTGTACATTTTATTTTATAAATTTGCATTGTCATTTTAGGGTATTGTATGTAGACTGATGAGAAAAAATAATAATAATTAAATACGTTTTAGAATAAGGCTGTAACCTAACAAAATGTGAAAAAGGCAATGGTACGAATACTTTCCGAAAATATTCAGACCCCTTCTCCTTTTCCACATTTTGTTACAGCCTTATGTTAAAATTGAAGGAATTATAATTTTTCCTCATCAATCTACACACAATCCCCCATAATGACAAAGCAAAAATATTTTTTTGGACATTTATTAAAATGTCTAAAAACCTAACTGAAATTACATTTACATAAGTATTCAGACCCTTTACTCAGTACTTTGTTGAAGCACTTTTGCAGTGATTACAGCCTCGAGTGTTCTTGGGTATGACACTACAAGCTTGCCACACCTGTATCTCCCAATCTTTTCGGCAGATCCTCTCAAGCTCTGTCTGGTTGGATGAGGAGTATTGCAGCACAGCTATTTTCAGGTCTCTCCAGAGAAGTTCGATGGGGTTCAAGTCCGGGCTCTGGCTGGGCCACTCAAGGACATTCAGAGACTTGTCCCGAAGCCACTCCTGCGTTGTCTCGGCTTTGGGCTTGGGGTCGTTGTCATGTTGGAAGGTGAAGTCTAAGGTCCTAAGCGCTCTGGAGCATGTTTTCATCAAGGATCTCTCTGTACTTTGCTCTGCTCATCTTTACCTTGATCCTGACTAGTCTTCCAGTCAATGCCACTGAAAAAAATCCCCACAGCATGATGCTGCCACCACCATGCTTCACGATAGGGATGGTGCCAGGTTTCCTCAAGCTGTGACGCTTGACATTCAGGCCAAAGAGTACAATCTTGGTTTCATCAGATCAGAGAATCTTGTTTCTCATGGTAAGAGTCTTTAGGTGCCTTTTGGCAAACTCCAAGTGGGCTGTCATGTGCCTTTTACTGAGGAGTGGCTTCCATCTGGCCACTCTACCATAAAGACCTGATTGGTGGAGTGCTGCAGAGATAGTGTCCTTCATGGAAGATTATCCCATCTCTACAGAAGAACTCTGGAGCTCTGTCAGAGTGACCATCTGGTTCTTGGTCACCTCCCTGACCAAGGCCCTTCTCCCCCGATTGCTCAGTTTGGCAGGGCAGACAGCTCTAGGAAAAGTCTTGGTGGTTCCAAACTTCTTCCATTTAAGAATGATGGAGGCCACTGTGTTCTTGGGGACCTTCAATGCTGCATAATTTTTTTGGTACCCTTCCCAAGATCTGTGCCTCGACACAATCCTGTTTCGAAGCTCTACGGACAAGTCCTTCGACCTCATGTCTTGGTATTTGCTCTGACATGCCAACTGTGGGACCTTGTGTTCCTTTCCAAATCACGTCCAATCAATGAATTTACAAAAGGTGGACTCCAATCAAGTTGCAGAAACATCTCAAGGATGTTCAATGGAAACAGGATGCACCAGAGCTATATTTTGTGTCTGATAGCAAATATATATATATATATATATATATATGAGCAAACATCTAAATAAAAAATAAAAAACTGGTTTTCCCCCTACTACAATTCCAGGGGGTTGCCTGCCTCTTATCTGAGGCATGAGAAGCCATGCCTTTCTCACTGCTGATTCCCCCCCCCCCCAGAAACAGGGTTGGGCATCAGGCCTTGTTCCTCCCACTGCTCACAGCCTAACCCAACACTGCTGTGCGTTGGCTGGCTGGGGGTTGGCTTGCTGGGGGCTGGCTGCTAGCTCCAGGCATGAGCAGCACTTTTCCCTTCTCTGCTCAGTCTTCAGGGGCTTCCTCCGACCCAGCTTCAGCACAGTCTCCTGGGACCAGCCCACAGTAAACAGCTCCTCTCAGTCAGATCATGACTGATAGCCAGCCCCCAGGCAGCCAGCCAGCCCCCAGCCAGCCCCCAGTCAGCCCCCAGCCACCAAGCCAGCCCCCAGCAACCAGCCAGCCAGCACAGCAGTGTTGGGTTAGGCTATGAGCAGTGGGAGAAACAAGGCCTGATTCCCAACCCGGTTTCTGGGGAGGAAATCATCAGGTCAGAAAGGCATGGCTTCTCATCCTGTTGATTCAGATAAGAGGCAGGCAACCCCCTGGAATTGCTGTGAGACTCGAAATTGAGCTCAGGTGCATCCTGTTTCCATTGATCATCCTTCAAATGTTTCTACAACTGGACTGGAGTCCACCTGTGGTAAATTCTATTGATTGGACATGATTTGGAAAGGCACATATCTGTCTATATAAGGTTCCACAGTTGGCAATGCATGTCAGAGCAAAAACCAAGCCATGAGGTCGAAGGAATGTGTTATACCCCCAATACATGCTAACTAACCTCTGACCATTACAATAACACGGGAGTTTCGCATTTTTGGGGTGTATGATATTTGTGCATCTGTAACTTTCTCACTCTTAATTATTCACTATTTATTCAGGACTATCCATAATCATGGTGGCATCCTCATCAATGTAGAAGAGTTTAGAAACATATTATATTATTTTTTTACAATAAGTTACTCCAAAATAATACAATACATTATTTACCATTAATTTCTATTGGGCACAAAATATTCTGAAACATAACCAAAACAAACAGCAAATCCAATACGTATTTTTAATGGAAAAAGCTTTCAATGTAAACTTAAACCAGATATAAACTATGTAGAAAAGGACCTATATATATTTGTTTTAATCTTTGAGAACTAACTATCACCTAAATAAAAGCAAGACATTTGGGGACAATTGGAAATGCCAAAAACAATGAAATTAGTAGGGCTGTGACGATACCATTGTCGAAATATATTTTTACATGCCAAAAATAAAAACATGAAGCTGACCATACTCTTTTTGACCTTTAAAAACCTGCTGTATGTAAAATATTGTTTGCTATAAGCTTGGGAAATAAATAAATGTTGACTCAGGATGACAATATAATGATGTTTGTTTCCAACATCAGGGCTGTTTTCCTAAACTTAAATCCACTTTGTGTTTTGTTTTCATTCCACGATACGAGCGAGCATCGCGATACTGGTATAATCCAGCCCTAGAACTTAGAAGTATTGATTTTGATATTATGTTTGAGCAAAATAACACAGCATTGCCATGGCAAAATGCATAGAATTGCAGGAAATTTGCTTTAAAACTGCAACAAAAATTCAGCTCCATTAAATAATATGTAGAATTACAGGAAATGTCTTTTAAAACAGCAACATTTTCTCCCAATGCCACGCCCCCTTGCCCCTCCCACAGCCACGCCTTTGCCACCACCTTCACCCCTTTTTGAACTAGAAAAAACCCTGGTAGTTACTGTCATGCATGGATTTCTGCTGGGATAGTGGAATCCCATGCAGTTAAGCATGTTAGGGGAAGAGTCAGGACGGGAGCAGCCTTGTAACAACCATAAGAGGAGATGCTTACTCACCAGTGGTTCAGAGTTAGTCCTAAGCTCCAGTCAGTGTTTATTAAAATGGTTCACCTCCAAAATAATTTATCAGATTACTTTTGCTATGGGAGGATAAAGGAATAAGCCTATCATCAAATTTACAAACTCAACACACATTGGTTTTTCTTATGATATTACATCCAAACTGTCAACGTGGGCCATTATGGCTTGCCTATCATTCAGTTTACTGAAGCATACATAACTCGAGCGACAGGTAGCGAGCAGATAGACCATTGGGAAAGTAACAGAAAGGTCACTGGATCGAATCCCGAGCTGACAAGGTGTAAAATCTGTTCATGTGCCCTTGAGCAAAGCACTTAACCCTAATTGCTCCAGAGTTGCCATTAATAATGGAAGAGCCTCTGGCCATGACACCGCTCTACGAGGACCTCTCAGGGGAAGCTGGGACATGCAAAAAACACATTTCCAATTTACACGTGAAATAGGTCAAATATAAAACACAAATATAAAAACACAGACAAAATGATTTATTATTATCATCAATATGAATTGTGGGCTAGGCTAAATCCGTGGAAACCACAGTCAAAGCTGAGCCAATGGAAGTGTCGGGAACAGACAACACTCAAGTTACTCTCTTTAACAACAGGCTATTCAACAGAATAGTGACATCATCACATGACTGAGGCGTTTGTATATTTTCTAGCCAATCTCCTCCCATCCCCCTTCCATCGGCTAACAACAGATCCTCTATCTCTCTTAACACTGCAGATAGTGCAGACACGTTTTAGGCTAAGATTTATCCCCCATTATAGTCAGGGATTGTCGTTCAAGCAAATCAAAATCATGATTATGATTAGGAATCATTAGCCTACTTCAATTGAACCTCAGCCGGAAATCAATAAATTATAGGACCCAGAAGTGATGACATTTAGCCTAGTGTCAATTCAAATCAGTTCAAGTGTCGTCAAAAAAACAACAACTGAATACTCTCTCATTAGAAGAGCAACGGTGACATAACAATTCAGACAATACTGGCTGAATTGAAGAGTGTGGGTGGGTTGAGAAAGAGAGGATGTTAACCCTGTTGGCTAAAGGCATTAATGTAGCCTTGCTAGCACACCTCAATATTTCAGAATAAATAACAACAACAACAAAAAGTTAAAGGTTGCTAAAATTCAAAATAATTTTCTTAAATTCTGTTTGTGCCAAAACAAGCAAGTGTAGTGTAGAGAATCATTGTACCATCTAAACCACTGTGAAATAGATTTTAATTAAACCAAAACTCTTGTATTTTCAGCTGGTGTACAAAACCAAAAGTAAAAGACAGCACATAGAACATATCTACCACTTCTTAGACTTGCCTTCAATGAGAATGACATATCTACAACACACATTTCTATGTGAATTTGCTCAGATCATCCAAAAAGTTACATATTGCAGCTTTAAGAAAATGATTTATTTTGGGAACGAGAGTAGTACACTCAATATACTGTACCCAGTCGTAAAACCTTGTCCACCTACACTTCAAACTTAATTCAGATGCACACAAGTCTCTGTTATGAAAAATCTGTAAGTTCTGAGTAGACTTCCCCCAAGGTTCTATCACCAGCCTTGTGATGTGATGACTCCAGTCTCAGAGGGCCCAGTAAGTAGGCTGTCACATGAGTTGGATGGTAGGTATACACGAATTGGAGGACAAGCAGCTCAATGCCTACACTGTTCTGGAATGAGCTTGGGCAACAGTGTGACTCTTTATAAGATTAATGGCTGGGCAACTAGTCAGCACCTAAATTCCCTGCCACCAGTGGAGGCTGCTGAGGGGAGGACGGCTCATAATACATATCTGGAATGGAGTCAATGGAATGGTATCAAACACATCAAAGACATGGTTGATGCCACTCCATTGACTCTGCTCAGGACATAATTATGAGCCGCCCTCCCCTCAGCAGCCACCACTGCCCTGCCACCCATAGCAATAAGAAAAAGTGACTTGCAACACCATCTCCGTCTTTTAAACCCTTAAAAAAAAAGGACTAAAACCTAAAGAGGCATTTTGGAAAATAGGTCCTTTGTAGCAATTCCTGCTGATGGTTGGCTGAGCACCAGCCTTGACCAATAGGGACCAGGCCCTTTGCCCTGGCACAGCGTGTTTAAAATGGCCAGTGGAGGTAAGGAGATGATTGAACATCAGAATAATCCAGTGGGCAGCATTGTGTTGCGGTGGCAGTGTGAGCTTCTCTGTGGATTAACCCCAGCCGCAGACAGCCAGGCCCAGCAGCCTGCCAGGCCCAGCCAGGCCCACAGACAGCCAGGCACAGCATCCGCAGACGGCCTGTGGCTGGGCTTGACTCGCAGACAGCCAGGCCAAGCCGCAGACAGCCGGGCCCAGCCGCAGGCACAGTCGCAGACAGTCAGCCCCATCCTCAGACAGTCAAGCCCAGCTGCAGGTCAAGCCGTAGACAGCCAGGCCCGGCAGCAGACATCGAAGCCCAGCCACAGGCTCAGACGCAGAAAGCCAGGCCCATCCACAGGCAACCAGCCCCACCCGCAGACAACCAGCCCCACCCGCAGACAGCCAGCCCCACCCGCAGACAGCCAGTCAGCCCCACCCGCAGACAGCCAGCCAGCCCCACCCGCAGACAGCCAGCCAGCCCCACCCGCAGACAGCCAGCCAGCCCCACCCGCAGACAGACAGCCAGCCCCACCCGCAGACAGACAGCCAGCCCCACCCGCAGACAGACAGCCAGCCCCACCCGCAGACAGCCAGCCAGCCCCACCCGCAGACAGCCAGCCAGCCCCACCCGCAAACAGCCAGCCAGCCCCACCCGCAAACAGCCAGCCAGCCCCACCCGCAGACAGCCAGGCCCAGCAGCAGACAGCCAGGCCCAGCAGCAGACAGCCAAGCACAGCAGCAGGTGAGAGGGAGAATGCAGTATCCCACTGGAAGTCAGCACAAGGCTATAGTCTGCACCCCATGGGGCGTAGTAGTGTGGGATGTCCACATTTGCTTAGAATAAACAGTACAGTACAGGTTCTGTCTCCATTTCCTTACAGTAAACACTTTAGAATGTAATTATCTGTTTAGGCTCCTACATATGTCTCCTGGCACATAAAGCAGAGTCATGAATCTAACAGAAGAATGGTGCATGACATTCCTTACCTTTAACGAGTCGAAGCAGGCAATAACTCTTCCATTTTCAACCTGGCAGCTCGTTGGTGGGTGTGCAAATTTGCATTCCTCATCACTCCGTGAGCAAGTTCCTCTCTGAAACTGCCGACACACTTCCAACGTCAGCCATTTTGTGTCCCTTACTGAAGATATATTGAGAGCCATGTCAAGAGGTTCCAATCGACCGCTGCCAGTCCAATGTATCAGTTGAGTTGACTCTTAACTCAAAAAACGGCAACACATTAAAAAAAAGTTCACAACTTTTGTCTCTGTCTGATTAGTGCTTGAAAAGTTTACAAATCATATGAAGCAACCAGACTGGACTCACTGCATCAGCTGGGAGGAAGGCTAATCGATCAACGAGCAATCACTCATCAATCAGTTTGCACCAATGGGAAACCTCTGGAAGGGTTGAGGGCTTGCTCTGTGACACAACAGTGTGTCTATCCTCCTCCACTGACAAGGACTCTCTCATTAATGGTGTGTCGAGGCAATGGCGCTCCTTGAAAGAATATTAATGAAGACTTGCCTGGTATTGACTTTGCCAACTTCTCACAATTTGTGCTTTGGTAGTTCTCCCCTCCAGTAAATCTTTCCCCTTGGGATACCTTAGCCACTGGAGTTGTTCAGAAATAAATTGGAGGCGGCTGAAGATTTGCAGCTGAAGTATCCCGGCACTGCTCAGACCTGGCCTAGAAGGGAGGGTTGGCTTCCCATGCACATTTAGACCAGAGAGCAGGTTGAAGTTGGAGATGTTTTGTGAAAAGCACTTTCTGTTGGTGATCTGGAAGATAGAAAATAATTATTTGTTTAAAATACTATTAGTGCTCTTATTATACTATAGTTATTGCTATACTCTAGGCTTACTTCATGTTATGCTGCTTGAGTTGCTATGGCCTCTTTTCTTGATTGATGAAACTGAGAAAATCTCAACGCTACAGTTGTGAAAGCAGGGTGGGGTACAGCATAACAGTGTTAACTCTGGAAAAATGGGAAATGGGAGGTATGGGAAAGGACTCAAAAGCTCTGTCCGCTGACTTTATAAAGGGACATTATACTACAAAATGAATGAAAATAAAAGGAAGCTGATACCATCTAAAATAGAATGTCCACCTCCAGAAATTAGCCCAATAACACATTGTTAAAATTATTATAACATATTGGACCACTGTATTTAGCCTATGCATGGTCCATATTATCAGGTATGCTATTAGCAATAAACGTTATCAGCTTTAGCCCAACTGATGCAGCAAAGTACAAATAAATAGGCTGAAGCATGGGGTTGCCTATCTGCATTTACCCTATCGGGGCTAATAATTAGCCAGTAGAGGTCGACCGATTAATCGTAATGGCCGATTAATTAGGGCCGATTTCGAGTTTTTCTAACAATCGGAAATCGGTATTTTTGGATGCCGATTTTGCCGTTATTACCAGCTTTCATATGTTCTCATGTTCTGAGCAAGGAACTTAAACCTTAGCTTTCTTACATGGCACATATTGCACTTTTACTTTCTTTTCAAGCACTTTGTTTTTGCATTATTTAAACCAAATTGAACATGTTTCATTATTTATTTGAGGCTAAATTGATTTTATTTATGTATTATATTAAGTTAAAATAAGTGTTCATTCAGTATTGTTGTAATTGTCATTATTACAAATAAAATAAAATAAAAATGAACCGATTACTCGGTATCGGCTTTTTTTGGTCCTCCAATAATCGGTATCGGCGTTGAAAAATCATAATCGGTCGACCTCTATTAACCAGATCCCAAATGTGATATTTTAACTAGTTATTATCCTATTAATTAATTTTATGTGCCAAAAAACTTGCATAAACACAGTGAATATAATGTAGGCCTATCTGTTAGGGTAACTCGCCACCCAGGGTAACACCCCCCCCCTCAATTTTTTAAGTCACTCCCCCAAAATTGTTTCGAGAGAATGCAGTGGGATTGTATCCCCAAGTTACCCTACAATTGACCAGTGTCACATTTAGCCCCTCTCCCCTATGCTCTCACTGCTAATCGCAGAACAGTAACATGCTTTAACCATGCTGCTGCTAAAAACTATGGGTTTAAAATGGCGCAGTTCACGCTTATCTATGAGTTGAGAAATGAATAATGTAGGAATGGTGAGCTCAGATTTTCGTCATGAGCCGAGATACATTTTTGCAGTTTTAAAGCTCATTTCCAAGGATTCTACATATTCTGCCATTGAACTGAGAGAAAATTTTGCAATTTTAAAGATAATTTCCTGCAATTCAATGCATTTTGTGTTATTTTGCTCAAACTTAATACCAAAATCAATACTGTATAACTTCCCCTGACTGTCTAGCTTTTATTTTGGTGATTGTTAGTGTAACAGGGTTATATTGGTGATTCCCCTTGCCACTTTATTGTTAAGCCAATGGGTTTTTGGTTTGAGTTTGTTTTGCCTTCACCTACTCAACATGGCATCTTATTGGCTGGTTTGCGTAGCTTGCTTACGAGGGGGGATGTTCCAGTTAGAATCGTCCCAGTGAACAAGCACCAAACCAGCGGTAAGTTGTTGGTTGCAAAGCACTGTACATCAAAAGTGATTTTTATACTCTCAAGTGATGATTTAAATGTACAATTTATATCAAATTGTTTGTAAATGTTATTCGATAAGATGCAGCGTTTTTTTGGAGAATATTTGTTGTGCATTTTGTTGTAGAGAATTCCCGCCAGTATTAGCTAGCAACTTACTGTGTCTGGTGGGGGGGTTCATATATTTTGTACAGTGCGTGAGTGCAGAGTTGGATGGTGAGACGTGCATTGCATGACGTGCAATTTTGTGTCGTTCTTATCAGAGTAAAGCTACATGACTGGTGCTACATGTTGGAGTTCCGTGTCGATGACTGATTGTACACAACGCAAGACGAGTACTGTTACATTAGTTCTCAATGATTAATTAATTTAAAATTATATAGGTCCATTATCTTTTCTACATACAGTGCATTCGGAAAGTATTCAGACCCCTTGACTTTTTCCACGTTTTGTTACATTACAGCCTTATTCTAAAATTGATTAAATTAAAATAAAATCCTCATCAATCTACACACAATACCCCATAATGACAAAGCAAAAACAGGTTTTTAGACATGTTTGCAAAGGTATAAAAAATAAAAACAGAAATACCTTACTTACATTAGTATTCAGACCCTTTTCTACGAGACTCGAAACTGAGCTCAGCTGCATCCTGTTTCCATTGATCATCCTTGAGATGTTTCTACGACTTGATTGGAGTCCACCTGTGGTAAATTCAATTGATTGGACATGACTTGGAAGGGCACACATCTGTCTATATAAGGTCCCACAATTGACAGCGCATGTCAGAGCAAAAACCAAGCCATGAAGTCGAAATTGTCTGTAGAGCCCCGAGACAGGATTGTGTCGAGGCACAGATCTGGGGAAGGGTACCAAAACATTTCTGCATCATTGAAGTTCCAAGAACACATCGGTCTCCATCATTCTTAAATTGAAGAAGTTTGGAACCACCAAGACTTTTCTTAGAGTTGGCCTCTCCGACCAAACTGAGCAATCGGGGGAGAAGAGACTTGGTTAGGGAGGTGACCAAGGACCAGAGTTCCTACGTGGAGATGGGATAACGTTCAAGAAGGAAAACCATCTCTGCAGCACTCCACCAATCAGGCCTTTATGGAAGAGTGGCCCGACAGAAGCCACTCCTCAGTAAAAAGTAAAAGCCCGCTTGGAGTTTGCCAAAAGGCCTCTCAGACCATGAGAAACAACATTTTCTGGTATGATGAAACCAAGATTGAACTATTTTGCATGAATGCCAGGAGTCACGTCTGGAGGAAAACTGGCACCATCAATATGGTGAAGTATGGTGGTGGCAGCATCATGCTGTGGGGATGTTTTTCAGCGGCAGAGACTGGGAGACTAGTCAGGATCGAGGGAAAGATTAACAGAGCAAAGTACAGAGAGATCCTTGATGAAAACCTGCTCCAGAGTGCTCAGGGCCTCATACTGGGGCGGAGGTTCACCTTCCAACAGGACAACAACCCTAAGCACACAGCCAAGACAACGCAGGAGTGGCTTCGGGACAAGTCTCTGAATATCCTAGAGTGGCCCAGCAAGTGCACGGACTTGAACCTGATTGGACATCTACGGAGAGACCTGAAAATAGCTGGGCTGCGACACTCCCAATCCAACCTGACAGAACTTGAGAGGATCTGCAGAGAAGAATGGGAGAAACTCCACAAATACAGGTGTGCCAAGCTTGTTACGTCATACCGAAGAAGACTCGAGGCTGTAATCGCTGCCAAGGGTGCTTCAACAAAGTACTGAGTTAAGTGTCTGAATACTTATGTAGATGTGATACTGCAGTTTTGTTTTGGTTTTTTATAAATTTGCAAACAAATCTAAAAAACCGTGTTTGCCTTGTCATTATAGGGTGTTGTGTGTAGATTTACAAGGGGGAAAAAATGATTTAATCAATTTTAGAATAAGGCTGTAACAACAAAACATCTGGTTTTAGTCATTTAGGTTTACACTGAATGTTTTTCCTTCCCGAAAATGTATTTTTTAAAAACAACAGTTCTACAATTTGGATCCGCCTAAGGGTTTCTATGGCAGAAAAATCCCTGTCTCTGATATGTTGTTTTGACATTACAAGAGATGTGCATGCGTTTTCTGTGATAAATCCACAGCCCAGCCACCAGCCTCACACACAGCAGCCATCATCTAATCAGAGTGACATATTCGACTGATTAATGCTTCTGACCTTGAATCTGTGTTCAGACTTTGAATTATGACATTTTAATTCTGTGCACTCCATCTCCAGGCAGCTTTTCTATTCAAACAGACAAGTCCAATAAGTCAAATGTATCAATATGCTTGGGGGGAGCCAGAGCAGCTGGGGGTACCCCAGGAGGAGCCCAAAAAGAGTAAAGGTCCCTGGGCCTGAGTCTAATAGTCACAGGCAACGATATACATTTTGTTTACATCCTGGAAATGTTAGCCTCAATGTCAGCATGATATTTCTGATAAGACAATTTTTTGGGGGGCATGGCCAGAGCGTAGGCTACTGAATGCATTATATTATGCTACATCATGAACGAAAGTTTGAAGGTAAATAAATTGACACCTAAGCTACTTACAATTGAAGTAAATGATTAAAGTGCCAAAACAATATCCTTCACATTCTAACTGCTGTCGCTGGTTGGGGGAAAAAAGTAGGACACCAAGTCACGGAGAAAAAAAAAGACAATTTAATTCATAGACAGAAATGTATGTAATTGGGGTAATTGTGATATGTTTCTTTCTAAAGAAACTTTAAATAGCTTGTAAGTAATAACTGAAGGTAGGCATGCGCATCTCTCGTGAGAGGTATTATTCTATTGTAAACGGTAAGTCTTCTGTATTTTCTGTACTGTTGAGAAAGTGAGTGTGGTTTTGCGGTTATTAACAAAACATATCAGTGCAAAACGGAAATACAGAAATGCAACAGTATCACTGAATAGTTTGACCTTTATTTTCAGTGTGGGAGGCTCTGCACTGCAACACTTGTGAATTCAGTTGGAAGGTTGTCAGTGAGAGAGAGAGAGAGAGAGAGAGAGAGAGAGACTCTTATTTTGCTCCTGGCTCATCCTGCTTTGCAGTAGTTCTGGTTCTGTTCAGCTCCTGGATCTGTTCAGCTCCTGGTTGAGTGTTTATACTTGTCCCCTAAAGGCAGCGGGCGGGATGCCCTAAAGGCAGCTGGATGCCCTAAAGATAGCTGGATTCCCTAAAGGCAGCTGGATGCCCTAAAGACAGCTGGATTCCCTAAAGACAGCTGGATTCCCTAAAGGCAGCGGGCGGGATGCCCTAAAGGCAGCTGGATGCCCTAAAGACAGCTGGATTCCCTAAAGGCAGCTTGATTCCCTAAAGGCAGCGGGTGGGATGCCCTAAAGGCAGCGGGTGGGATGCCCTAAAGGCAGCGGGTGGGATGCCCTAAAGACAGCTGGATTCCCTAAAGGCAGCTGGATTCCCTAAAGGCAGCGGGCGGGATGCCCTAAAGACAGCTGGATTCCCTAAAGGCAGCTGGATGCCCTAAAGGCAGCTGGATTCCCTAAAGGCAGCGGGCGGGATGCCCTAAAGGCAGCGGGCGGGATGCCCTAAAGGCAGCGGGCGGGATGCCCTAAAGGCAGCGGGCGGGATGCCCTAAAGGCAGCTGGATTCCCTAAAGACAGCTGGATTCCCTAAAGACAGCTGGATTCCCTAAAGGCAGCTGGATTCCCTAAAGGCAGCTGTAAAATGCAAATTAAGCGACAGCCTTAAATAATGACTTCATCACTTAAAAATAGCCTACTGTCCTACAGACTGAAAGACTGATCTCATGAAAAGATTGACTCTAGTTTGATAACATGTGACAGGTCTTTGCAAATTTCTCATTAAATTTGTTAATGGAGTCCAATTATTCGCTGTGTATACAAATGAAACTAGGTCTAGGCCTATCTATGGATTGATGGGCTAGTTTGGTCAGTGTGAACTCTGGCATCCTGTTATGTCTGTTTGAGATGAGTAACTGGCTCTAGGGCCTAACAATTACAGAGGTTACTATTGTAAACCATCCAGCTTTCAGCTAGGCACAATGCAGGTAGCTATTTACTGAGTCTGCAGGAGCATGAACTTCATATTATAATAGTCTTAACTACCAACTGAACTGGCGTGACTTGAATTGTCTTACTGTTACTAAGGTTCCAATCACACTGCTGTATGAGAGAATCAGCAGTACTTACTTTATCTACAGTAACCATGGAGACCATACTAATGCAACATTAAATAAACCCTTCCTATAGTGTATGCTGTAATTTTCTTAGCTTCCAAAACAGTTTGAAATAGCACAACCTAGAAGAACTGGTTTTGAGTGAAAATAAAAAAAGTTGTCATTCCAGCACTGCTGTCAAATAATAGAATTGAAAGTCGCAACAATAATAACTTCCAATAAAAAAAGATAAAAATAATTACCCTATAGTACAGGAGAAAACTAGTGATGGGGAAAGAATCGATTCAGCTACATATCGCAAAATAATTGGACGATATTATATCGATACTTCGTTTTGATAGGCAGTGTTAGCTAGCGCTAGTCATCTGTAACTGCGCCAAAACTCAGGTATTTTTAAACCTATAGTTTGTTCTCCATCTAATTTTTAAAGTGAGCCAACATGTTTTCAGCACTTTAATTCCCATGACTCATCAAAACTAATTTTCTCATACTTTCACTTGTCTCTCTGCAGCAGACATATACAGAGCACTGCGTTTGGAACAGCAAATTACAATAAAATGGCAGTATCGAATCGCAATGCATACTGTATGGAATCGCAAGAATCGTGATAATATCGTATCGTGAGGTCCCAGCCCTAGAAAAAAAACTGTACACCAGCCCAACCTACAACCAACTTTGTATTGGGAATGTAGAGTAGGTAAACCTTACATGTCCCTATTTGTGACAGTCCTTCTCCAGTTACTTTCCTTGGTGTATTCTGTCTGTGTTTGCTTTGATGGCAGGTTAACACCTGTTGCCTGAGAGAATAAATCATGCTTATGAGATGTGTTGGCCCTCAGTCCTCCACAACCCTGTACTTAACACTCCTACAAACCTTGTACAAAAACACGCACACACACACTTGAAGTCAGTCAGACACAGGACAGAGCCTGGGTAAGTAGTGAAACGCCACAGGAAGTTGCAGAGCAGGCAGGCATCAAGGGAGCACCTTGTTCTTTCCTGGCAGGATGGGAGAGGTAAATTCCCCACACTGACCAGCTAAATTTGAACATTTGAGATAAACAGCCATTATATGCAGCAGCCATTTCAAGAGAAGCAGATTCTAACCATCTCTACGAGTGAAGTCCTCTATCTCTCCCTCTCACCGCATGGTATGCAGCATAATGCAGCAAATTCCTTTATGAACTAGTCAGGAAAACAGGAGCAGCCAGGGAAACAATCCTCTCACCTCATGCAGTGTTGGAGCTCTCCAGTCTTTCTAGCATCCACCACCGTCTGGGTTAGAAGTCTGACTTCTCCTAATTACTTTCTGCCTAAATATAATCACCATGTGAATAGTTGTCATTCCCCTCTCAGTGCTGTGTGCTCAGGCCCATGCCTAGACAGGGATTTTCTTTCCACGACAGTGCAGTAAAAGACTGTCTGCTTAACTCTCTGGCTGAAACAATTCCAGCCACCCCTTTTCCTGCCTGCCCACCAACCTCCAGGAAGACCCTCCCAGCAGACTCTGGCCAATAGCATATCAGGAACAGACTTGCTGTGCAAAAAAAAATGTCTGCAAGGCTCAGACTGACAGCCAGGCTAGCTGCAGACCCTGATCTGATGCCAAACCTGTATGCTCTGTTGATAAGCATTATTACCAATGGACGCCGCTGACGGGAGGACGGCTCATTATAATGTCTGGAACGGCGCAAATGGAATGGCATCAAGCTCATGGAAACCATGTGTTTGATGTATTTGATACCATTCCACTGACACCGATCCAGCCATTACCACGAGCCAGTCCTCCCCAATTAAGGCGCCACCAACCTCCTGTGATTATCTCAGATGATCTCTAGACCCATGTCTTATAATTCATCCTTTGATTTGAAGCGTTATTGTTCACTGTTACATATAAATACATATAATAATTTACTAAACTAAATATTGGATGTGTAATCAAGAACAACTCTAACATAACAGCACTTTCTCCACTAGCTTATCCTGTGCTTTCTCATAAGGTGAACAAGCAAAAATGTTTACACTGGCAAAATTATTGTAACGTAAACTTCTCTCTATTTAAAGTCCCCCCCCCACACACACACTTTGAAGACGAAAACCAAGAGACGTCATCAAAGAACTTGTAATGCGAGTGTATAGCTGGCAATAAACAACACGTATCGGTATCTGAAGTCTTGGAAGCTAACGTTACTGTATTCATCATGAGCTAGCAAGGAAAATAGGCTACAAGCTATCTACCAAAGTCAGTGAACGAGCTACCACCACACGTCACAGCTAGCTAGCTACTGTACAGTAGCTGGAACTTTGATAGCTAGCCAGCGCTAACATGACAAGCAGAATATGCTAGCTTCTGTACTAGAATTTAGCTAGTCTCTTAGGGATAACACTTTATTATTAGGAACTCACTTTTACTAACCTGCAATACATGACACAACACGTCTGGGGGGGAGGCATAGCGAGCTAGCGAGCTAGCAAGACAACATGTCTGACAAGGTGAAGCTAGCATTTCTACCTGCTTACCTCGTCATCACGTGAAGTGAAGAGGACAAGGTGCTGTTCAATGGTCCACTTAATTATTGTCGTATTACCTAGCTATAAACACTTTAACAGGAAAACAACCAGGTACTTGATTTCTCTTCGTTACTTTGTAGCACAGATTTGACACAAGCAACAAGCATTTGACAGCTCGCTCTACGACTGCCAGTTTGATTTATTTGAAGGGTAACATTCTGGCAGAGTATGCCAATATGCATACTAAAATCGGAAGATTCGTTAGAAATATGAATCTTTTAGAAGTTTTAACAGATAAGTCACGTTATTGTTTGTCTTTCAAATAACCTATTTTTGGTCAAACAAAAGTATTAGTGAAATGGGAATCTACTATCTCCCCACAGCAGCCATAATGGTACATTCCAAGCGAATGTCAGGAGGCTCCAGAAGGGCAAGGGCTTGCTTGTTACCAAGGGAACAGCAATGGAATCGAGAGGAAAATACAGGGATTATTTGTTTTTAGTTTATTACAGGTTTTTAATTCAAGAATTTCTGTAAAAAAAATCAAGCCAGTATCCATCTCCTTTTTTTCTGGGAAGAAAACACTTTATTTTTTGTTATTCTTCTGTTAGTGATATAATTCAACGCTAGATATTGAACATAAAACAATTGGCCTATGAAATGTTTTTAAAGCTGCCCCAAAACAGATTGAGGCATTATGAAATTAATGAGAAAAAAAAACAATTCACTCTGATTAAATATGAATCTGTGTTGAAATCGTATCCTATGCTTACTGATGCTCTTTTTCACCAACAGCCTGAGGGAATGAACAGCAAGCATCCTCCTGACCCTGCATTACACTCAAGGTCACCACAATGCCACCACAGCAGAATGACCAGGGCAGAATGCTGTGGACAAGATAAAGGCTGCACCTTGTTGATTGATGGGATGTTGTCTATAGTATAGTAAGAAGATTGGCAATGATACAACTTCCATCTATACCTTGTTGAAATCAGGACAGTTTAGAAGCAAACAAATAACTAGGCCTAAACCTAAACGTGTTCAGAGAGGATGTGTTAAAGAGTTTCGATCAGGCAAATTTAACTAATGAAATCATCTGCTACAATGGCTATAGGAAGTGTTCAGTATGTATTGTGAACTTGTTAACCCAGGAGAAGTGGTCAATGAAATCTATCAGCCCGGAACTTTACCACTGACATCATGTTCAGGCCCTGTGTGGCCACTCTGATACACATGCATGCCTGCAGGACATACACCAGCAGTTGTACCTAATGTATCAACCATAACATCGGTCTTGGGGACATCACACACTAATGATGCACACGATTAGCAAACATTTTGCATTTATAGAAATCTCTACAAGGTAGAACACTGCATAATCCTGTGACATTTTCTCCAAGAACAGTATATCTTGTGACGATTTAGTGTGACTCTTGATTTAGTGTGACTCTTGCTTGTTACATTTACACATTTACACACAGATGGTCCATTTCTAAGTCAGGAAGTCACAGGACGTTCTTGTTATTTATTTAATCTCCTTTGACAGACCGCCTGCCACGTTTTCCCTGTCGTTTGTTGAGTGTCAGATGTGGGATTATGGAGGTATTTATGGAGACAAACACATTCCTTCCACTAAATTGAAAGTGGTATGTGTGGAATGATGAGCCGGTATTGTTCTAGGCATAGGAAAAAAAAGATAACCAGACTGGAATGTTAGACTGGTGGTGGGGGAAGCCTGCTGACTGAGCTTCGCTATCCTGGCCACACCACAACCCACCAATCGTGTGACTGTCGAGCAGAGGTGGGGCGAAACGGCAGCAGAACACACTGTCAAATGATACAAATTGTCATCTAAAGTCATCTACTACGATGAAATTTCATTCATGCCATCCTTCTACCGGTCAATAATGCCTAAATCAAACAGAGTCCGTCTCTGAGAAGGATAGCTAATTTAAACTGGGTCAGTCTCTGAGCACGATAGCTAAATTAAACTGGATCAGTCTCTGAGCACGATAGCTAAATTAAATCAAATCAAATGTATTTGTCACATACACATGGTTAGCAGATGTTAATGCGAGTGTGGCGAAATGCTTGTGCTTCTAGTTCCGACAAAGCAGTAGTAACCTACGAGTAATCTAACTAACAATTCCACAACTACTACCTTATACACACACGTGTAAAGGGATATGTACATAAAGATAAATTAATGAGAGATGGTAGAGAACGGCATAGGCAAGATGCAGTAGATGGTATCGAGTACAGTATATATGAGATGAGTAATGTAGGGTATGTAAACAAAGTGGCATAGTTTAAAGTGGGTAGTGATACATGTATTACATAAAGATGCAGTAGATGATATAGAGTACAGTATATACATATACATATGAGATGAGTAATGTAGGGTATGTAAACATTACATTAAGTAGCATTGATTAAAGTGGCTAGTGAAATATTTTACATCAATTTCCATCAATTCCCATAATTAAAGTGGCTGGAGTTGAGTCAGTGTGTTGGCAGCAGCCACTCAATGTTAGTGGTGGCTGTTTAACAGTCTGATGGCCTTGAGATAGAAGCTGTTTTTCAGTCTCTCGGTCCCTGCTTTGATGCACCTGTACTGACCTCGCCTTCTGGATGATAGCGGGGTGAACAGGCAGTGGCTCGGGTGGTTGATGTCCTTGATGATCTTTATGGCCTTCCGGTGACATCGGGTGGTGTAGGTGTCCTGGAGGGCAGGTAGTTTGCCCCTGGTGATGCGTTGTGCAGACCTCACTACCCTCTGGAGAGCCTTACGATTGTGGGCGGAGCAGCTGCCGTACCAGGCTGTGATACAGCCCGACAGGATGCTCTCGATTGTGCATCTGTAGAAGTTTGTGAGTGCTTTTGGTGACAAGCCAAATTTCTTCAGCCTCCTGAGGTTGAAGAGGCGCTGCTGCGCCTTCTTCACGACGCTGTCTGTGTGGTGGACCAATTCAGTTTGTCCTTGATGTGTACGCCTAGGAACTTAAAACTTACTACCCTCTCCACTACTGTCCCATCGATGTGGATAGGGGGGTGTTCCCTCTGCTGTTTCCTGAAGTCCACAATCATCTGCTTTCTTTGTTGACGTTGAATGTGAGGTTATTTTCCTGACACCACACTCCGAGGGCCCTCACCTCCTCCCTGTAGGCCGTCTCGTCGTTGTTGGTAATCAAGCCTACCACTGTAGTGTCGTCCACAAACTTGATGATTGAGTTAGAGGCGTGCATGGCCACGCAGTCATGGGTGAACAGGGAGTACAGGAGAGGGCTCAGAACGCACCATTGTGGGGCCCCAGTGTTGAGGATCTGCGGGGTGGAGATGTTGTTACCTACCCTCACCACCTGGGGGCGGCCCGTCAGGAAGCCCAGTACCCAGTTGCACAGGGCGGGGTTGAGACCCAGGGTCTCGAGCTTGATGACGAGTTTGGAGGGTACTATGGTGTTATATTCTGAGCTGTATTCGATGACCAGCATTCTCACATAAGTATTCCTCTTGTCCAGATGGGTTAGGACAGTGTGCAGTGTGGTTGCGATTGCGTCGTCTGTGGACCTATTTGGGTGGTAAGAAAATTGGAGTGGGTCTAGGGTGTCAGGTAGGGTGGAGGTGATATGGTTCTTGACTAGTCTATCTAAGCACTTCATGATGACGGAAGTGAGTGCTACGGGGCGGTAGTCGTTTAGCTCAGTTACCTTAGCTTTCTTGGGAACAGGAACAATGGTGGCCCTCTTGAAGCATGTGGGAACAGCAGACTGGGATAAGGATTGATTGAATATGTCCGTAAACACACCAGAGAGCTGGTCTGCGCATGCTCTGATGACGCGGCTGGGGATGCCGCCTGGGCCTGCAGCCTTGCGAGGGTTAACACGTTTAAATGTTTTACTCATGTCGGCTGCAGTGAAGGAGAGTCCGCAGGTTTTGGTTGCGGGCTGTGTCAGTGGCACTGTGTTGTCCTCAAAGCGGGCAAAAAGGTTATTTAGTCTGTCTGGGAGCAAGACATCCTTGTCCGCGACGGGGCTGGTTTTCTTTTTGTAATCCGTGATTGACTGTAGACCCTGCGACATCCCTCTTGTGTCTGAGCCGTTGAATTGCGACTCTACTTTGTCTCTATACTGACGCTTAGCTTGTTTGATTGCCTTGCGGAGGGAATAGCTACACTGTTTGTATTCGGTCATGTTTCCGGGTCACCTTGCCCTGATTAAAAACAGTGGTTCGCGCTTTCAGTTTCACACAAATGCTGCCATCAATCCACGGTTTCTGGTTTGGGAATGTTTTAATCGTTTCTATGGGTACGACATCGTCAATGCACTTTCTAATGAACTCGCTCACCGAATCAGCGTATTCGTCAATGTTGTTGGAAGCAATGCGGAACATATCCCAATCCCCGTGATCTAAGCAGTCTTGAAGCAGGGTCAGTCTCTGAGCACGATAGCTAAATTAAACTGGATCAGTCTCTGAGCACGATAGCTACATTAAACTGGGTCAGTCTCTGAGAAGGATAGCTAAATTAAAACTAAGTCATCTAAATTAGACTCTTAATTCAGATGTCATATGTAGCTTTGGGATTCAATATTGACCACCAGGAGAGGTCTAATCTTTGATCTTGTCACATTGACTATCCCCTTCAAAAGAATGAAGCAGAGATATCAGAGCTGTGTGTGGAAAGGTCACCACCTTTCTCCCTTCTAGACTGGAGAAATGTCACTGTCGCTGACCAGGTTGGTCAAACAGACTGAGATATGGAAGAGACAATATGAGAGTGAAAACAGTTGACTTTGTTGAGGCATCAAACTGATGTATCCTCCTCTGTGCACTATATTGGAATCTATGAGCTAATTTACAAGATTAAAAATGGTAAAATAGTGCAATCAATACATTTTTGTCATTAAATGTTCCCCCCAAAAAAAAATATTTTTGAAAAAGTGGTTATTCTAAAACTTTTCCTACCCTAATAATGATGATTACCAACCTTCTCTGGCATCCACGCATACCAACACACATATATTATTATTTGTATTATTATTATTTAGGTCATTTGTTAATACTAGTTTGATAGTAGCCTACACTCTGTTGTATTACAGCAACCCTGAGGCACTCTCTATTCCAACAGCAGTCACTGTTGTGCTGGATGTATTTGGAATTATTATTTCTCTCAGTTCAGTTGCTGAAAATATTTACAGTCGATGTGCTAAATCAATACGTTCAGAGCAATTAAAGCAATACAACTGAGACAAAATTACTGGATAAGAATAAGGTTCTATCAAGCCTATTCAAACCCGTTTGCCTCCTTGTGTTTATTTGTGTGAGAGAATGAGAGTGAGATACACAGAATGCTAGAGATGAGGGAAGAAGTACTGCACACAGAAATAGAATGCTATAGATAAGGGGGAAAGTACTGAACATAGAAATAGAAACAGGAAATGAGAGAGACAGTACCTCTCCAGTTTGTGTATCAGAACTTCTCATTTATCCGGAGCCAACGGGAAGGTGGGTAGAAGGTCAATGTGAAAGTGATGGCTGGTCAGTGCCCACGTCCCTCCTACACTTGTCGGTGCCAGTCTGCACAGCCATGAATATCACTTCATCCATCTACCTACTAGTCATTGTCTGTTATACACACTTCCTCATCTTCACTGTCTATCTTGTACTGTTTGATACTTATCAGATGAGAGGAAAAAATATTATATGATTTTATTATACTGTCAAATTTGAACCTAATATTAATTTCATAAACTACAATACAATTATAGTGCTATTCTCTTCAGAATCAGTTTCTGATATTATGCCCCATTTAGTGGTAAAAAAGGATCGCTTTCTTATTGACAAGTTGACAACAATATATTTGTTATATTTGTACAGTATAGTGAATATGGTTAAAAACGGTCAAAAATGTAGTCAACGATATCTTCAGAATTTGTCCCATACATCACATGTAGATGAAATTTTGCTGTATACTTTATTGTTGCAAGAATGTAAGGTACTAATATTTGTACAAAAATGGGTTGGGACGGACTTAATAGCTTGACTAAAAATGTATATATAAAAAAAATGAATAAAACATATTTTGGCCTAGTGTATTGAAAATATCAAATTATAATCATACTGTATTAATTATATTACAAACAGATGCAATTTCAGCTTATGGCCGCTAGATGGCAGTCTCCTCCTGTCTGTTTTTTAGGACTACACAAGAAACTGGACCACCACTGGAGAATCATTCATAATCACCGTGGAATGCTTTCTATCAAGTTATTTGAAAGTTTACATTCTATTATAAAAATGTTATTGAAATGTCCCAGAGGTATGTCCCATCACTATTCCTTTTGTGTCGAGGGACGATTCAGCGGACCATTGATGGCTTGTTTCCGTGGTATTCTAATAAGGAAATGAAAGGACATTCTACGTGACCATTAGTGTGTGGTCAATAGTTGAACAATAACCTGGAGATGGAGTATGTCTGCCACTTGTGTCCTTGGTCAAGCAGAGGGATACATGACACATCTTTCAAGTATGTAGGTTCGGAGAAGTCTGAATTGTTATCAAATCCCAATACTGCAGGCATTGCTTAACAACAACAACTACAGTTTAGCACTTGTGTATCGGCAATAAAACATGTGAAAGTAAGTTGGACTATTTGGTTTCATTAGTACCGTGTAAAACTTTATTATTGTTTTGACAGTATTACACAATAAAATAAACAGTAAAGTACCATATTAATTATTTACGGTAAATTGCCGTAAAAGGCAATGCACTCTGGGTGATTTTAGCCGTAAACATTAAATGATACCATGCATTTCAAAGAAACTTTGGTTTAACAGTACATTACTGTAACCGCACAGCATTGTGGGATTGTCAACTTGGAACTTTTTCAAACAATACTTGAGTAATAGGATTGAGAGACATCAAGGTCTGAAGTGAACCAAACAAGGTGTGTACAACATTCCTATGATTTACTAAATTACATGGTATTGTTGTTTCTGGCTAATTTAAATATTTTAGGCGAGTGCCTTGTAATAGGCTACATTTGTGCCAGACATTAATGAGAGTGCTGTACCAATTGAACTGATATGTGGTAGTAGTGACCCAAAAAATGTCATGTGTACAGGGAACAGTGGCAGCATGTCTTATACCTTCAATGGTTGAGTATTTTTCATGTCCTTTGGCCTTTGATAAGGCCTCTCTAGAAGTGATATAAAATACCAAAATCTAACTACGTGCCTGATTAGTTTGAGTACACATTTGAGAACTTTAAACCTGTTACAATTTGCTGTTTGACTCCAATGGGTGTACTACTTCCTCTGTTGGTAGGCAGTGGCACTAATTCTGTGTGGGAGGGCTCTGGGGATGCTCTTAAAACTGACTGCTGCCTGAAGATTCAGGAAATTCAGGAGTGACAGACGGGAACTGGAGAAACTCCGCAGTTTATGGTGGGAATAAACACATTCTTAAACCACATGGACGAATTCAACTAGTCATTTTTAAATGGGATAACATTACACACAAATTGTCTCTCTACTTGTGTCTTAGGTCAATTTGTTGAATATTACAACACAACCATGTCTCGAGAAAAAAGTGAACAGTGAGGCCACTGACTGTTTCCCAGTTGATGAGTACAGTAGGAGGTACTATCTCCCGGTCACGTATGGGATCATCTTTTGTATTGGGGCTTGTGGGAAACATCACCTCAATCATTATCTACGTGGTCAGGTTGCGGCCATGGAAGAGCAGCAGCATGGTGAACCTCGCCGTGGCAGACCTCCTGTACGTCCTTCCTGGTCCACCACTACATCCAGGACGACTGGATCATGGGCGACGTCATGTGTCCCATTGTCTGCTTTAGCTCTCACTTCAACCTGTGCTTTAACCTGTATGGCAGCATCCTCGGCGACAAAACAGGTCAAAGTAAGTTGGACTATTTGGTTTCATTAGTACCGTGTAAAACGTTATTGTTGTTTTGACAGTATTATACAATAAAACAAACCGTAAAGTACTGTAGTAATTATTTACGGTAAATTGCCATAAAAGGCAATGCACTCTGGGTGATTTTAGGCGTAAACAGTAAATGATTCCATACATTTCAAATACATTTTGGTTTAACAGTACATTACTGTAAACCGCACAGCATTGTGGAATTGTCCATTTGGAACATTTTTGAATGCTTAAGCTCCTACTTCAACCTGTACGGCAGCATTCTCTTCCTCACCTGCCTGAGTGAGTTCCACTATGTGGTCATGGTCCACCCGCTGAGGGCAGCCCAGGTACAGAGGAAGAGCTGGGCTGTCACAGACTACTCGGCTGTATGGGTCATATCTATATTGGAGATTACAACCATGGTCTACATGACCACTGTGGAGAAGACTGAGAACGTCATTTATGTATGTATTATTTTTATTTAACCTTTATTAAGAACAAATTCTTATTTACAATGACGGTCATATTTGGATTTTGCTAGTAATGATCCAGAAGAGGTGTGGGTCTTTGCCTGGCTACTCACAGTCCTGGGGTACCTACTCCCCCTAGTGGGTCTATGCATGGCTACTCACAGTCCTGGGCTACCTACTCCCCCTAGTGGGTCTATGCCTGGCTACTCACAGTCCTGGGCTACCTACTCCCCCTAGCGGGCCTATGCCTGGCTACTCACAGTCCTGGGATACCTACTCCCCCTAGTGGGTCCATGCATGGCTACTCACAGTCCTGGGATACCTACTCCCCCTAGTGGGTCTATGCATGGCTACTCACAGTCCTGGGCTACCTACTCCCCCTAGTGGGTCTATGCCTGGCTACTCACAGTCCTGGGCTACCTACTCCCCCTAGCGGGTCTATGCCTGGCTACTCACAGTCCTGGGATACCTACTCCCCCTAGTGGGTCTATGCCTGGCTACTCACAGTCCTGGGCTACCTACTCCCCTTAGTGGGTCTATGCCTGGCTACTCACAGTCCTGGGCTACCTACTCCCCCTAGTGGGTCTATGCCTGGCTACTCACAGTCCTGGGCTACCTAATCCCCCCGGTGTCGGTGTGCCTGAGCTATGCCGGTGACCGACGGGCCCCACAAAGGCTGTCCAATTCCATCATATTTACTTAGATTTGTGTGTATTGTTGTGAAATTGTTAGATATAGCCTCTCTACACTGGCTTCCTGTCAAAGCAAGGGCTGATTTCAAGGTTTTACTGCTAACCTACAAAGCATTACATGGGCTTGCTCCTACCTATCTCTCTGATTTGGTCCTGCCGTACATACCTACACGTACGCTACGGTCACAAGACGCAGGCCTCCTAATTGTCCCTAGAATTTTTAAGCAAACAGCTGGAGGCAGGGCTTTCTCCTATAGAGCTCCATTTTTATGGAACGGTCTGCCTACCCATGTCAGAGACGCAAACTCGGTCTCAACCTTTAAGTCTCTACTGAAGACTCATCTCTTCAGTGGGTCATATGATTGAGTGTAGTCTGGCCCAGGAGTGGGAGGGTGAACGGAAAGCCTCTGGAGCAACGAACCGCCCTTGCTGTCTCTGCCTGGCCGGTTCCCCTCTTTCCACTGGGATTCTCTGCCTCTAACCCTATTACAGGGGCTGAGTCACTGGCTTTACTGGGGCTCTCTCATGCCGTCCCTGGAGGGGGTGCGTCACCTGAGTGGGTTGAGTCACTGATGTGGTCATCCTGTCTGGGTTGGCGCCCCCCCCCCCTTGGGTTGTGCCGTGGCGGAGGTCTTTGTGGGCTATACTCAGCCTTGTCTCAGGATGGTAAGTTGGTGGTTGAAGATATCCCTCTAGTGTTGTGGGGGCTGTGCTTTGGCAAAGTGGGTGGGGTTATATCCTTCCTGTTTGGCCCTGTCCGGGGGTGTCCTCGGATGGGGCCACAGTGTCTCCTGACCCCTCCTGTCTCAGCCTCCAGTATTTATGCTGCAGTAGTTTATGTGTCGGGGGGCTAGGGTCAGTTTGTTATATCTGGAGTACTTCTCCTGTCCTATTCGGTGTCCTGTGTGAATCTAAGTGTGCGTTCTCTAATTCTCTCCTTCTCTCTTTCTCTCTCTCGGAGGACCTGAGCCCTAGGACCATGCCCCAGGACTACCTGACATGATGACTCCTTGCTGTCCCCAGTCCACCTGGCTGTGCTGCTGCTCCAGTTTCAACTGACCTGAGCCATAGGACCATGCCCCAGGAATACCTGACATGATGACTCCTTGCTGTCCCCAGTCCACCTGACTGTGCTGCTGCTCCAGTTTCAACTATTCTGCCTTATTATAATTCGACCATGCTGGTCATTTATGAACATTTGAACATCTTGACCATGTTTTGTTATAATCTCCACCCGGCACAGCCAGAAGAGGACTGGCCACCCCACATAGCCTGGTTCCTCTCTAGGTTTCTTCCTAGGTTTTGGCCTTTCTAGGGAGTTTTTCCTAGCCACCGTGCTTCTACACCTGCATTGCTTGCTGTTTGGGGTTTTAGGCTGGGTTTCTGTACAGCACTTTGAGATATCAGCTGATGTACGAAGGGCTATATAAATAAATTTGATTTGATTTGATTTGATTTGAGATATTACTGAACCGGTGGAGCTAGAAACACAAGCATTTTGCTACACCCGCAATAACATCTGCTGAACACGTGTATGTGACCAGTCAAATTTGATTTGAGCTGGGTGCATGCCCGCAGGCTGGCTGTGCTGATCCTGGTTGTGTTTGTAATGTGCTTCATCCTCTTCTACATCCTCTGTGTCATACGGATGTATACTCGGATGGAAGCCAAAACACTGGTACCCTATATACTGCTGAGGGGGGTCAATTAAGCAATAAGGCTAGAGGGGTGTGGTATATGGCCAGTATACCACGGCTAAGGGTTGTTCTTACGCACAACGCAACATGGAGTGCCTGGATACAGCCTTTATCCGTGGTATATTGGCCATTTATCACAAACATCTGAGGTGCCTTATTGCTATCATAAACTGTTTACCAACGTAATTAGAGCAGTAAAATATATATATATGTTTTTTCATACCCGTGGTATAAGGCTTTCAGCCAATCAACATTCAGGGCTCGAACCACCCAGTTTATAACGCAGCCTATACCATCTCCAGCGCTCAATACCTTCTTCAACCTGGCTCTGTACACACACTGTCTGGAGAAAGGTTTCACCAGGCGGTCCTTCGCCTCCTCGGCTGGAGATTCCAGTTTCTCAAGACCAAGAGGCCCATTGTGGCTGCAGTGATCGGCCAACCAGGCAGCAACAGCATTTCACAGGCTAACATGCTAAAGAGTTAAGTCAACAAAAAAATCCACATTTTATACGGTTGTCTTATTTCATTCCAAAACACATAGAAGTCTGCTTTTGGTTGTTGACAACATAGCAATTTTCTCTTCACTAACTTATGGTTTGAACTGCCTTTGAGTAACTTTATCAGATGCAGCCTTTCTAGTGCAGAGTGTTGGAGATGCAGGGAGAGTGATGGCTCTCTGGTTCCCTTTATATTGTCCTGTCCTGCAATAATTTTTCCCATTCATGAAAACATAAAATGTATTATTAGCTTTGTACTGTCTCCCTGCATCCCATAAAGACTGGGTACATACAGCCCTTATGCTTGGAAGAAAATGTCTGGTTAGAGAATGGAAAGCCTCTGATTTACCCTAAGTAAATGTATGCTTCTTCCAACTGGGTACTTTAGCACCATACAATAAATATTATTTGACGACTTATCAACCATGTGGCGAAATATTACTTTGACAATATCTTGATCATAACAGTGGTTCGGGATACCTCAGTGAAAATGGAGTGTTACATTTCAGCCATGAAGCCAAACTCTTCCAATGTGTTCTAGAATCTTGGTTGATGTATTTCTCCTGTTCTCTCTGCCAGTGTGACGTGTTTAGCCAGTGATTTTACTTTAATGCATTCCGTTTTCCGTTGGTTTTTGTTTGCTTGTCGTCCTTTTTCTTTTCTATTTAATTTTTCATCATGGGTAGTGAGTTCATTAGTATTCATTGGCTCCTGTCATTTTGTATTTGTTGTGTGCTGTTGTTTCTCTATAACAAAGTGAAAATGTCAATAGAATATTGGTCATGCTGCCTTTCCAGGCTGACTGTGATTCTAAACATTACTCATATTGTCAACCTGTTATTGCCATGAAACTGGTTCTTTTGACTGCAGTGATAGATAAATCACAGCCGGCTGATCATATTTTGAGTAGACTGGATTCAGTTAGGAAATTCTGGGTTTCGCATAGCTTTTCTGGGGGCAGTCCTGGCAATAGTGTTTCAAATGGCATTTTAACCATACACGCTGCAAAACCATGCAACACAATGAGGTGAACATGTTGTTATACTGTTGGTAAGCTGAAATTAAATCAATAAAATGTAATCACTGTGTCAGTAAATATTGGACAAAAATATTGCCTCAAAATATCGGACTCAGGATTAAACACTGTCACCTATGAACATGCTGTAGAGCCATAGATTCAATAAGTATATCAGACTTTGATGCAGGGTGATTGCCCTTGTGATTCACATAGAAAAGCTGTCAACCCATTCCTCTCATATGGCCTGTATACACCTGGGGGGGAAGATCAGTAGAAAAGCCCAGAAAGCAGAAAGTAGTCTTGTCTCTTTCAAGTCATTACACACTTCTTGCTGTTAAACTTGAGAGTATAATACAATTGGGGCTTCTGGGTGTAAATGACGTGCTGAAGACATAATCTATTGGGCCTACGATCCATGGAGCTTGACAGCTTGGACAGATGTCAGTAGAAATGGTATGGAGGGAGAATTTTCAAAGTAATACAGTGACCCCACTGTGTGTACATCATGGAGCCAGTAGACACGTGACTACCCGAGTAGTGTAATCATCAGGGGAACATCCTCTCATTCCTCTAGCATCTTCACAAGGTCCTTTGCTGTTCTGGGATTGATTTGCACTTTTCGCACCAAAGTACGTTCATCTCTAGGAGACAGAACACGTCTCCTTCCTGAGCAGTATGATAGCTGCGTGGTCCCATGGTGTGTATCCTTGCATACTATTGTTTGTACAGATGAACATGGTACCTTTAGGCATTTTGAAATTGCTCCCAAGGATGAACCAGACTTGTGGAGGTCTACAAAAAAAATGTCTGAGGTCTTGGCTGATTTCTTTTGATTTTCCCATGATGAGGAAAGAGGCACTGAGTTTGAAGGTAGGCCTTGAAATACATCCACAGGTACACCTCCAATTGACTCAAATTATTTTGCATGTCAATCAGCCTATTAGAAGCTTCTAAAGCCAATAAATCATTTTCTGGAATTTTCCAAGCTGTTTAAATGCAGTCAACTTAGTGTATGTAAACTTCTGACCCACTGTAATTGTGATACAGTGAATTATAAGTGAAATAAACTGTCTGTAAATAATTGTTGGAAAAATGACTTGTGTCATGCACAAAGTAGATGTCCTAACCGACTTGCCAAAACCATAGTTTGTTAACAAAAAATTGTGGAGTGGTTGAAAAATGAGTTTTAATGACTGCACCCTACGTGTATGTAAACTTCTGACTTCAACTGTATGTATGTCAATGAATTTTAGATGACAAAATGACCAGATTGTACAAGGATCCATTTGTGCAGGTGGAACCCGTTTGTTCACAACAGCCAACATAGTATTAAATCAAGTTATTTCACATTGCCAGTCTGTACACAATAACAATCCAGTCATCTGAATTTGCTCAAATGAATGCAGTAAGATTGGGTCCACAGAGAAGGAGCACGGAGACGAATACAGGACATGTTCTGTTTACTTTCCCTGTTTGTGGGGAGGAGTCATTTCCCTCCTAAACATCAAGGTCAGAGAGGGTTAGAGGAAGACAGAGGGCTCTGTAGAGAGTAGACAGTGGAGTCTGTCTGTCCAGTTGTGTTGTGGAAAGTCAGTTCCTCCTGTCTTGATTAGAACCTTAAAATAAACACATTGTAGTGTGTTTAAGGGCGGAAGGTAGCCTCGTGGTTAGAGCGTTGGGCCAGTAACCGAAATATTGCTGGATTGAATCCCCAAGCTGACAACTAAAAATCTGTTGTTCTGCCCCTGAACAAGGCAGTTAACCCACTGTTCCTAGGCCGTCATTGTAAATAATAATTTGTTCTTAACTGACTTGCCTAGTTAAATAAAGGTTACATTTCCCCCCCAAAAAAGGACATTTCCTGCATGGAGAGAAGCTTGTCTTAGGCAGGTACAGTAGTAGTCAAATCAGTGTCTGATAAGCAGACCAATATATAGCAAGGTAAGTATATATTGGTCTGCTTACTATAGCAGGAGGAAAAGGACAGAAAATATTTAGTGTTCTTCTCAATTGTCCTCTCCTGTTTGTCTAATTTTGGTGTTTTACAATACTAGATCCGGGTTCAAATACCGTTTTCATTATTTAAATTAAAAGTAAGTATTCTGATATTGTTTTTGTAAATGCACTTGGAAAGTATTGGTATGCATTTGAACCCAGGAGTATTTGGAAATAATGTATTTGGAAATAAATATTTGAAAATATTTTCAAATAGTACGCTATTTATAGGAACGTTTTTTGGGAAGAAAAAACATTTAAATATTTCCAAATGAAGTAGTTGACTTTGGCCACATTATTAGAACATTCTCAAATACACAGAAAGTAAGTATTTAAAGAACAAATAATTAAATTCACATTTAATTTGAACCCAGGTCGGACCTCTTATTGAAATTATGGAGACAGAGACAGACACAGTATGACTGTGTATGACATGAAGTACATCAATGACATAAAGGATGACATGAAGTACATCAACTAAAAGGATACTTCATTATGATCCATGAATATCAAAATATTGATGGAAATAATAAAGGACAACATTTTGCTAACACAACCAATGCTAATAATTCATGTAAACACAGTTATATATGCATATTGACAGTGCATAGCCTACTGATGAAGAAGAGGTACAGTATGTTGGATGCCTGGTCACATTACTGGGACAGTGTTTATTTGGGCTGTTTACTAACATGGCCGATACCTAGTGCTTGTAACTGGAATTACATTTAAATATTGAGATCTCATGTATGCATGCGGTTAAATGCCCTTCAATAACATTTCTAATGAATCTGGTTTTATACAAGTGATTCCAGTCAGAAGTTGATCAAGGCATTTATTTCTAATATCTGAAGTAGTATTCACCCAGCTTTGTAGACCTGACAAGAAAAATGTCGATGAAGTATGACAGGTCAAATGGAATCGAGACCGCCCTTTTCAAACACAATCATTTGACCAGGAACATACAGATTTATACATTTAGAAAGTTAACCTTAAAACACCACCACCCAGAGTGATGGTGTAGAAGCCTTTTCCTTTAAGACAAAACCTCTTTTGCAATACATAAATGTAAGATTATCTGTTCAAAAGATGTGCACTTAAGTTGAATGACAGTTGAAGTTTATTCAAATCACTCAATCACAACATGGCCTATCACAGG
Organism: Oncorhynchus clarkii lewisi; assembly: GCF_045791955.1. Lineage (NCBI taxonomy): Eukaryota > Metazoa > Chordata > Actinopteri > Salmoniformes > Salmonidae > Oncorhynchus > Oncorhynchus clarkii. Next base: position 43,737,449 of record NC_092168.1, on the reverse strand, counting down.
GATCAGGGAATGGCAGTACAATATCTAGTGTGACATGACCTTTTTAGGTCCACTTTCATCACTTCATTTACACAGAGATCATAGGTTTTGAAATATTCATTTCAGACTTTCCAGACTTTGCATCAATATATACATCACACTACTGTAAGTTTGAGCAGATAACAACTACATGAAAATAAGATATTGTTTTTGTCAGGGCGATTTTTTTCACAGCACATTCCATCCTTTTGAAAGAAAAGAGAAAAAACACTCATGGTATTGTATCCATAATGTTGATTTGAAAATTACGAGGTAATGTATTAACATAGTGGGTGTGTTGGCTCAATGGCATTGTGACCAATATACAATGATGACAAAAACACACACATACATGAGCGCACACGCACGCACGCACACACACACACACACACACACACACACACACACACCCACACACACACACACACACACACACACACACACACACACACACACACACACACACACACACACAATTATAATAATTTATTAGCTCAAACAAATACTTAAAACGCAAAGGACTAGTTTTCCCGGAACCAGATGCTGCGTATTCTTGGTCAAAAAAGCACTTTCAATAGAGATGATTAATTTAGCAGGCTTTTTAGTCCAAGCGCAGGCCTAATTTGGATCATGGATTAGTATTACATTACAGTAAATCAACGAACTGGATACAAACTAACGTAAACAACATAAACAATTCCACTCACAGGTTAAAGGTTAATGGACCAAAACTGTGCTCAGTGACGAGACAGAACTATCAAAATCAAATTCATATTTTAATGAAAATATTGTCATTGGATAGTTGGAATGCTCATAACAGAACAACACATCAGATTAGCTGATCCAACAGTGCTGTTGGCGTGGGCTCCACCACCATGGAAAACCACAGAGTGTGACGTCGTGAGCACGAGGGCCGAAAATGATCACAGAGTAAGGTGTTTAGATGACTATTGCAGAGTCTACCATAATCTGTTAAGGTCGTATTATTAGTGTGCATGTAAACTCTCACTAAATTGCAATTAAAAAAGTAATTATAAGCAGCGCCGTTTGATTGTGTTCTCTTTAAGAGTTATCACAACCTGCATGATTATAGCTAACTATGACTGATAGGCAGGAAAGTGCAGGAGCACCAAAACAAACCAAGAAACTTTAGCAGAGCTGAAACTGAGAAAGAGAGATATGTAGAGATAGTAGACAGAAACAGAGAGAGGGGGGAGAAAGAGAGAAAGAGATGAGATAGAGTGAGAGAGAGGAGAGATGGGGAGAGAGAGAGATAGTAGACAGAAATAGAGAGAGAGAGGGGGGAGAGAGTAGACAGAGGGGGGAGAGAGAGAGAAAGAGAGGAGATAGAGAGTGAGAGAGAGGGGGGAGAGAGTAGACAGAGGGGGGAGAGAGAGAGAAAGAGAGGAGATAGAGAGAGAGAGAGAGAGAGAGAGATGGAGAGAGAGAGAGAAAGAGATGAGATAGAGAGTGAGAGAGAGGAGAGATGGGGAGAGAGAGAGAGGGGGGAGAGAGAGAGAGAAAGAGATGAGATAGAGAGTGAGAGAGAGGGGAGAGAGAAGGAAAGAGGAGATAGAGAGGAGATAGAGAGAGAGAGAGAGAGAGAGAGAGAGAGAGAGAGAGAGAGAGAGAGACAGAGAGACAGAGACAGAGAGAGAGAGTACCATGTGAGACTGACTGTTCTGTGCCTATCTCTGGGTGGTCAGGAGTGGGACCTCACCAGCGAGCCACCTGGCTGGTGTAGTCTTCGGTGGTGGTGGCCAGCTCGTCTCCGCCCCCTCCCCCGCCCACCTGTCGTTTGGGGAGAGAGTCCCTGCTCTGCTCCCTCTGCTCCCGCAGCCAACGGCGCTCCTCGCGCCTCTTCAAGCGCTCCTCCTGGTGCTGCCGCTGGCGGGTGTATTGGAAGCGCTGGAGGAACAGGTCCTTGGCGTACTCGTACAGCTGCACGTCCAGGTAGTTTAGCTCCTCGATGCGTCGGCGCACAGCCTCGCTCAGGTCCACGTTGGCGGCGCGCGTGCTGTTGATCTGCGTGAAGGCGGCGATGAAGCGCAGGCTGAACGTCCGCTCAAACAGGTACTGCGTCTTGCGCTGGAACTCGGTCAGGCCGTAGAAGGCCATGTTCTTCAGGTTGTTCATGGCGCTGCCCAGCAGGATGTGGTTGCGCTCACTCTCGTTCATGGATAACAGGTTGTAGCAGCCCACCAGGCTGAGGTCGGCCAGCATGCGCACCTGCCGGTTGTTGGCCAGGTTAGACGGGCAGTCCATGAACTCGGTCAGGGTGACGCCCAACCAGTCGTCCCCGCTGTAGCAGGTGGGCAGTTCGTCCTGCGTGGGCGAGCGCCCGTCACACATGTGCAGGGAGGTCTTCCAGGTGGCGCCGCGCTGCACGTGCTTCCATTCGCTCAGGTAGCGGGAGACGGGGTCACGCAGCATGGTTATGTAGTAGAAGTTCCTGCAGACAAAACAAACAGTCAGAGACCTGTGAACACATAAACATCACACAGGCCCACGCAGAATTGTACTGACAGGTGGTGACTTATGTGTCTGTGTAGTAAACTTAAAGGTTGGATGTTAATTACCAAACTGAAACTTGAGAGATTCTCAGAGAGGTCTGTTTCCCTACTGTCCTTGAACACGTGTGTTCTTTATGGTGTCAATATTGTGAATATCAACAAAGTCATGTTTTAGAAGTCATCTGAGGAATGTGTTCATACTTTGATAATATTACAGTACTCATGAGCATGTCAAGTCATCAGAAGCACAAACCTAGATGGTCAAGTATGTATATAAAACATATCAGATCCATCCTGGTTTATTTGAATGAGGAGGTGTTTGTGACAGGTGTATTTTGCAGTTCTAATCAAGTGCTTTTACCCATCAGTTAACTACCAAACTGAGCTACACGTTTTAGAGGAGAAATTCCAGTAGCACTTTGGTGGAGAGGAGAGCTGTTAAATGAAAGATACCGTTTTTTTAGACACATCATTGCCTCTCCTGCAGAGATCTCCTCAGTCCATGTAAGCCTACGTACAGCCACCGAACATGGAAGATGTCACGTGTGCTCCCTCTCTGGCCGCTAGGTTATGGCGCACACCTGTCACAATCGTTACGCGCAACTGCGCATCATAGACTCACCTGGACTCCATTACTTCCCTAATTACCTTCCCTATATATGTCACTCCCTTTGGTTCCTTCCCAAGGCGTCATTGTTTCGGTTCCAGTGTTAATTCTGTGCGTTAGTCGTGTTTCTTGGTTTGTTTTTTGTTGTGGTTATTATTTTTTTTAAACACTCACTCCCTGAACTTGCGTCCTGACTCTCAGCGCACATCGCTAAGGAAGAAAAATGTAGAATCTTTATTTAAATTCAACAGATTCCTGTAGTGCCAACTTAAAGGACATTCATAGGATAAGAACACTGTAAAGGCTACAGTAAAATCAGAGAATGTGCTGGAAAATCGAGACCAGTAAGCAACGTAGTACAAAGTGAAAACGCTGTCTAAAAGCTATGGAGAACAAAACCTGAATCTTACTCCAAAAATATCTAGGTAGTAGGAATGATAGACAGTACAGTTCCACAATACTGGCCAGCTCCAAATGGCCGAACACATATAAGAGGAGGATTCAAAATGTTTTCGGCACTATACTTTGCAAAGAGAGCTGTCCATTTATAGAAATTACCACAAGGCTTTTTGACAACTTCAAAGGAAAAACATCAGACTCCCAAACAGGGCTGCCCAAAACTCTGAAATGGCACGAAGTACATGAGGAAGGGTTAGGGGTGGAGAATGTAGCATTTTTTTTTAAACACCAGAAACAGCATTTTCTAGCATTCTAGAGCCATAACCATTATGCTTAATTCTATGTAAAAAAATGTTTATTTTTCTGCATATCTAAGCGTGCCTCAGCTGTCTGTTTCCTCCTGAACAGAGGCGTGTATATATATTTTCTAAAGAAACTAAATATGCTTCTCTGCTTTTGCTAAACTGTGGGTCAAAGATTGAAAGGAATATGAGTCTTATACAGTACATTTAGTAATTGCTTGCTTTTCTAAAGTCTACCAAGATAGCTAGACAAGCTAGCTACTTGAAATTGATTGATAGCCTGAAATGGCTTCTTGGCAGGTGTTTGGGAACCTATCTGGGCTAGCTAAAGCCAACTCCATAACATTTCTAGGTGGCTATTAGTGTTACAGAGAGAAAAACAAAACAATTATATATATTTTTTTTATAAATATATAAATTTTTATAAACAGGACAAATCTGATGGGGCATGTGCCCCTGTGGCCTATATGGGCATGACAACACTGCTCGCAAACTCCAGGAATGTTAGTCAAGGCAGAGGTGACCTCTAAGTGCCAGTGAATATTACATTGCCGCATTCGGATGTGACCCAGGAGAACAGACTGGCTGGATAAAGTGGGATGTGACCCAGAAGAACAGACTGGCTGGATAAAGTGGGATGTGACCCAGAAGAACAGACTGGCTCGATAAAGTGGGATGTGACCCAGGGGACCACACTGACTCCAAAGCTGCTCAGCTTTTCAGGTACACCATAAACACACACACAGTTAAACAGATACATTCACACGGAGCCACGCACGCACTGACACACACACTCATCCCGCAAGATTTTAGCCAATGCGGACTTTAAAACACTCTCTAGTCTTCTGTATTCTGAGATGCCCTGTTCCTTATATTCTGCTCTAACAACTACACATTGTATTTCAGTACTGTTAAATTAGCCCTATTTCAGGTCTCGGTCAATACTGTTAAATTAGCCCTATTTCTGGCCCCCTGTCAATACTGTTAAATTAGCCCAATCTCTGGCCCCTGTCAATACTGTTAAATTAGCCCCATCTCTGGCCCCTGTCAATACTGTTAAATTAGCCCTATTTCTGGCCCCCTGTCAATACTGTTAAATTAGCCCTATTTCTGGCCCCCTGTCAGTACTGTTAAATCAGCCCTATTTCTGGCCCCCTGTCAATACTGTTAAATCAGCCCCTGCTCTGGAAAAATAAGAGTGCTGAGATTACAATACTGTCATGACCATAGTCAGTCTGCAAGGATACACCACGCAGTAACACTGTATTTCTACAATCTAGATAACTTCACTTGAAGACTACACACTGTCCTGCCAAATGGACAGTCATGACAGTCATGGCAACAATATCCACTGAATATAAGCCAAATATATATATATATTTTTTTTTACAACTGTCTCATTCTCGGCAACACATAGCATGTTCACATTAGTAAGATATTATTATTATTATTAAATTACACTAAACATGTAGTCTTGAAAAGGTGTGCTTGTTCGTTACGCATTATCGATTACTCCGATTTTCACTAAATCAATTACTGTGGGGAAAAGGTTTCAGAAAGTACTGCATACCCTTACATTCCAATAACTCCCCTGTGATGTGCCATGGCATCAGTATGAATGGGAGCAGAGAGCACCCTGTCTCTCTCCCACCACGTGGTGAGATGGCACTGTGTGTCAAGCAGTAGAGCCCCGCTGGCAGCAGCTGTACCCTGGCTCTTCTCTTCCTACTGGAGTTGGCCGTTCAGACGCAGCAGAGTGCAGACAGACACACGGACACGCACATCCTCATTAGCCTGTCTCAGGGACATAAACACATGGAGCAAGTGTTGCCTGAGCACGCCGACACGCTCAAAGGTCATCCGTGTGCACCATCAGTGTCACAGAACATCAGCATCAACGCGTCTACATCACCGCCTCAGAGAGAGGAGACTGCCCCTGCATGCCATAGATGATCTTCAGACAGGGAAGGTGAGTCGGCCCAGCGAGCTACCTGCCTTCCACCTTTCTCCCTTCCTCCGTCCTAATCACTTCCTATAGCCATCGTCTGCAATCACACATTGAATTGGCACTTGCTATCTCGAATCTTCAGATGGAATAATTTGAAGTTTGTTAATATGTTGACGTAATGTCACCAGGAGGCAGAGAGACATCTCTCTGACGTTCCAACCAAAGTGTTTAAGTTTGGAGGCCTGCTGAACCCCAGTTAATCATGGATCAATAATGGATGTGAAGCATATTACATCTCAGTCAGCTCCGGAATGTCCATCTGAAAGGAAGCAGCACGAGTCAATGGAGCGAAGACTTAACGGGTCATTAACATGGAAGAAGTGTAGAAGAACACATGGATCCAAGGAAGGCTGAGAGGAAGCGATGCTGCTCAGATTAAATGAATGTTTCAACTTTTGTTGGAACTATACACTATTTTTTTTAAATTTGAACCTTTATTTAACTAGGCAAGTCAGATAATAAGAACAAATTCTTATTCACAATGATGGCCTACCAAAAGGCAAAAGGCCTCCTGCAGGGATGGGGGCTGGGAGTAAAAATATGAATATAGGACAAAACACACATCACGACAAGCAACAGCACAACACTACATAAAGAAAGACCTAAGACAGCAACATAGCAAAGCAGCAACTCATGACAACACTGCAAGGTAGCAACACAACATGGTAGCAGCACAACACATGGTACAAGCATTATTGGGCACAGACAACAGCACAAAGGGAAAGAAGGTAGAGACAACAATACATCCCACAAAACAGCCACAACTGTCAATAAGAGTGTCCATGATTGAGTTTTATAATGTAGAGATTGAGATAAAACTGACCAGTTTGAATGTTTGTTGCAGCTCGTTCCAGTAGCTAGCTGCTACGAACTGAAAAGAAGAGTGACCCAGGCATGTGTGTGCATTGGGGACCTTTAACAGAATGTGACTGGCAGAATGGGTGTTGTAAGTGGAGTATGAGGGCTGCAGTAGATATCTCAGATATGGGCTAGTGAGGCCTAAGAGGGTTTAATAAATAAGCATCAACCAGTGGTGTTTGCGAAGGGTATACAGAGATGACCAGTTTACAGAGGAGTACAGAGTGCAGTGATGTGTCCTATAAGGAGCATTGGTGGCAAATCTGATGGCCGAATGGTAATGAACATCTAGCCACTTACCTGCCGATTTATAAATGATGTTTCCGTAATCTAGCATGGGTTGGATGGTCATCTGAATCAGGGTTAGTTTGGCAGCTGGGGTGAAAGAACAGCAACTACAATAGAGGAAACCAAGTCTTGATTTAACTTCAGCCTGCAGCTTTGATATGTGCTGAGAGAAGGACAGTGTACCATCTAGCCATATTACCAAGTACTGGTATGAGCTACCTCAAGCTCTAAACCCTCAGACGTAGTAATTACACCTGTGGGGAGAGGGGCATTCTTCTTACCAAACCACATGAGCTGTGTTCAGAACAAGAGTATTTAATGTATTACCTTTATTTAACTAGGCAAGTCAGTTAAGAGCACATTCTTATTTACAATGACAGCCTAGGAACAGTGCCTTGTTCAGGGGCAGAACAACATATTTTTTACCTTGTCAGCTCAGTGATTCGATCTTGCAGCCTTTCAGTTACTGGCCCAATGCTCTGACCACTAGGCTACGTGCCGCCCCTTAACAGTGGAGAAAGCTTGTTGGACAATACGAAAGCTTTGTTATAGAGGGTTTAACACAGAATTCAGGCAGGGGCCACTGTGCACCCAAAGAAGACGTCATATTTACTGAATCTAAGAACATCAGATGCATAATATGCTTTTGAAATATCTGATGAATATTTGATTTAAATTGTCAATTTATCTGTCTAGTATAACTTGAACTTTAATATTTATCAACAGAATATGCAAAATGTAAAAAAAAAATGCAGTTGCAATAGACAACTTGTGAAGTTAGAATGTTATTCACTGCTTGGCATACAGCAGCTGCTTTACAGTAGCTGATTTACAGTAGCTGTTTTATAGTAGCTGTTTTATAGTAGCTGCTTTACAGTACCTGTTTTATAGTAGCTGCTTTACAGTAGATGTTTTATAGTAGCTGCTTTACAGTATATGTTTTATAGTAGCTGCTTACAGTAGCTGCTTACAGTAGCTGTTTTACAGTAGCTGTTTTATAGTAGCTGTTTTATAGTAGCTGTTTTATAGTAGCTGTTTTGCAGTAGCTGTTTTACAGTAGCTGTTTTATAGTAGCTGCTTTACAGTAGCTGCTTTACAGTAGCTGCTTTACAGTAGCTGTTTTACAGTAGCTGTTTTACAGTAGATGCTTTACAGTAGCTGTTTTACAGTAGCTGTTTTATAGTAGCTGCTTTACAGTAGCTGTTTTATAGTAGCTGTTTTATAGTAGCTGCTTTACAGTACCTGTTTTACAGTAGCTGCTTTACAATAGCTGTTTTACAGTAACTGCTTTACAGTAGCTGCTTTACAGTAGCTGCTTTACAGTAGCTGTTTTACAGTACCTGTTTTACAGTAGCTGCTTTACAGTACCTGTTTTATAGTAGCTGCTTTACAGTAGCTGTTTTATAGTAGCTGTTTTATAGTAGCTGCTTTACAATACCTGTTTTATAGCAGCTGCTTTACAGTAGCTGTTTTATAGTAGCTGCTTTACAGTACCTGTTTTATAGAAGCTGTTTTACAGTACCTGTTTTATAGCAGCTGTTTTACAGTACCTGTTTTATAGCAGCTGCTTTACAGTAGCTGTTTTATAGTAGCTGCTTTACAGTAGCTGTTTTATAGTAGCTGCTTTACAGTACCTGTTTTACAGTAACTGCTTTACAGTAACTGCTTTACAGTAACTGCTTTACAGTAGCTGCTTTACAGTACCTGTTTTACAGTAGCTGCTTTACAGTACCTGTTTTATAGTAGCTGTTTTACAGTACCTGTTTTATAGTAGCTGCTTTACAGTAGCTGTTTTATAGTAGCTGTTTTATAGTAGCTGCTTTACAATACCTGTTTTATAGCAGCTGCTTTACAGTAGCTGTTTTATAGTAGCTGCTTTACAGTACCTGTTTTATAGCAGCTGTTTTACAGTACCTGTTTTATAGTAGCTGCTTTACAGTAGCTGTTTTATAGTAGCTGCTTTACAATAGCTGCTTTACAGTACCTGTTTTATAGTAGCTGCTTTACAGTACCTGTTTTATAGTAGCTGCTTTACAGTACCTATTTTATGGTAGCTGCTTTACAGTAGCTGTTTTACAGTAGCTGTTTTATAGTAGCTGCTTTACAGTAGCTGTTTTACAGTAGCTGCTTTACAGTAGCTGTTTTATAGTAGCTGCTTTACAGTAGCTGAGGACTTACAAACACAGTATTTCTCTCTTGTAGGATTCCTTCCCCAAAATCAGGCTGTATAAATTCTCCACTTCTCCACAAAGGGAACCATCTGAGCAGATGGTACACTACTATGCATCCAAGGCAGTGTCAGCTCAATAGCCAACTGGCTTTTAATTGCCAGTAATTAACCTTAATGACATGATTCTAGGCCACTGCCCCTCCATGATCGCATGCTACTAAAAAATGACAGTATACAGTACATTTAGCCCCATCACATGGTCTTTACTGTGGTGGGGGTCACTGGGGAAACTGGCTTCACACATCAACCAACTGAAATAAGTGAAGTGTGTGTGCATAACATTGTTGCAGATGCCTGAAGGTAGACTGCCTGAAAACAGTGGAAAATCTATTCAATTACACATCTGTCTGCTAACATCACCTGTGCAGAATGTTGCTACTCTGTTACTACAGTATGTGTCCCATTGTGATTATGTAAGTAAGCAAGGCAGGCCTTGTCCAGAAACTGCAGCACTGACTCCTACTAATCTGGTGTGAAGGAGATCTCCTGAGTGTTGTTTTATAAGAAATTACCTCATATCTCATATAATATCCCAAGGGAAAGATCCCTTGAGGTTCTCACCCAATCTGTTCACTTGTTTTATTGCACCATGTATGGTTTACAACCACTTAAGAAAAGCTTTGATCACTTTGTTTGCTAGCCCACTACAGTCTGCTGGAAATAGACAGGGAACGTGAAGTGTGTGCTGACTCTAACTCCATGTTGTGTGGCTGATTAGACTTGCTCGACACCCTTTTCTGTGCCGCATCATGTAATAGAAATGAATATGCAACGAACTCCAGTGGCCTGCGCTCGAGGCCATTTCAGACAAGCGCGATGCGTTTCATCTTGGACCTGGCGAAGCCTCAAACCTACTGCTCCCTCTCTCTGTATGAAGCTTGTTGCTCAGACTCTGCTTTTCAGAAGCCTCAGAAGTTCACAGTCTGCCCAGCAGAATTACAAGGGTCAAACAGCTCTCTGTGCTGATACCTTTCGTTCAAAGGCAGTCTCCGCTTATGAAAGAGATGTATCAGAGAGAAATATATACGACAAAATAAAGCTTAAACTCAACTGAGCTTTAAGGTCAAATGCAGCCAATTTTTTTATCGCAATATAAAATCCTTTCCGGGTCACAATTAAGTACATTACTGTGATTGTTTTCAACTAAAATTGTCAAAAAGACAACAAAAAAATCTTCTTTGCAAAGAGTAATTTCTCAAGAGTGAATTTTGCTAGGACTGTCTGGGAATGGTCTGTGGGGAGGGGAAACTGAAAACTAGCTGTTATTGGCAGAGAGGTTTGGAACGCTCTTGCTTATTGGTCTATTAACTGATGATGTCATCAGGCAGGCCAAACCATCCCACCAAAACAGGTTCAAATTTCAGGTGGTCTTTTCAAACAGCTCTTATCCTAAAAGGGCATTATCATTTTCACTATTTCACAATATTATTCCAACCTCAGTGTGGAAATATATATAAAACACAGAAAAATCAGGTTTTAATATGCATTTCAAGTCATGCTTTTGGGACAGACAATTCTTGTGAGTGCCTGTGTAAACTTGACTTATTATGCAAGTCTATCAATCAATCAAATGTATTTATAAAGCCCTTTTTACATCAGCCGATGTCACAAAGTGCTGTTCAGTAACCCAGGCTAAAACCCCAAACAGCAAGCAATGCAGATGTAGAAAAACTCCATAGAAAGGCCAGAACCTAGGAAGAAACCTAAAGAGGAACCAGGTGCCATTGTTCTTCCGTCCTGTCAAGAATAGTCTTAATGAACTTGATTTTACTCAAACCGATCAGTGACATTATCCACAGAGCAAATACTGTGTTACAGGTAGCGGTGATGATGAACATTCCAAGTCCTTTGATGTCAAATATCCATGAATACTGTCCAACAACAAGTGTTTTACCTGAGGAGAGGTTCTTCCTGTAGATGTATACCTCACTTGACTCCTGGCCTTTCCTCCGCTCTCCACTCTGCTTCTCCTCCATGTTCATGTCCTACAGACATCAGCACTCTCCACTCTGCTTGTCCTCTATGTCCTCCCTCAGGATTCCCAACCTTTCCTCTAAAGGTTGTCGGATTAATCACGCTTCTGATTCCAGTCGTCTATCTCTCCCACCACCTCTTTCGCTCTACTACCGCTGTCTCATATATATATATATATATATATATATATACATACACACACACACACACACACACACACACACACACACACACTTGAAGTCCGAAGTTTACATAAATGTAAACTCAGTTTTTACAATTCCTGACATTTAATCTTAGTAAAAATTCCCTGTTTTAGGTCAGTTAGCATCACCGCTTTATTTTAAGAATGTGAAATGTCAGAATTACAGTAGAGAGTGACTTATTTCAGCTTTTATTTATTTTATCACGTTCCCAAATATATATATATGAACCACTATGAAGCTTTCTTGTTGAATCTGGTTGTTTAAAAAGATACAATTTTTCTGAAATAAATTATCTCTATGCACTGACTACAGTGGAGGCTGCTGAGGGGAGGACGCCTCACAATAACGGCTGGAACAGAGCAAATGGATTTGTATTTTATCCCATTCCACTCCAGCCAACACCACCGGCCCGTCCTCTCCAATTGAGGTGCCACCAACCTCATGGGATTTACTAAAAATAATAACCAAAATTCCAGCAGACAGTTTGATTTCATCGGGACAAAGAAGTTTAGTCTGCTATATGCCTGCCTTGCCCGAGATCGGAGTATCCAAAGCAAGGAGAAATCAATTCCTAATAAAGAACTGTGCTGACGGTTTAGGACGGTGTATTAGTTCTCTCATACTGCCAGTAGAGGGACGATGAATTACTCTATGCTTCATTATTCATATTACCAAGTTGTATTGAAACTCCACAGAAACACACTACTTTGCGTGTCATATACTGTGGGGCAAAAAAGTATTTAGTCAGCCACCAATTGTGCAAGTTCTCCCACTTAAAAAGATGAGAGAGGCCTGTCATTTTCATCATAGGTACACTTCAACTATGACAGACAAAATGAGAAGAAAAAAATCCAGAAAATCACATTGTAGGATTTTTAATGATTTTATTTGCAAATTATGGTGGAAAATAAGTATTTTGTCACCTACAAACAAGCAGACAGCAGTTCCCAAATAATTGTCGGGTCAACAAAACTATTTTCACCCCGAAGTCATCTGACTGACCGCCCGCTCCCGTCTGCAGCATGAAAAATGTTGACCACACCACAATGATCTCTCTAGGGACAAGGCAGGTTTGACGGAAATCTTGCGGGAATGCAGCCCTCAAGGATTAAAAATCCTTCTTTAACCTCTCTCTTCCCCTTCATCTACACTGATTGAAGTGGATACAACGAGTGACATCAATAAGGGATCATAGCTTTTATCTGGATTCACATGATCAGTTTATGACATGGAAAGAGCAGGTCTTCTTAATGTTTTGTACCCTTAGTGTATATTTCCACATTATAAGGTTGGAATAATATTGTGAAAATTATGATAATGCACTTTTAGTGAAAGAATGAAAATACCATCTGAAGTTAGACTGTTTTGGTGGGATGGAGTTTGGCCTGTCTAGTGACATCACCAGGCGATAAATAAGCCAATAGACCAATAACAAAAAGAGTTCCAAACCCCTCTGCCAATAACAGCTAGTTTTCAGTTTCCCACCTCCCCCCAGTCCTAGCAAAATTCTTACTATAGCAATTGCTCTTTGCTAATAAGCTATTTTGGTTCCTTTAAGACCATTTCAATTGAAAACTATCACAGTTAGGTACTTAATCGTTATCCAGCCATGATAAAAACAGCTGTATTGGACCTTTAACAAATGGCCCCAGGACCAGTGAAAGAAAAATAGCCCCATAACATCTGAGATCAACCACCATATTTTACAGTAGGGATGAGGTATGTTCTGCATATGCATTTTTTTCTTTTGAAAGGCCAAACCCACCTTAGCCAGTCAACAGCAGGACATTATAGGGATAGATAGGGGTGTGCCGCTGGTGCAGCCCTGGGCTAAACTACTGCTTTGCCCAGCCTCAAGAGAACTCCTCAGCCTGCAAACAAAACTGCATTCCAATCACACTGTGCTCATTTTACATTTGAATCATTTAGCAGACACTTTTATCCAGAGCAACTGAGTGCATACTTTATTTTGTCCTTGGTCGCCCGTGGGAATCAAACCCACAACTCTGGCATTGCAAGTGCCACGCGCTACCAACTGAGCCACATCGACATAGACTACTGTACACACTCAACTGCTTGTTAAATACTATACATAGAACAAGCAGGGCAATGAATATAGTAGGAGCATCAGATGGCAGATTCTATTGAGGGCAAATAATGTCCTCTTGTTTCCACCATCGTTTTTGTCTCATTAACGCGGAAGAGGACTCCTGTGGGAGAAATCTGCTTCTCAGCAGGAGTGAGAAAAGCTTCCTCGCCAGTGTAGCTGCATGGAGTAGGACACACTGGCTTGTGGTCTCAGCTAGAGCGAAAGAAAGATAAAAGTGGTGCCCTGCTTGAAGCACCTCCTTGAGGATTTGCCTGGCCTGATGCCAATTAATAATTTCACTACTACTGTAACCAGTAACCAGTAGCCCACTAACCAGTAGCCCTGTAGCCCAGTAACCAGTAGCACTGTAACCCTGTAGCCCTGTAACCCTGTAGCCCTGTAGCCCTGTAACCAGTAGCCCAGTAACCAGTAGCCCTGTAGCCCAGTAACCAGTAGCCCTGTAACCAGTAGCCCTGTAACCCAGTAACCAGTAGTCCTGTAACCCAGTAACCAGTAGCCCAGTAACCAGTTGCCCTGTAGCCCTGTAGCCCAGTAGCCCTGTAACCAGTAGTCCTGTAACCCAGTAACCAGTAGCCCTGTAGCCCAGTAACCAGTAGCCCAGTAGCCCAGTAACCCTGTAACCAGTAGTCCTGTAACCCAGTAACCAGTAGCCCTGTAGCCCAGTAGTCCTGTAGCCCAGTAACCAGTAGCCCAGTAATCAGTAGCCCAGTAACCAGTAACCTTGTAGCCCAGTAACCAGTAGCCCAGTAACCAGTAGCCCTCTAGCCCTGTAGCCTAGTAACCCTGTAGCCTAGTAACCCTGTAGCCCAGTAACCCTGTAGCCCAGTAGCCCTGTAACCAGTAGCCCAGTAACCAGTAACCTGTAGCCCAGTAGCCCAGTAACCAGTAACCCAGTAGCCCTGCAGCCCTGTAGCCAGTAGCCCAGTAACCAGTAGCCCTGTAGCCCAGTAACCAGTGGCCCTGTAACCAGTAGCCCAGTAACCAGTAACCCAGTAGCCCTGCAGCCCTGTAGCCAGTAGCCCAGTAACCAGTAGCCCTGTAGCCCAGTAACCAGTGGCCCTGTAACCAGTAGCACAGTAACCCAGTAACCTAGGGTAGGTCACTATTTTGATTTACTTCAACTTTATTTATCAAGGTAGGCCAGTTGAGAACAAGTTCTCATTTACAACTGCAACCTGGCATAACAACTATAAAAACTGCCTCCTGCTGCGTTTCAGGCTATAGTTCCCACCTCAAATAAATCCACTGCTGTTCAACTAACAAGGGATATGATTATAATTTTCTGACTCTAAAATTGGACTTAGCCTCCGATTATTGGTGACCTTCAATAGCACTGTCATATTTTGCATTTCTGTTGACCGTGATCTTAATACCAGTGTACATAATAAAGTTCCTACACCATTTGATCATTACAATTCATCCTACACAGGACAAAAGGCAGACCTGAATTTGCTTAGGTAACATTTTCATCGGAATCAATGACAACACATTATATATTCAACGGCTATAGTATGTACAGCAGTCAGGATGACAGACATGTTTCTTCTGATCTTTCACTGTCACATAGTAGAATATTAAGTACCGGTGGCATTATCACACACACAAACACAAACACAAACACACACACACACACACACACACACACACAAACACAAACAATAGCACTGAACTGCAGCCAGAGCAAACAATACAATTGCATCACTGGGTTTGGAGAACATTTACATTTCCACTCCCCTGAAAAAGTAATAAATAACCTTGACAGAGATGAGTTCTACATCATTAGCAGCAATCTTTATCATTTTCTCAGTTTCAGCCTGCGGTATTGCCAACGGTGAATGTTGTCAGAGTTTGCTATTTCTCTTGTTTAAGTAGGTAAAGCATGTTGGCAAATAGCACGACAACAGTATCACTATAGTATCACTATACAGACCTCTGCATTCCAAACCTTTTGCTGTGTGTGGGCGGACTACAATGTCATTTTTCAATCCCGTTTTTTTTTACAAATGTACAGTGCCTTGCGAAAGTATTCGGCCCCCTTGAACTTTGCGACCTTTTGCCACATTTCAGGCTTCAAACATAAAGATATAAAACTGTATTTTTTTGTGAAGAATCAACAACAAGTGGGACACAATCATGAAGTGGAACGACATTTATTGGATATTTCAAACTTTTTTAACAAATCAAAAACTGAAAAATTGGGTGTGCAAAATTATAATACTTTGTAGCGCCACCTTTTGCTGCGATTACAGCTGTAAGTCGCTTGGGGTATGTCTCTATCAGTTTTGCACATCGAGAGACTGAAATTTTTTCCCATTCCTCCTTGCAAAACAGCTCGAGCTCAGTGAGGTTGGATGGAGAGCATTTGTGAACAGCAGTTTTCAGTTCTTTCCACAGATTCTCGATTGGATTCAGGTCTGGACTTTGACTTGGCCATTCTTACACCTGGATATGTTTATTTTTGAACCATTCCATTGTAGATTTTGCTTTATGTTTTGGATCATTGTCTTGCTGGAAGACAAATCTCCGTCCCAGTCTCAGGTCTTTTGCAGACTTCATCAGGTTTTCTTCCAGAATGGTCCTGTATTTGGCTCCATCCATCTTCCCATCAATTTTAACCATCTTCCCTGTCCCTGCTGAAGAAAAGCAGGCCCAAACCATAATGCTGCCACCACCATGTTTGACAGTGGGGATGGTGTGTTCAGCTGTGTTGCTTTTACGCCAAACATAACGTTTTGCATTGTTGCCAAAAAGTTCAATTTTGGTTTCATCTGACCAGAGCACCTTCTTCCACATGTTTGGTGTGTCTCCCAGGTGGCTTGTGGCAAACTTTAAACAACACTTTTTATGGATATCTTTAAGAAATGGCTTTCTTCTTGCCACTCTTCCATAAAGGCCAGATTTGTGCAATATACGACTGATTGTTGTCCTATGGACAGAGTCTCCCACCTCAGCTGTAGATCTCTGCAGTTCATCCAGAGTGATCATGGGCCTCTTGGCTGCATCTCTGATCAGTCTTCTCCTTGTATGAGCTGAAAGTTTAGAGGGACGGCCAGGTCTTGGTAGATTTGCAGTGGTCTGATACTCCTTCCATTTCAATATTATCGCTTGCACAGTGCTTCTTGGGATGTTTAAAGCTTGGGAAATCTTTTTGTATCCAAATCCGGCTTTAAACTTCTTCACAACAGTATCTCGGACCTGCCTGGTGTGTTCCTTGTTCTTCATGATGCTCTCTGCGCTTTTAATAACGGACCTCTGAGACTATCACAGTGCAGGTGCATTTATACGGAGACTTGATTACACACAGGTGGATTGTATTTATCATCATTAGTCATTTAGGTCAACATTGGATCATTCAGAGATCCTCACTGAACTTCTGGAGAGAGTTTGCTGCACTGAAAGTAAAGGGGCTGAATAATTTTGCACGCCCAATTTTTCAGTTTTTGATTTGTTAAAAAAGTTTGAAATATCTAATAAATGTCATTCCACTTCATGATTGTGTCCCACTTGTTGTTGATTCTTCACAAAAAAATACAGTTTTATAAATTTATGTTTGAAGCCTGAAATGTGGCAAAAGGTCGCAAAGTTCAAGGGGGCCGAATACTTTCGCAAGGCACTGTATATCAATGTATTTGCATTTACTTAGGCTATTCCATTGACGAAAAGACATGACAACATTAACACAACTATTTTTTATTTTAACCTTTATTTAACTAGGCAAGTCAGTTAAGAACGAGTTCTTATTTACAATGACAGCCTACCGAGGAACAGTGGGTTAACTGCCTTGTTCAGGGGCAGAAGGACAGATTTTGACCTTGTCAGCTTGGGGTTTCGATCCAGAAACCTTTCGGTTACTGGCCAAATGCTCTAACCACTAGGCTACCTGCCGCCCTAAAGCTTCCCTAAGCTACAATCAAGAAGCAGAAACTATCCCTGTACTTTGAATCTGGCGTTATTACAGTATAAATACCACATGTTCCTCTCCTGGTTATTGAAGACATTAGACAGAACTGGAACAGTAGAATATGTCGGGAAGGAATGGGATGTGTGGGATATTGAGTGGGTTTTTTGTCACTGGTAATTTGGACAAATCACAATTTCGCAGGTGTTAGCATCTTTAGAATTTTGGAAGGGGAGGGGACACTCGGCCTGTAACTTGCAAAGAGAGTGGGTGGAGCTCCTAGTTCTGGTTCCACTCCTCGTTGTAGCATCTTTTCATCTCTTCTCTTAACACGTATGGACCCAGAACTTAGTCGAGCAGCTGACCAATTACGTGAGATTCTAGTTCTGGGTTAACTGAGATAGGACATGGTCTACTAATTAGAGTTTACAGCAGCCAGGCAGCATCTCGTTCATTTCAAACTTGTCTTTTCTTCACTTGAAACATTCATTTCCTGACAATTTCCTGACAATCATCATTTCACAACACGTTTGAATCGGTCGCAAATAAAAAATAGTTAAACAAATGAAACCAGGTGGAAAGTGTTTAGAAAATATAATTAACCTATATTATTAAATAATGTAAAACATTTTCTTCAATCACAGTATATTCAATAGCGTTATAAGCAGCGCTATTTAGCTAATTTGGTTGATTTTGTGGTCTCAAACTAGTGAGCTTAACATTCTTCATCAAGAATATGGGCAAAATGTAATTATTGACAATGAAAAATGTGGGACTGTTGTTCCCTTGGCATACAATTGGTACTTTTACTATCAATATTGCATTAAACCTAGTTCTCCAGATTGCATTTTGGTAACAAAAATTGCAATTCGAATTTGGATAGCGACTGAGACAACCTCGTTCCATTTTGATCCCCTAGGCAAAACCAGTAGAGAACCACTGGTCTAGATGAGTCTGTCATAAGAACCCTTTTCGACCAATACAAGAGGTCTAACCTGTATACACAACCTTTGCCTCTTAGAATGTAGTTAGTGCATGGAAATAGACTTCGAACATATTATATGTATATGGTCTAGAGGATGTAGGGCGTATCACAGCCATACGTATGGCTCTGGGGGTATAGTGAAGAATCATGTCTCATCATTCCTCAGAACTAACAGAACCATACAAACGGATCCATGTTGCTACTGTATGATGCAAGCAAAGTGAGACCCTGCTGTCTCCAGTTCTTATGTCCTTAATAAATGACGTGAATCCTTGTTTTCTACTACTCTGGGGGAAAAAACAACAAACACAGATATTCTTTCTCCCGTACTGACTTTGCAGCAGATTCAAACCTTGATTAAAAACAAAGAGTGATCAAATCAACACAGACAACTATCCTGTGTAACAGATGCTTTACCGAAAGAGGTTTAAAAGGAGCTGCACAGTAGTTGTACACTATGCTAACATGTCTGACTTGCTCTCACAGAGGATACTACCATTGACACAGTTTGTATTTCATTTCAGATGTTGATTAACAGTAGGCCTATAACTGTGGGAGGCCTATTTGTCAATGGTCATGTGACTCTTTCTGCATTAAATGTCCAATATTTTGCAGATGTCTTTCACATGGTCATCAGTGAGTATCCTAATGCTATAGCCTATGGTCCATAAAGCGGCAGGGGAGATTTAGAAGTCTGCTTGACCTTCAGAAACCAGTAGTCTGCAGGGTTTTCATTTGGGGAGAAAACCACATGCGTATGAAGGCAATTTAGGTCCTCTATTAAATATACATAAATACCCCTTGAACCTAATGTTATCCTACAACTAAAAGGCAAAGCCTTCAGAGCTTTTCAGATTCAATCTTAAAATCATTACATTTATAAAACTGGAAGTGCTATTATCAACTCTGCAGCGTTGCCTTTTCAGTTCAATTGAGAAGGAAATGACCAAATATAGGAGCGTGCAATCATCCAATTATTTGACTATCAAATTCTGAGACAGCCAGATGGATGCTGAATTAAATCTCATATACTGTTATTTCTACAGTTCCTCCACTGTATTTACACTGCTTACAAGAGCATGGTCTTTATTGACTCATTGTGGTAAATTGATTTCCGTCATTCTCCCTGGCACTTTCTACCAATATGTTTTTTTTTTCCCACCACGGCCACAGGAAGTGACCCCATGCTCACATGGGATTTAATACAGCAGCGTGGCATAGTGTGGTTCTCTAGCTAATCCACCACAACCCCCCAGTTTCACCCTACATCTTAAACATCACAAACATGGCCAATAAAGCTATTGCTACAGGGATCCCATCTTAACATTACGGAGACATGAGATACTAGGATCCCATCTTAGCATTACGGAGACATGAGATGTTAGGATCCCATCTTAACATTACGGAGACATGAGATGCTAGGATCCCATCTTAGCATTACGGAGACATGAGATGCTAGGATCCCATCTTAGCATTACGGAGACATGAGATGTTAGGATCCCATCTTAACATTACGGAGACATGAGATGTTAGGATCCCATCTTAACATTACGGAGACATGAGATGCTAGGATCCCATCTTAGCAATACAGAGAAATTGCTGATTGAGCTACACGGTACGGTGTGTGTTCCTTCAGTGGATGCTGGGCTTCTACAGTCATACATGTAATGACGAAACAAAGAATGAATACAGAGGTTTGGCCACACCACATCTGTGGCCAGATATAAGACCTCAATACTGCCTGCCGATTCAGTGGTGAGGACACAGAGGGCTTCTTGTATTACAGTTCCAGTGTGACCTAACCGGCGGTATGTCTCAATAACCGTACCGCTGGTGTTATCAATGTCACTTTGTATGACTGCTGATATTAAGTCATTACTAAGATAACCATCTCTGTACTGATCTAGACGGTCTACGAAACAGCACAGAACGGTCGGTAGCCATCAGCCTCTCTGCATTCACAAACACATGATGTAGATACTCTACTGTAGATACGCAGACAGCACAGTTAGTTGTATTGTGTTCTACAGTATCTGCTTAAAGAAACTTAACAATGTGTGTTGTTATATTAAGGCATTAACCAACATTTTTCAAAAGACTGAACAGTAAAATATAGATCTAAAGATTCAGATGAATGGAAGAAAAAAACATTTTCCTGAAATGTCCTTGGTGCTCTGTGCATCTCAGATGCCGTTTGGTGTGTGGGAGTGAGGAGGCGACTCATTGGTGCATGTCTCCCTGCACTACCCTTCCTCCTCTCTCCTTCAGACTAGATGAACACGGGACTGGAGACATACATTATTTGTAACCGATATCACTCCCTAATGGTGTTTGTGCTCCCCCTGGCAGCCCATAATGGAGCGTCTTCTGAGTTTATCTGCGTCTTGTTCAGCTTTCTGATGGTGACGGAATGGGGACAGTGTGTCACCTGGGAAGAGAGGAGGAGAAGAACGACAGGGCCTTTCATTTACGAGACTTGACATGGTTCGCAAACTGAAAGTGCTTGTACTGCCAGATATCAACAAGGAGAAAAACTGCCCTTAAGCTAAGAAAGACAGACTCCATCCCCTTCCATCCTGGTGGGAATTTCAGTGTACAGCAGATGTTATCTCTGTAGAACTCAACTACTGTAAATACATTAGAAAGAACTAGACACATTGAAAATAAAAGGGTTCAATGTCAGGTATTAGGGCATTGATTATGGCATGGAATCAAAAGAGAGAGAGAGAGAAAATATGACATCCCTCAATTATCACCTGTCATAAAATCATGGCAATTACAATTAAAATCATGGCAATTACAAGAGTCTATTGGACTTTTTCCGGCTGTAAGACAGACAGGCAGGCAGACATGCAGACAGGCAGGCAGACATGCAGACATGCAGACAGGCAGGCAGACAGGCAGGCAGGCAGGTTCTACATAAGGGAGATGCAGTTACCGTGAGCATCAAGGAACAGTCTGCCTGCTCTGAGACATGAGAATCCACTTATTGGATGGTGACAACAGTAAGCAAAGACATTTACTGTCTGAACACAGTGAGTGTCTAGTGACAGAGACAAGATTTCAAAGGGCAGTCTTAGGTGGTTGTTCTCTACAAGAGAATAAGATTTTTTGTCGTTGTTGAAAATACATGCATTTTCAATTTTGTAATGGAAGAGAATTTGACCTAAAAGCACAATACTACAGATGACATAAAATCATGTTAGATCAATAGGTTCCTACATGTTAAACATTTTTCTAACTAGCATAGGCTGTTGAGTAGAGGAGAAAACATGCTTTTAGAGTTCAGTTCCAACGTTGTTAATAGGAGAATCAACTGAGGCGGCAGTTTAGGGAATAGCCTTTTTATTAATCTCCAGTCTAATCTGAATGACTGTCTATCTGTAACGAGATCTAACGTCTCATTTAAGCACACGGACAGCGGCGTCTCCTCTACCCCGTTTGTTTACCAGCACAGACCAAGGCTACACTGTAAGTCGGAGCTCGGAGATACTAGGTGCAACAGGGAATTTCCTTATCTTTAAAACTACTTTCTAGTGCTATAGAAATAAATGCAAGGGTCTCATTATTCATTTAGCTCACAGGTAGAGAATTGCTGTTCTCTGAAACATGTAAATACAAGTATGTGTATTGTAAGTTATACAGAGTAAAAACAAAGTTTTGCGGTGAGTAGTCAGTCGACTGCGAGAGAAACTCGTAGTTCTACTCCCAGTCATTCTGATTCATCTCCTGTAATTTGAGGCCAATTAAATATTCTAATTTGACAGTCAATTACCATGAAAAACCTCCTGTCTAATTATGTCCCGAGCCTCATTTGTAACTAACACTCTTTCTTCTCTCTCTTTCACACTATTTCTCATCTCTCTCTCTCTCTCTCTCTTTATCCAAGAGGCTAGGGAAGGAGGAGGAGACTTGATAGACTTTCCTTCACACACGTCATACGATCTCTGAATAAATAATAACGCCAGAAGAGATGTATGTACACTAGGCAGACGGCGGTTTAACATGGCACCCATCACTTTACATCACAGTGATAGTCATGTGACTCTGGGAGACGTATAATCCTCCTAACCGCCCTGTGAACAAACCTCCACACCCACAGATCATCTCCCTTCCCATCATCATCATCATCTTCATCAACATCATATTCCTTCCACCATCGTTCACCATCAAACCTAATTCAAGTACCATGAATGAGGTGTATGATGTATTCATGAGGAAGTGGCAGTAGCTGGATTCAGTATTACTCAGTAAATCCTTATTTAATGTGATGGTAAAGAATGATTAACAACGGATATAATAATAAGCAGATCCTAGTCACAATTTATTATATTTTAGACTTTTACCCGTGGTTCCTCACTAATTTCGTGGTTGGCTAATTGGTAGTTAGTCTTGTCTCTGCAACTCCCGTATGGACTCGGGAGAGGCGAAGGTCGAGAGCCATGCGTCCTCCGAAACACAACCCAACCAAGCCGCACTGCTTCTTGACACAATGGCTGCGGTCCAAACACTTAAAAGACACCCTCGTCCACTAACCCTTGCCTTATGCCCTTGGGGGAATCCCCGTCGCCATCTTGGAGGGTGGTCCAAATGATTAGCCAAGCAAGGGAAGTTTGCAACGTAAGCCCCCCAGCCCTCGTTTTTAGTCGGCTTTGCAATTATGTTCACTCCTGGCCTGAAACTCACCATAATTCAATTTGCGACGATTGTACATCAGCTAAGAAAAGTCTGCCAAAACTTAAAAACAACATCAATGGAGACGTACGTGTAAAAACGAATGCAAATAAGTTAGACATTTTGCTACTACGTAAAAATTAAATATGTTTTTGTTTGTTTATCTTTTGGAAATTGTAGAAATAAAACATTTTCCTTCTTTAGAAGTTCCAGCTAGGCAGGCTAACGTTAGTTAGCTCATTAATTTGTTAGCTATCATACAGTAGGCGCATATGAATGATTATACACTGCTCAAAAAAATAAAGGGAACACTTAAACAACACAATGTAACTCCAAGTCAATCACACTTCTGTGAAATCCAACTGTCCACTTAGGAAGCAACACTGACTGACAATAAATGTCACATGATGTTGTGCAAATGGAATAGACAACAGGTGGAAATTATAGGCAATCAGCAAGACACCCCCAATAAAGGAGTGGTTCTGCAGGTGGGGACCACAGACCACTTCTCAGTTCCTATGCTTCCTGGCTGATGTTTTGGTCACTTTTGAATGCTGGCGGTGCTTTCACTCTAGTGGTAGCATGAGACGGAGTCTACAACCCACACAAGTGGCTCAGGTAGTGCACCTCATCCAGGATGGCACATCAATGCGAGCTGTGGCAAGAAGGTTTGCTGTGTCTGTCAGCGTAGTGTCCAGAGCATGGAGGCGCTACCAGGAGACAGGCCAGTACATCAGGAGACGTGGAGGAGTCCGTAGGAGGGCAACAACACAGCAGCAGGACCGCTACCTCCGCCTTTGTGCAAGGAGGAGCAGGAGGAGCACTGCCAGAGCCCTGCAAAATGACCTCCAGCAGGCCACAAATGTGCATGTGTCTGCTCAAACGGTCAGAAACAGACTCCATGAGGGTGGTATGAGGGCCGACATCCACATGTGGGGGTTGTGCTTACAGCCCAACACCGTACAGGACGTTTGGCATTTGCCAGAGAACATCAAGATAAAGGCAAATTCGCCACTGTCCCCCTGTGCTCTTCACAGATGAAAGCAGGTTCACACTGAGCACGTGACAGACGTGACAGAGTCTGGAGACGCCGTGGAGAACGTTCTGCTGCCTGCAACATCCTCCAGCATGACCGGTTTGGCGGTGGGTCAGTCATGGTGTGGGGTGGCATTTCTTTGGGGGGCCGCACAGCCCTCCCTGTGCCACCAGAGGCTCGCCAGAGGTAACCTGACTGCCATTAGGTACCGAGATGAGATCCTCAGACCACTTGTGAGACCATATGCTGGTGCGGTTGGCCCTGGGTTCCTCCTAATGCAAGACAATGCTAGACCTCATGTGGCTGGAGTGTGTCAGCAGTTCCTGCAAGAGGAAGGCATTGATGCTATGTGTAACAGATGTGAAACGGCTAGCTTAGTTAGCGTGGGCGCTAAATAGCGTTTCAATCAGTGACGTCACTTGCTCTGAGACCTTGAAGTAGTAGTTCCCCTTGCTCTGCAAGGGCCGCGGCTTTTGTGGAGCGATGGGTAACGACGCTTCGTAGGTGTCAGTTGTTGATATGTGCAGAAGGTCCCTGGTTCGCGCCCGGGTATGGGCGAGGGGACGGTTTAAATTTATACTGTTACATATGGACTGGCCCGCCCGTTCCCCAGACCTGAATCAAATTGAGCACATCTGGGACATCATGTCTCGCTCCATCCACCATGCACTACAGACTGTCCAGGAGTTGGCGGATGCTTTAGTCCAGGTCTGGGAGGAGATCCCTCAGGAGACCATCACCACCTCATTAGGAGCATGCCCAGGCATTGTAGGGAGGTCATACAGGCACGTGGAGGCCACACACACTACTGAGCCTCATTTTGACTTGTTTTAAGGACATTACATCAAAGTTGGATCAGCCTGTAGTGTGGTTTTCCACTTTAATTTTGAGTGTGACTCCAAATCCAGACCTCTATTTCATTCATTCAGATCTAGGATGTGTTATTTTAGTGTTCCCTTTATTTTTTTGAGCAGTGTATATTTAATATATAGACATGCACTCATAATTGACTGTAGCGCTTATAAAGCACCCACAAGTCACCGGTGGCTGAAAACACAATCATCACGGTATGAACGAGTGATGAATTTCTGGCCAAATGGACCACCGACCATTTAAAAATCATTCCTTCATCCCTCACCCTGCAAGTGTATACTCGTCAGACATCATAACACATCATCAGAAGTGTCCACTTACCTTGAGGGCTGAGGGGATAGGGTGTGTCTTTTAAGTGTTTGGACCACAGCCAATGCCCGCTTAACCCAGAAGCCAGCCACACCAATGTGTCAGAGGAAACACCATACACCTCGCCACCGTGTCAGCATACATGCCCCCGGCCCGCCACAGGAGTCTCTAGAGTGCAATGGGACAAGGACATTCCTGCCGGCCAAACCCTCCCCTACGACGCTTGGCCAATAGTGCGCCGCTCCATGGGTCTCCCGGTCGCGGCCGGGTGCAACAGACCCTGGACTCGAACAAGGATCTCTAGTGGCACAGCCAACAATTCCGATACAGTGCCTTAGGGCTCCACTCAGGAAGCCCTAGTCACCCTATTTATAAAGGAATTATTTTTTATGAGACATTCCTCCACTAAAGGTGGTTAAATAAAGAACCTCTGTCACAAAATATCCATTCCCAGATACACTTTAGGATTGGTATGTCAAGGTGGTAACTCGCTCACTTTTCAGACTGAGAGAATCTGACATCCATCAAGTAAGAATCTCAATCCAACCAAGGAAAATATCCCTCTGACACAAATAATTAGTCACACAACGTTATTCTACTAGTCTCGCAAGGCCAACACTCAACACAGTATTCTGAAAATAACACTGGCCTGGAGCTCAAGGCTACTGTTGTGCTATCTAATACTTGCGGGGACACTCTTCCTTCAATTTATATTTTTATTTCACCTTTATTTAACCAGGTAGGCTACTGCGACTTGGCCAAGATAAAGCAAAGCAGTGCGACACAAACAACAACACAGAGTTACACATGGAATAAATAAACAGTCAATAACACAATAGAGAAAGTCTATATACAGTGTGTGCAAATGAGGTAGGATAAGGGGGGTGAGGCAATAAATAGGCCATAGTGGCGTAAATTATTACAGTATGGCAAATTAAACACTGGGGTGATAGATGTGCAGAAGATGAGTGTGCACGTAGCGATACTGGGGTGCAAAGGAGCAAAATAAAACAAAAAAATAACAATATGGTGATGAGGTAGTTGGATGGGCTATTTACAGATTGGCTATGTACAGGCGCAGTGATCTGTGAGCTGCTCTGACAGCTGGTGCTTAAAGCTAGTGAGGGAGATATGAGTCTCCAGCTTCAGTGATTTTTGCAGTTCCAGTGTCATCAAATGCCATCTGCATATGCCGACACTGCTATGCCTGTCAACACACCCATACCTGTCCAGCACACTCTCTGCAGACTCCTGCCCAAAAAAGGCTCAATGGCTAGTGTATATAACTGCCCCGAAAGAGGGCTGGCCTACTGAGCCCCCCTCCCACCTTGACCATGCATGATGCCCCAGCATACAACATCTTCACACAAGCCAAAAACCTTTCCCCAAACTCAAACACAGACATCATATTAAACAGATACTCATGGTCCACTCTATCAAAAGCCTTCTCTTGGTCTAGATACCAGTCCAAAGTTCACATTAGAAACTCTCGACAAGTCCAACAAGTTTCTGTGATTGAGCGTCCCGGTACACAATATGTCTGGTTCTTATGTACTATTGGGTCCACATGCGACTTTAGTCTGTTAGCGAGGACCTTAGCAAATATCTGTAGTTCGCAGAGAGCAATGCCATAGGCCTCCAGTTCTTAAGTTCGCACAAGTCCCTTTTAGGTAGGAGAGTCAGAGCCGCAAGCTCATCGGCAACTCTCTTACCCCAACGTACTCACGCATTACGCAAAAGAAGTCCAGTCCAATAATTCCCCAGAATGTTTTATAAAACTCCACTGTGAGTCCATCGATCCTGAATGAGACTCCTCCCCAATTCTATCTTTCGTAAAATCCATCGTACAGTTCCAGTCCCCGCCAACCACCAGCGTCTCCTCAGGCGCTACCTGTGAGAGTTCTAAGACAACCAAACACCTACCTGTGTTAGGCGTATACACATATCTAAGGACAAAACCTCTGTTGTTAATTTCTGATTACTACAAGCAGGCTACATCTCCTTTGAGGAGCAAATTTTAACGGCCAGACCCGGTGCAAAAATACCTGCCACCCCTGAAATACACATTTGTTGCATGGCTCAGCACACTTGCCCCTTTCCACCAAAGGCGCTTCATTCACCAGATAACCATGCGTCTCCTGCAGAAACAACACCTGTATTTTTTTTGTTTCACATATTCACCCAACAGACTCCTCTTTCCTGCATCTCTGGCGCTATTTATATTAAGCGAGGTTACCCGAAGAGTCTCCATAAGAAGTGGGAGAAAAGCCAGCAAAGAAAGAGACCAATAGCAAAGCTCAAAAAGCACCAGTGCCAGAAAAAAATCTAGACAGCATCTGAAGGTAGACCCTTACGCACGTTTGTGACCCACTTCCTCAACCTAGAACGTTTCCTGGATGAGAGGACACCATGCCCCTTTTCAAAGCGTGCTGTACTGATCTTACAAACTTTCCAGAATCACAAAAATAGGCTTGAAGATTAACCTTTTTCCCTTCAGTCTCATTCAGGATCCTTGACAGTTCCCTCACCGTGTCCTTTGACCCCTCTGCCTGACTGGCTATCAGCTCTGGACCCATGGTGAGGAGTCTGAAAAGAAAGCCTCATCATCCTCTTCCTCAGACTCACCTTCTCCCTCCTCATCTCCATCTCTCATCCTGATCACCTGCCCTTTCTCGCTAGTCAGCCCCCCCGCACCAGGCAAAGGTTCCTTAGTGCCTTTGACCACACCAGCCCCTCCCACCTCTTTTCTTCTCCCCCCTTTTTCCTCATCCACATGACACCATCATCCACCCCCCCTAGTCGCTTCCTCTTCTCCACCATACTCTCCTCATCCACTAGCATAACCTGACTAGACCCAGCCTCATCTACGTCACCATCCATAACCTGACTAGACCCAGCCTCATCTACGTCACCATCCATAACCTGACTAGACCCAGCCTCATCTACGTCACCATCCATGGCATGACTAGACCCAGTCTCAGCTACACCACCATCCATAACATGAGTAGGCCCAGCCTCATCTACAACACGACTAGACTCAGCCTGATCTACACCACCAT
The DNA here is from genome assembly GCF_045791955.1 of Oncorhynchus clarkii lewisi. Taxonomy (NCBI): domain Eukaryota; kingdom Metazoa; phylum Chordata; class Actinopteri; order Salmoniformes; family Salmonidae; genus Oncorhynchus; species Oncorhynchus clarkii. Next base: position 43,709,105 of record NC_092168.1, on the reverse strand, counting down.
CCATGACATGACTAAACCCAGCCTCAGCTACACCACCATATATAGCATGACTAGACCCAGCCTCATCTACACCACCATCTCTAGCAGGCCTGGGAAATTCCAGTCCTCTGGGGCCTGATGGGTATCACCCTTTTCCCCCATCCCTAGCAAACACACCTGATTTAAACAAATTGCATTTTTAACTGAAGATCATGATTAGTTGATTATTGGAGTCAGGTGTGTTAGCTGGGGCTGGGGAAAAAGTGTGACACCAGTCAGGCCCCCGAGGACTGGAGTTGCCCAGGCCTGATCTAAAGCCTGATTAGACCCAGCCTCTGCTGCCTGCGTCTCATGGCCCCCTGCACGTTGACCTCGATTTTCCCCACTGGCTCTTGTACCCTAACTTTGTCTACGGCCTTTATTTTTAAAATTTTATTGAACCTTTTGTTAACTAGGCAAGATCTTATGCCCCAAATCCCCGCACTCAAAGCATCACAGACTATCTGTGCTGTCAAAACCTGCGTAGAGCCCCACCCCATGCCTCACTTTAAAATGCACATTTAACTGTTGCTCATTGTTATTCAGAAACATGAACACTTGCCTCCGGAACGAAACAACATGCTTAACGGCATCTGCCTGAAAACCTGCCGCCAGTACATGCAAAACCGCTAGCAAACGTACCAAACCAATTCAGCTCTTTATAGATTTGATCATCCGTAATAAATGGAGGCAAATTGGCAACTACCACCCTAGTTGTAGTCGAAAGAGGAGATATCGGCACCAACGCATCCCTTACAAATATTCCACAAATTATCAGCCTACCCTCCAAATTAATTATTTTCATGAACACAACCACAGCTTTGTTCATTCTGGATGCAGAATGTATAAATTCAGCTCCTACCTGTTCACCGACCGCAAGCAGAACCTCCTCCACCTTAACTCCATTCTCAGGAACACACCTGAATCCATGCTGTAACGACAGCGCCTCCTCCGCGCTAGGCTGTGAAGCCATCACGCACACCCTACCGTTCAAACCCCAGGAAACTAAAACTAAAACTCTGTCCTCTTTGCGGCCCTCTGTCCTCTGTTTCTGATGCTAAATAGATTTTAAGGTCTTTGAAGTTTGGAAATGGTTTTCCTTCTGCATGTCATAATGACAAGTAACAGCCAGTATGAGATTGCTTTGGCATCAGATCAGTTATGTTTGATTAGCATCAGTGATGTATGGCTCTAAACTGGGATGTCTTGCAGGACCAGGCTCTCCTGGAAGGTTGATGTGGCAATTATGCATTATTTAATAATCTGCAGTAATCATACTAGTTGTGAAATCATCCCTGACGCCACTCTGCTACAGCAACCATGAGCTCTGGCAAATCCCTACTGGAATGGTAATAAATACTGCAGTGATCTGTTGATCTTCTTCCCGAATATAGTAAAATAGGATATTCTTCCTATTATTTCATCACATTCACATGGACCTAAATGCTACATATCATTGAGTCTTAGCTCTAAAGAAATATGTGGACGTGTCTTATGCTGTGTAAAAGTAATGTTTTTGCTGAAGCTGAGGGCATTGCTACTGTACAGTAGGTAAAACTGTCTCTCAGCTTTGTAGCGTCATTATCTGTGAGCTTGTGTAAGAGCTTGTAGACTGACATTAAGCTGCTGTCCCTGGCTGACTACTCAGAGGCCAGTGCCCTACCACAGTGATTACTGTGAGGGAGCAAGAGATACAGGCTTGCTGTCTGCACTGTCAGATGCCTGATTGGCTTCTCTGAGGAAAGGATCTCACTCTCTCTCTCTCCGGGTGGATTTTTGAGATTTTTTTCTCTATTTCTTCTGAAGTCCATCTTGTCCAGATGCCCTTTCATTTCCTGTCTGAGCCAAGGCCGAGTCTGTTAGTGGTGCCTGGGGGTAGCAGTTTTAGGGGGCTGGGGGGTAGATGTTGCAGGCTGTTGCACTGTTAAAAGCCAGGGAGCAGGAATTCCTCCTCACTCTTCAGATCAGGAGGTTAATCAAACAACAGACATCTGGACCTGGAAAAGAACTGGATGAATTATTCACATCTGTAACAGACTTCCTGAGGAGATAGCGATGTGTGTTGTGGGGGGATACCTGTGAGTGTGGTGGGTGTGTGTGACTGGTGAGGGGGATGAGTGCGTTGGCCTGTTACTTAATTAAATATTCAGTAGGTTTATTTCTCAGATTGAGCAGAGTAGGGTTTTGGGGGCTCCAATATACCTAAAATACATTATTACCAGAGCATAGCTCTGTCCACAATATCTAAATAATATTAAATTGACTAAATAGAAACACATCATTATCACCATGGATACATAATTATCACCATGGATACATCATTATCACCATGGATACATCTTTATTATTATTATGTGGTGCTAGAAAGCTGCTTGGGACACAGCATTTATTCTGTACATTAATGAAAAGCAAAAGGAGGCAAGGGCTGATCTTGTCTGGAAGACACTAGCTAGGTAGGTAGTGTCAGACAGGGGGCCGGGCAGGCTTACCGCCTGCCCTCTCTTTGATGAAGACATCAGCCTGAAGCCAACTGTAGCAGACTGCCTCACCGCTCTAACTCTCACTGTCACTCCTCCACAGCCACCAGGCTGCAGATTGCTATGACCATTGATACACACACACACACACACACGTTTGTTTTACTATACTTGTGAGGTCCAAACAATTGAATCCCACCCCAAACCCATTTTTCCTTAACCATAAACCCAACCCTTCAGTTTATTAGGCTATAGATTAAATAACTTCGGTTGAACTTCACAAGGTGATGCAAGTGTACTGTGATATTGATGCTCCTTTCCAATAAATATTGAGGGTTTGATCCTGCGAGCTGTTGGCTAGAGCACACATGCCAAGACCAGAGTAGACACATTTGGTATTTAACGCAACAGTTTTTGTGACAAAACTTTAGGTAGAGTTGAAAATCCGATGGAAACACATTGAACTTTAGATTTTTAATCGATACATGAAAAGTTTTTGTGTGCATTTTGTGTGCACTACATCATCATGCACTGATTGTTATCCACAACAAGTATGTTTGGTGAAAACACCATTGGTGGGAACATTTTTGACCGAAAATAACTTCTGGACATCAGTGATTACTCACCACAAACTGGCTTTCCTTTAACAAGTCCAACGAGCCTGACGTGAACGACATACTGCTTTCCCGGGAAGAAACAGGCACAAATCACCGTAATTTGCGTGAAGAGATGGCGGAGAACGAAGGACGGAGACTGGGCTGCCTTATGAGAATTCGTAGGCGATCGTAAAAAAAAAAACCTTTGCCTTCCATTCTACAAGCTAACGTCATTAGAAAATAAAATTGACGACTTACGAGGAAGATAAAACTACCAACGGGACAAAAAAAAAAAAAAAACTGTAATATCTTATGCTTCACGGAGTCGTGGCTGAACGACGACATACAGGTGTCTGGTTATCCGCTGTATCGGCAGGACAAGGGGCGGTGGACTATGTATTTTTGTAAATAACAGCTGGTGCACGATATCTAAGGAAGTCTCGAGGTTTTGCTCGCCTGAGGTAGAGTATCTCATGATAAGCTGTAGACCACACCGTCTACATACCACCACAGACCCATGCTGGCACTAAGATCTCACTCAATGAGCAGTATTCCGCCATAAGTAAACAGGAAAACGCTCATCCAGAGGCGGCTCTCCTAGTGGCCGGGGACGTTAATGCAGGGAAACTTAAATCTGTTTGACCTCATTTCTATCAGCATGTTGAATGTGCAACCAGAGGGGAAACATCTCGAGACCACCTTTACTCCACACACAGAGACACATACAAAGCTCTCCCTTGCCCTCCATTTGGCAAATCTGACCATAATTATATCCTCCTGATTCCTGCTTACAAGCTAATATTAAAGCAGGAAGCACCACTTACTTGGTCGATAAAAAAGTTGTCAGATGAAGCAGATGCTAAGCTACAGGACTGTTTTGCTTGCACAGACTGAATATGTTCTGGGGTTCTTCCTATGTCATTGAGGAGTACACCACATCAGTCACTGGCTTCATCAATAAGTGCATCGATGACGTCATCCCCACAGTGACCATAAGTACATATCCCAACCAGAAACCATGGATTACAGGCAACATCCACACTGAGCTAAAGGCTAGATTTTCCACTTTCAAGGAGCAGGACTCTAACCCGGAGGCTTATAAGAAATCCTGCTATGCCTCCGATGCCTCCAATGAACCATCAAACTGGCAAAGTGTCAATACAGGACTAACATCGAATCGTACTACACTCATCGGATGTGGCAGGGCTTGCAAACCATTACAGACTACAAAGGGAAGCTCAGCCGAGAGCTGCCCAGTGACACGAGCCTACCAGACGAGCTAAACTACCTCTATGCTCGCTTCGAGGCAAATAACACTGAAACATGCATGAGAACACCAGCTGTTCTGGACGACTGTGTGATCACGCTCTCTGAAGCTGATGTGAGTAAGACCTTTAAACTGGTCGACATTCACAAGGCCACAGGGCTAGACGGATTACCAGGACGTGTATTGCGAGCATGTGCAGGCCAACTGGCAAGTGTCTTCACTGACATTTTCAACCTCTCCCTGTCCGAGTCTGTAATGCTTGTTATGTTTTAAGCAAACCACTATAGTCCCTGTGCCCAAGAACACTTAGGTAACCTGCCAAAATGACGACCCACTCAAATTTGCATACCGCCCTGCCAGATCCACAGATGATGCAATCTCTATTGCACTCCACACTGCCCTTTCCCACCTGGACAAAATGAACACCTATGTGAGAATGCTATTCATTGACTACAGCTCAGCGTTCAACACCATAGTCCACTCAAAGTTCATCAATAAGCTAATGACCCTGAGACTAAACACCTCCCTCTGCAACTGGATCCTGGATTTCCTGATAGGCCACTCACAGGCGGTAAGGGTAGGTAACAGCACATGCGCCACGCTGATCCTCAACACAGGGGCCCCTCAGGGGTGCGTGCACAATCCCTTCCTGTACTCCCTGTTCACTCATGACTGCATGGCCAGGCACGACTCCAACGCCATCATTAACTTTGCCGATGACACAACAGCGGTAGGCCTGATCACCGACAATGACGAGACAGTCTATAGGGAGGAGGTCAGAGACCTGGCCATGTGGTGCCAGGACAACAACCTCTCCCTCAATGTGATCAAGACAAAGGAGATGATTTTGGACTACAGGAAAAGGAGTACCGAGCACGCCCCCATTCTCATGGACGGGGCTGTAATGGAGCAGGTTGAGAGCTTCAAGTTCACTGGTGTCCACATCACCAACAAACTAACATGGCCAAGCACAACAAGACGAAGAGATGAACAAGATGAAGAGGGCACGACAAAACCTATCCCCCCTCAGGAGACTGAAAAGATTTGGCATGGATCCTCAGATCCTCAAAAGGTTCTTCAGCTGCAACAGAGAGCATCCTGCCTGACTGGTTGCATCACTGCCTGGTATGGAAACTGGTCGGCCTCCGACCGCAAGGCACTACAGAGGATAATGCGTACGGCCCAGTATATCACTGGGGCCAAGCTCCCTGCAATCCAGGACCTCTATACCAGGCGGTGTCAGAGGAAGGCCGAAAAATGTTCGAAGACTCCAGCCACCCGAGTCATAGACTGTTCTCTCTGCTACCGCACGGCAAGTGGTACCGGAGCGCTAAATCTAGGTCCAAGAGGCTTCTAAACAGCTTCCACCACCAAGCCATAAGACTCCTGAACATCTAATAAAATGGCTACCCAGACTATTTGCATTGTCATCCCTCCCGTCTTTTACGCCAATGCTACTCTCTGTTATCTATGCATAGTCACTTTAATAACTATACTTACATGTACATATTACCTCAATTACCTCGACTAACAGGTGCCCCTCTGTACCGGTACCTCTGTTCCGGTACCCCCTGTATATAGTCTCGCTATTGTTACTTTTATTTCTTATTCCTATTTTTTAAACTGCATTGTTGGTTAGGGGCTTGTGAGTAAGCATTTCACTGTAAGGTCTACATTTGTTGTATTCGACGCATGTGACTAATAACATTTGATTTGACACTGCTTAATTTTACTACAATGGTGCCAGACCCACAGAGTTAAATCGACAACTTCTAGACCGACTGGTTTAGTTAAACTGAATACACATCACTGATTCTGACTTAAATAATATACAGTAAAAAGTAAACACAGTGAATATGGATACAGCTTTCAATTGACCATGTTGTTGTTTTGATCAGCTTGAGCAGAGTAAGACTATCTGAATCTATAAATCATGACAATGAAATATTCCCCCTAGATGTTATGTTGATGGTTTAAATTATTGAGCCAATGGTTTATTAATTAATCTGTCACCGGTGCATTTCTAAAAGCAGAGCTGAAATCTCATTGAAGGTTTTCAAGGCTTCTGGGTTAAGCAGTGTGTTAAGAAGAAGCGCCGGTCATGTTTAGGAGGATGCATGTCTCGACCTTCACCTCGCCCACCCCGTTGGGGAGTTGCAGAGATGAGACAAGATCATAACTAGCAAATTGGATATCACAAAATGAGGGAGAAAAAACAGTTAAAAGTACAACAAAAAATGATAATATCTTGTTCATGCATATGTTGGGGCAGGACACTGGTGGAAAGGTCTTGAACGTGAAAAGCACCGTTGCTGTCCTTAAACCAGGAGATTTACACTAATAAATTATGCCATGGTAGCTATGGTGACACTCAAAATCGCCATTTAACCATATTCAGGTGGAGACTGAGCAGTGGGCATTCAACGAAGAGCCGCATTGATTATTATTTTTTACCAGTTTATTTGTGAAAGTCAACGTTGAGTTAACTCCTGTCCCGGGTTGCCCCAAACGGTTATGTCAGTCTCATAAACAACATTAATGGAGAAAAACATGGAGCAGTAGAGTTACCTAATAAGGCTTTAATTAATTAATTCATATATTAGCTGATGTGATTTGATATAGACTAACATCATAGCCTTACATTTAGCTTGTACACTGTTAAAATGAAGTGCTTTGTAACACCAAAACTAGTGGCAACTGAGCTGCCACCAACTTGAAGGAGAGGAAACCTTAACTTTGCTGCAGTATTAAAACACATCATCCTAAATGTTTTGAAACATTACATGTTGTGTTGTTACATCACAGGGTCTGAGAGCACTAACAGAATAGGTTGAAAACACTATAATGGTGTTTCGAGTCCTGTTTAGTGCAAAATTAGACACTTTCTTTTTTTGTGTCGTTTCTCTAAAGCTTCTGAACACCATTCTAAGGTTTTGAATCCTGTCTAGTGCAGAATTAGATCCCTTTGCCTGGTGTCTAAATGTTTGACATTTTACATACTTAATCATTTGCCATTTTTGTCATTAACTGGATGTTGCTAGAATTTAGGATTCTGCACCTGTCACTTCCATTGACAATCATGAATGTGGAAATGGGTGCTGTCCTCATTGAACGTCATTTGCCTGACGGTTTTGATATCCATTCATCATCATCCATTACACCTCATGACATATGCTGACCAGGTGAAAGCTATGATCCCTTATTGATGTCACTTGTTAAATTCACTTCAAGCAGTGTAGATGAAGGGGAGGAGACAGGTTAAAGACATGTTGGGGGTATTTTTTGAGACAGTACTTTACTTATTATTTTTTTATTTCACCTTTATTTAACCAGGTAGGCTAGTTGAGAACAAGTTCTCATTTACAACTGCAACCTGGCCAAGATAAAGCAAAGCAGTGTGACACAGACAACAACACAGTTACACATGGAATAAACAAGCCAACAACACAATAAACAAGTCAATGACACAGTAGAAAAAAAAGAACGTCTATATACAGTGTGTGCAAAAGGCATGAGATAGGCAATAAATAGGCCATAGTAGCGAAGAATGACAATTAAGCAGATTAACACTGGAGTGATAAATGAGCAGATGATGATGTGCAAGTAAAGATACTGGTGTGCAAAAGAGCAGAAAAGTAAATAAAAACAGGATCGGGATGAGGTAGGTAGATTGGGTGGGTTATTTACAGATGAACTATGTACAGCTGCAGCGATCAGTTAGCTGCTCAGATAGCTGATGTTTAAAGTTGGTGAGGGAAATAAAAGTTTCCAGTTTCAGCGATTTTTGCAATTCGTTCCAGTCACTTCTAGCAGAGAACTGGAAGGAAAGGCGGCCAAATGAGGTGTTGGCTTTGGGGATAATCAGTGAGATATACCTGCTGGAACGTGTGCTACCGGGGGGTGTTGGTATCGTGACCAGTGAACTGAGATAAGGCAGAGCTTTACCTAGCATAGAATTATAGATGACCTGGAGCCAGTGGGTCTGGTGATGAATATGTAGCGAGGGCCAGCCGACTAGAGCATACAGGTCGCAGTGGTGGGTGGTATAAGGTGATTTGGTAACAAAACGGATGGCACTGTGATAGACTGCATCCAGTTTACTGAGTAGTGTATTGGAAGTTATTTTGTAGATGACATCGCCGAAGTCGAGGATCGGCAGGATAGTCAGTTTTACTAGGGTGAGTTTGGCGGCGTGAGTGAAGGAGGCTTTGTTGCGAAATAGAAAGCCGATTCTAAATTTGATTTTGGATTTGAGATGTTTAATATGAGTCTGGAAGGAGAGTTTACAGTCTAGCCAGACACCTAGGTATTTATAGTTGTCCACATATTCTAGGTCAGAACCGTCCAGGGTGGTAATGCTAGTCGGGCGGGCGGGTGCGGGCAGCGAACGGTTGAAAAGCATGCATTTGGTTTTACTAGTGTTTAAGAGCAGTTGGAGGCCAAGGAAGGAGTGTTGTATGGCATTGAAGCTCGTTTGGAGGTTAGTTAGCACAGTGTACAAGGAAGGGCCAGAAGTATACAGAATGGTGTCGTCTGCGTAGAGGTGGATCATGGAATCTCCCGCAGCAAGAGCGACATCATTGATACATACAGAGAAAAGAGTCGGCCCGAGAATTGAACCCTGTGGTACCCCCACAGAGACTGCCAGAGGTCCGGACAACATGCCCTCCAATTTGACACACTGAACTCTGTCTGCAAAGTAGTTGGTGAACCAGGCGAGGCAGTCATTAGAGAAACCAAGGCTTTTGAGACTGTCGATAAGAATACGGTGATTGACAGAGTTGAAAGCCTTGGCCAGGTCGATGAAGACTGCTGCACAGTACTGTCTTTTATCGATGGCGGTTATGATATCGTTTAGTACCTTGAGCGTGGCTGAGGTGCACCCGTGACCGGCTAGGGAACCGGATTGCACAGCAGAGAAGGTACGGTGGGATTCAAAATGGTCAGTGATCTGTTTATTAACTTGGCTTTCAAAGACTTTAGAGAGGCAGGGCAGGATAGATATAGGTCTATAGCAGTTTGGGTCTAGAGTGTCACCCCCTTTGAAGAAGGGGATGACCGCGGCAGCTTTCCAATCTTTAGGGATCTCGGAGGATACAAAAGAGAGGTTGAACAGGCTGGTAACAGGGGTTGCAACAATTTTGGCAGATCATTTTAGTTTGCAACAATGGGGGTGGAAAGTTTTAGAAAGAGAGGGTCCAGATTATCTAGCCTATCTGATTTGTAAGGGTCCAGGTTTTGTAGCTCTTTCAGAACATCTGCTATCTGGATTTGGGTGAAGGAGAAGCTGGCGAGGCTCGGGCAAGTAGCTGCGGGGGGCAGGGGGGGAGGCGGAGCTGTTGGCCGGAGTTGGAGTATCCAGGAGGGAGGCATGGCCAGCTGTAGAGAAATGCTAATTTAAATTTTCGATAATCATGGATTTATCGGTGGTGACCGTGTTACCTAGCCTCAGTGCAGTGGACAGCTGGGAGGAGGTGATCTTGTTCTCCATGGACTTTACAGTGTCCCAAAACCTTTTGGTTTTCTGCTTGAAAAAGCTAGCCTTTGCTTTCCTGACTGACTGCGTGTATTGGTTCCTGACTTCCCTGAACAGTTGCATATTGCGGGGACTATTCGGTGTATTGCAGTCCGCCACTGGATGTTTTTGTGCTGGTCACGGGCAGTCAGGTCTGCAGTGAACCAAGGGCTATATCTGTTCTTAGTTCTGCATTTTTTGAAAGGGGCATGCTTATCTAAGAGGAAATTACTTATAAAGAATGACCAGGCATCCTCGACTGATGGGATGAGGTCAATATCTTTCCAGCATACCTGGGCTAAGGTCGATTAGAAAGGCCTCCTCGCAGAAGTGTTTTAGGGAGCGTTTGACAGTGATGAGGGGTGGTCGTTTGATCGTGGATACAGGCAATGAGGCAGTGATCGCTGAGATCCTGATTGAGATCCTGATTAAAAACAGCAGAGGTGTATTTGGAGGGCAAGTTGGTCAGGATAAGGTCTATGAGGGTGCCCATGTTTACAGATTTAGGGTTGTACCTGGTGGGTTCCTTCATGATTTGTGTTAGATTGAGGGCATCTAGCTTAGATTGTAGGACTGCCGGGGTGTTAAGCATATCCCAGTTTAGGTCACCTAACAGAACTAACTCTGAAGCTAGATGGGGAGCGATCAATTCACATATGGTGTCCAGGGCACAGCTGGGAGCGGAGGGGGGTCGGTAACAGGCGGCAACAGTGAGAGACATTTCTGGAGAGATTTTTTAAATTAGAAGTTCGAACTGTTTTGGTATAAACCTGGAAAGTATCACAGAACTTTGCAGGCTATCTCTGCAGTAGATTGCAACTCCTCCCCCTTATGAAATGACAGAGGGGATACAGATAGGTGGGAGAAACAGATTGAAGGGGGGAATTTAACACCGTCTTCAGTGAGGTGGGGACATGTGGTGCCTGACCACTAGACCAAGGGCTCCCTCATTTTCGAACGCTTTAAAAACATGGAAGCCAAGGACTATGGATACAACTTCCTCCATGCTCACACATTATCATAATTCATATGCGCACCACTAGAAACCTCTGCATTAGCATGTTTCTGTTAGGCAATACATTCTGACACAATACACCATATTACAGCTAATGTGCCTGGACCTTGTACGCAAAACTGCTGAGAAAAATCCACATAACTGACCCAAATGGTTGCCTAATCAGGCAGGCTAGATGCAGTTATTTAAAAAATGATTATGCATTCAAAATGCCAGGCTTTTGAGCGGTTATTCAAATGACATGTCACTGTAGTTTACAGCCTAGACTAGAGTTGTGTACTCACTTGCAAACGATAACAGCCAAAAAACAGCTCTGTGCTTTATGTGGTGGTGGGGCAAGCCAGCAGAAAATAGGAGCATCGCTCCTATTGGCTCAGTGTTCTGTCACTCACAGGGACACAACCTAACAGGCCAAGTCTAAGTCCTTAGTAAGGGTAGTCATCTAACATTGAAACCCTTTGGGTCCTGCCATAGAATTACATTAGAAGAGCCCTTCCAAGAAGGCTCAAGGTCATCGGCCACAGATAAAATCACGTCAAATCACGTCATATATACAGTAGCTTTGATTGGACTGATCTTAGCTAGCAGTCATCATCATGAATCAAGTCGACAATCTACTGGAAAATCCTTTTTAATCTTTGTAATATGAAGAGAAATAATGAAGAGGAATTACTAGTCTGCTATTCAGTGGAGTGGCTGTGTGTTTTTTTCCCCCGAGTTCCCAACACAAATCCAGAGAATGCCAGACTTACATTTTTATTTTTTACATTTTACCCCTTTTTCTCCCCAATTTCGTGGTATCCAATTGTTTTTTTAGTTGCTACTATCTTGTCTCATCGCTACAACTCCCGTACGGGCTCGGGAGAGACGAAGGTTGAAAGTCATGTGTCCTCCGATACACAACCCAACCAAGCCGCACTGCTTCTTAACACAGTGCCATCCAACCCGGAAGCCAGCCGCACCAATGTGTCAGAGGAAACACTGTGCATCTGGAAACCTTGGTTAACGCGCACTGCGCCCGGCCCGCCAAAGGAGTCGCTGGTGCGCGATGAGACAAGGATTTCCCTACCGGCCAAACCCTCCCTAACCGGGACGACGCTAGGCCAATTGTGCGTTGCCCCACGGACCTCCCGGTCGCGGCTGGTTACGACAGAGCCTGGGCGCGAACCCAGAGTCTCGGGTGGCACAGCTGGCGCTGCAGTACAGCGCCCTTAACCACTGCACCACCCGGGAGGCCGAGAATGCCAGACTTTGATGACAAAGTTTGATGACAAAATGTGTCCACAAAAGATGGCTGCGCCACCTTTCCTGTTTAAGTGAGCACAGCCCATGTGAGTCCAAAAATGTCTTGTAAGATTTATGCTGCTGCATAAATGATGTAATATGCAAGGGATATATGTATACTGTAGCTAAGAAAGTAATACTAAGTGTATGTTGTGTAGTAAGCTGTTAGTTGCCCATGTGCCTGACCCTAATTATTTGATCTATTTTCACCAACGCTCTATTGTAAACACATCGTTCGTGGCCGGTGTGTGCTTGTTTCCAGAATTTTTTTTGTACAGCTTTGACAGTGTTACTGATAATAGTGGTGGCGCTTGGCTTGCACGTGCAAATTCAGCACTCACAACATTCTATAATATAATTGTGTTCTTTGACGTGTCAAATGAAAATATTATTTAACGCTTCAAATAGTATTATATATTTTTTTTTTGACATGCAAAGACCCAAACGGCGTTCAATGTACCTCACCCTAATAATTTGATCTGACTTGGTGGTGCACATGTAACATATAACCTGTTTTAGAGAAATGTAATCATCTAATATTATAAGAGTTTTCCTTGTCTGCTTATAAGCCCCCTTTATTTATCTTACGGTTTTGACTCGGTGTACACTGTAAGAACGGCCCATGTTATGAATTCTGTAGCTGTACATTTCAAAAGTGCAGCACAAATAATTATATATATAATTATATTGAAAAATAACAATTGAAAACCGTTAGAAAAATGGAAATCACTCGCAATCACAAACATGGTTTATTGATGGTTACACATCCTCAAAAGCAGTCTTCATGTCTTTCCAGGAGACTTGCAGCACAGACAAATCTTCTGCAATAGGTGGAAGGAGTGAATGGTGAAGAAAGTGTACGAGTGGTTTGTCAACCTGGCTGTGGATTGCAGAAAGGACCAGATGGTTGTCAACAAGGAGCCAGAGTCACAGCCCCTCAAACCCAACATCCCTGCCAACATCACCACAGCTTGCTAAATCAGCTGCCATTACCCAACGCAAGAAGAGGTTCACTAGCTAAAGAACATTCTGGAACTTGCCTGGAACATTCAACCAACACAACATCCATATTCAGTTAGACTGATGTGGTAGTATAATACAGAATGCGTAGTATTCTATATAGTCTTAACTGCTATACATAATGGTGATTTATATACAGTGCACTTGAAAAATATGTAGACTTTTTCCACATTTTATTCAGTCTTATTCTAATATGGATTAAATATTTGTTTCCCTCATCAATCTACACACAATACCCCATAATGACTAAATTAAAACAGTTAATTTTGCATTTTTGCACATTTATTAAAAATACCTTTACATAAGTATTCAGATCCTTTGCTATGAGATTTTTGAGCTTGAGGTGTATCCCGTTTCCACTGATAATCTTTGAGATGTTTCTACAACTTGGAGTCCACTTGTGGTATTTTAAATAGATTGAACATGTTTTGGAAAGGCACACACCTGTCTATATAAGGTCCCACAGTTGATAGCGCATGTCAGAGAAAAAATCAAGCCATGAGATCGAAGGAATTGTCTGTTGAGCACTGAGACAGGATTGTGTCGAGGCACAGATCTGGGGAAGGGTACCAAAAAATGTCTGCAGCATTGAAGGTCACCAAGAACACAGTAGCTTCCATCATTCTTAAATGGAAGAAGTTTGGAACCACCAAGACTCTTCAGAGAGCTGACCGCCCGACCAAATTGAGCAATCGGGAAGGGCCAAAGTCAGGGAGGTAACCAAGAACCCGATGGTCACACTGACAGAGCTCCAGAATTCCTCTGTGGAGATGGGAGAACCTTCCGGAAGGACAACCATCTCCACAGCACTCCACCAATCAGACCTTTATGGTAGAGTGGCCAGACGGAACCAACTCCTCATTAAAAAGCACATGATATCCCGCTTGGAGTTTGCCAAAAGGCACCTAAAGGACTCTTACAATGAGAAACAAGATTCTCTTTTCTGATGAAACCAAGATTGAACTGTGCAGCGATGCTCTCTATCCAACCTGACAGAGCTTGAAGGGATCTGCAGAGAAGAATGGGAGAAACTCCCCAAATACAGGTGTGCCAAGCTTGTAGTATCATACTCTAGAAGACTTGAGGCTGTAATCACTGCCAAAGGCACGTAAACAAAGTTGTGAGTAAAGGGTCTGAATACTTATGTAAATTTAATTTTTCACATTTTAAAAACCCATTTTTGCTATGTCATTATGAGGTATTGTGTGTAGATAAGGGGAAAAAAAAATTTTTTTTTTTTTTAGAATAAGGCTGTAACGTAACAAAATGTGGAAGAATTTAGGGGTCTGAATACTTTTCCGAATGCCATTCGCACCAATGTGTCGGAGGAAACACCGTTCAACTGACCAACGAGGTCAGCCTACAGGCGCCCGGCCTGCCACAAGGAGTTGCTAGAATGCAATGAGCCCCCCCGGCCAAACCCTCTTCTAACCCGGACTAAACTTGGCTAGCTTGGCTTGTAGTCATTCTAGCAATCCCTGTTATGGCCGAATTGATCACCAAATTGTACTATACTGAACAACACTGCCTCGGTTAAAATATATATTATATTGGTAGCTAGCTACCGACAGCAAAATTATTTACTCATTTGTAATTTACCCTCCCGAGTCCTGGTCCAGCTGGTCTAGGCTGCCGCTGCTTGCTGGTCTCAATTATTTTTCTTGCCGCCTCAACTCCTCTTCAGTGTATTCCATCTCAAATAAATAGGGCTGTATGTTCCTTTGTAAAATAACATCTAAAAATGTTTTGTCGTCCAGCTCTTCTTGAAAAGAGGTATCGTCAGAAGCAGCCATTGTAGCTAATCATTTACCAGTCTCGGATAGACAGTGAAACTGTAAACTAGTACCGCCACCGTTTTGAGCAGCCTGCCTTCGAGGGTGGGAACAAGGAAGTATGACTCCCGTCAGGCTGTGGTCTTTACAAAGCCTGGGGAAATTTGTCAACCTAGATATCATGCAATGTCCTGGCAGACACAAACATTGTTGAGACAAGTCCAATAGCTCTGTTGAACAACGACAACCATATCTACTTGTGTGATAGTAGGTCCCAGCTAATGTTTGCGAACTTGAATGAAATAAATATCCAATTAAACTTATACATTTACACTTGTTTACTTGACTTTTATACCCTATAAATTGGTTGTTGATTTTTTTTTTGTGAATTTCAGTACACCCCAGAATCATTTCTTACAGTGTGGCTGTGTGGTTGAACGTGGTACCTTCAGGCGTTGGGAAATTGCTCCCAAGGATGAACCAGACTTGTGGAGGTCTACATTTGACTATTTTCTACATTGTTGAATAATAGTGAAGACATCAACTATGAAAAAACACATATGGATTCATGTAGTAACCAAAAAAGTGTTAAACAAATCTAAATATATACAGTATTAGATTCTTCAAAGTAGCCACCCTTTGCCTTGATGACAGCTTGGCATTCTCTCAACCGGCTTCACCTAGAATGCTTTTCCAACAGTCTTGTAGGAGTGTTGAGATATGCTGAGCATTTGTTGGCTGCTTTTCCTTCACTCTGTGGTCCAACTCATCACAAACCATCTCAATTTGGTTGAGGTTGGGTGATTGTGGAGGCCAGGTCATCTTATGCAGCACTCCATTACTCTCCTTCTTGGTCAAATAGCCCTTACACAGCCTGGAGTTGTGTTGGGTAATTGTCCTGTTGAAAAACAAATGAATGGCCCACTAAGCCCAAACCAGATGGGATGGCGTATCACTGCAGAATGCTGTGGTAGCCATGCTGGTTAAGTGTATCTTGAATTCTAAATAAATCAGACAGTGTGACCAGCAAAGCACCCCCACACCACCTCCTCCATGCTTCCCGGTGGGAACCACACATGCGGAGGTCAT